>NC_091327.1:11061243-11116243 GCF_038502225.1 Cherax quadricarinatus
AAACACATAACTATTAACGTCCTCGTTAATAAAACAATTTATATGGTGCTTAGCGACTCGAAAAATCTCTCCCCTCATCAGGTTGGTTATAGAAAAGGCCGTTTATTACTGAATCTCGATACAAACATTTGGTACGCTTTTGCAAGTAACAATTCATTTATTACAATGCTTAGCTTTAAAAAACTTATAACGCTACCTGGCATTGCAACGTTTTATCACAATCCCATTCCTTAAAATTAAGCCTACGAACCAAACTACAACTTTTCTCAAAGATATTCTATTACTGTAGACATAATATTCACTAGGTCGTATATCACAAGGCTGAGTACTCGGTTCCACGTTTTTCCTGATAGCCATTAACGCATTTACTCGTGGATAAACCAAAGGCATCCGTTCATTCTTATAAGATGACGATTTCACTATAGCCTAAGCAGATCCAGATTGTCAATTCGTAGTAATATCTCTCTAATAATTTATCGATGGGTCTACCAACTGGGCCGCTTCATATAGTTTCAAGTTTTCTTTTTCTGAAACAAACTCTATAACCTTATTATTCCAAAACTTATTTTACACCTGTATGGCTCCCCTATTCCAGTGCGTAATACAATTAAATTCCTTGGCCTTCACTTTGATTGTTGAATATCATGATAGTCTCACTTAACTCTCCTAACAGCAACCCGTCAGCTGGTTGAACATATTCAAAACTTTAGCTCAGTTTCCTTGGCAACTGATAGGCAAACTCTGATTTGATCTAAGCTAGACTACCGAGTCCGAATATATTCCTCAGCCTCCTCAGCTACTCTTAATACAATTGATGACTTTCATCATCTGGAATGACATTCATGTCTTTGAGCTTTTCTATCCTTCCCTGCTGAGAACCAGGGAGGTCGCTCTCTCTGACAATTTTCCATTGATCTCTCAACAACTTCGAAATCATTGGTTATTGTGTTGGTTAGAGCGCACACAAAAGTTTCTCCATCAAGGCATAGTTGACTGATTGTAATTGGACGCACAAGAGTCCAGATAGTGGAGATAGTGGATACTTCAGAGTAAGGACTGCCAAGTCACACTGTCCGTTCTCGTTATTCAGAATGACAGACAGCATGTAGAATTTACTTTCAACATCCGCAGTGAACAAATGCACTTACTTTAACTCCTCGTCACTGAAAGCTCCGCCTTTCACTTTAACTGCCCTCTTCACTCACAATAACTGTCCACTTCATTTACTTAAACTGTCCTCTTCACTGTAAGTTCCGCTTTATGATTAACTGAAATAGCCTATTGCACGAGCGTTGACCTTTATTTTGCACTTTTACTGACCATCAGTTCTTCTAACTACTAAACCACTAGTCCCCTGCAGTTTACACACACACACACACACACACACACACACACACACACACACACACACACACACACACACACACACACGATCATGTGGTTCTGAGTTTTGACTATATAGTAGAGTTACAAGTGGAGAAGGTAACAGGAACTGAAGGGGACAGGCCAAACTATAAAAGGGGGGACTACACAGGTATGAGAAACTTCCTGCAGGAGGTTCAGTGGGACAGAGAAATGGTAGGAAAATCAGTAAACGAGATGATGGAATATGTGGCAACAAAGTGCAAGGAGGCAGAGGAAAGTTTTGTTCCCAAGGGAAACAGAAATAATAGGAAGACCAAAACGAGTCCTTGGTTTACCCGAAGGTGTAGGGAGGCAAAAACTAAGTGCAACAGAGAATGGAAAAGGTACAGGAGGCATAGGACCCAGGAAAACAAGGAGATTAGTAGAAGAGCCAGAAACGAGTATGCGCAGATAAGGAGGGAGGCCCAGCGACAGTATGAAAACGACATAGCATCGAAAGTCAAATCTGACCCGAAACTGCTGTATAGCCACATTAGGAGGAAGACAACAGTCAAGGACCAGGAAAGAAGGTGGAGAACTCACAAGAAACGATCAAGAGGTATGTGAGGAGCTCAACACGAGATTTAAGGAAGTATTTACAGTAGAGACAGGAAGGACTCTGGGGGGACAGACCAGATGGGGACACCAACAAAGAATACACCAACAAGTGTTGGACGACATACATACAGATGAGGAGGAGGTGAAGAAACTGCTAAGGGACATCGATACCTCAAAGGCAATGGGACCGGACAACATCTCTCCGTGGGTCCTTAGAGAGGGAGCAGATATGTTGTGCGTACCACTTACCACAATCTTCAACACATCCCTGGAAACTGGGCAACTACCTGAGGTATGGAAGACGGCAAATGTAGTTCCCATTTTCAAAAAAGGAGACAGAAAAGAGGCACTAAACTATAGACCTGTGTCATTGACGTGTATAGTATGCAAAATTATGGAGAAGATTATCAGGAGGAGAGTGGTGGAGCACCTGGAACGGAACAGGAGTATAAATGCCAACCAGCACGGATTCACGGAAGGCAAATCCTGTGTCACAAACCTTCTGGAGTTTTATGATAAAATAACAGAAGTAAGACAAGAGAGAGAGGGGTGGGTTGATTGCATCTTCTTGGACTGCAAGAAGGCCTTTGACACAGTTCCTCACAAGAGATTAGTGCAGAAGCTAGAGCATCAGGCGCATATAACAGGAAGGGCACTGCAATGGATCAGAGAATACCTGACAGGGAGGCAACAACGAGTCATGGTACGTAATGATGTATCACAGTGGGCACCTGTGACGAGCGGGGTCCCACAGGGGTCGGTCCTAGGACCAGTGCTATTTTTGGTATATGTGAACGACATGACGGAAGGGTTAGACTCAGAAGTGTCCCTGTTTGCAGATGATGTGAAGTTAATGAGGAGAATTAAATCTGATGAGGACCAGGCAGGACTTCAAAGAGACCTGGACAGACTGGACACCTGGTCCAGCAAATTGCTTCTCGAATTTAATCCTGCCAAATGCAAAGTCATTAAGATAGGGGAAGGGCACAGAAGACCACAGACAGAGTATAATCTAGGTGGCCAAAGACTGCAAACCTCACTCAAGGAGAAAGATCTTGGGGTGAGTATAACACCGAGCATGTCTCCGGAAGCACACATCAATCAGATAACTGCTGCAGCATATGGGCGCCTGGCAAACCTGAGAACAGCATTCCGACACCTTAGTAAGGAATCATTGAAGACACTGTACACCGTGTATGTCAGGCCCATACTGGAGTATGCAGCACCTGTTTGGAACCCGCACTTGATAAAGCACGTCAAGAAACTAGAGAAAGTACAAAGGTTTGCAACAAGGTTAGTTCCAGAGCTAAGGGGAATGTCCTATGAAGAAAGATTAAGGGAAATCGGCCTGACGACACTGGAGGACAGGAGGGTCAGGGGAGACATGATAACGACATATAAAATACTGCGTGGAATAGACAAGGTGGACAAGGACAGGATGTTCCAGGGAGGGGACACAGAAACAAGAGGCCACAATTGGAAGTTGAAGACACAAATGAGTCAGAGAGATAGTAGGAAGTATTTCTTCAGTCATAGAGTTGTAAGGCAGTGGAATAGCCTAGAAAATGACGTAGTGGAGGCAGGAACCATACACAGTTTTAAGACGAGGTTTGATAAAGCTCATGGAGCGGGGAGAGAGAGGGCCTAGTAGCAACCGGTGAAGAGGCGGGGCCAGGAGCTAGGACTCGACCCCTGCAACCACAAATAGGTGAGTACAAATAGGTGAGTACACACACACACACACGCCTGTGGTGCTCTATGACCCTTGAAGATTTAGCGAATAATAATAAATAATCTACAAACTAATGTTCGGTAACCGTTAAAAATAAATTTAATTGCTTTTCATTTCGAATTTTACCATTTCTGGGATTATTATGAACATTGAACTAGAAACTATATCTACATTAGAAAATAAGATGGTGCATTCAACTAAATTTATTAACTGGAAATTTTTGTAGTTATTACTTATCAAAATGAAAATTTCACGACATATAAATCACATTACTGCAAATACAAAGTAAAAGTTTAATTAAGCTTCGGCATTTATAATGTCTGAAATATCATTACAAGAAAGTCATCTACGCTGGTCAGAACTAGGGCAGGAATAGAGAGAAATATATTGAGATCCGTTGTGAAGTATTTATCTGCGTTTTTTACGGACTTTATTCTACATTTACGATGGTGAAATAAAAGAGAAGGTTTTTCATCTCAGAGGAAACAGAGCGTCGGCATCACAACCCGACCACTTCTATCAAATTTCCTTCCTGAGTTTCATGTATATTAATATGGTTGTAGTGAAGATTTATCAAGAATATTGCTTCAGTCTAATATCAGATCTTCCTTTAAAAGGTTTCCGCAACGTGAATTTCTATTATTTTCCTTACCGTCTTCACTCATCATAGCGATAACTATGGAAGGTGGAAACTGGCACTTGTTTCATGCTGGGAACGTGGGAAAAACAACACAATAAGACACTGGTGGTGTCCTCACTCACGGGTTTATATACCGCTATGATGCTATTTGGAGTTTTAATACTTATGTTTCTTGGCAGAAAATTTTTTGATGCGTAATTTTGACCAAGAACAAATAGTTCCTTCCTCCATTGTGTGGGAGGCTGAGATTACTGACGAGGAGGCTGAACGAGACGGAGAAAGATGGGGGGAGGGACAGAGAGAGAGAGAGAGAGAGAGAGAGAGAGAGAGAGAGAGAGAGAGAGAGAGAGAGAGAGAGAGAGAGAGAGAGAGAGAGAGAGAGAGAGAGACAGACAGACAGACAGACAGAGTAAGGAAGGATGGAGAGAGTGAGAGAAGGGTGAGAGAGACTCGTAACAGGCTACTCTCAGTGAGAGCTTTGCTACACTACACAACGACTGAGATAATCTTCACCTCCCTCACTGGCAATATCAAACACCATTTATTACTTTATTATAAAAAGTGACTTAAAATCTCAGCTTCACAGCGGCCAGATAAAAGAATCAATAAACTATTAATTAATTCGATGGTTATATTAATTACAGCTATATCAGATGTACACCTCAGTATCTCTTTGAGCGATACACATCACTAACGGAACAAAAGGACAAGTAACGGCAATATTGCTAATTAATCTCTCGAAAATATCATCGAAATATTTACCTTAAACAAAATAATAGCTGTAGTTGTAATCGAAAAAAAAATTACATTAATAAAAAATTAATGGCTGTAGCAGTAATCGATAAAATAGATAAATAATGACGGCCAATTCCCCTTTCGTCTTAATTTTGGAGAATCCACTGGCGCTATTGCCCAGATTTATTACGACAGAGAGAGAGAGCGAAATTCTCTATCTCTTAAAGAGCAAGAGTGTCTCTCAGACTGTGATAGTGACTCAGCTTATAGACTCCGTGTCTACCTGGAGTCTACCATGAAGGTGGTCCGGGGGTCAGTATCTCAAGGGATGCGTTTGATAACTGGCGACTCGTTTTTGTTCCACTGAAATGAACCTATCCTCCACTTCCATGGATCAAACCTGATTGTCTCCAATTCCCCAAAGAACTGTATGATCCCAACGTGTTTAACGCTCCTCATAATGTATTAACAATAATAATAATGTCAGAGTAAGGCCCAAGAAACCTCAATGAATATAATGAATTAAGCGTCGATCAAAGGTGAGAGGCGGGAACACCAGAGGCAGTGTACCACCTGGGAGCACAAGAGGCAGTGTATCACCTGGGAGCACATGAGACAGTGTACCACCTAGCAGCACAAGAGGCAGTGTACCACCTGGGAGCACCAGAGGCAGTGTACCACCTGGGAGCAAATGAGGCAGTGTACCACATGGCAGCACAAGAGGCAGTATACCACCTGGGAGCAAAAGAGGCAGTGTATCGATCACCTGGGCGCACCAGAGGCAGTGTATCGATCACCTGGGCACACCAGAGGCAGTGTAAAACCTGGGAGCACCAGAGGCAGTGTACCACCTGGGAGCACAAGAGGCAGTGTACCACCTGGGA
Organism: Cherax quadricarinatus; assembly: GCF_038502225.1. Taxonomy (NCBI): domain Eukaryota; kingdom Metazoa; phylum Arthropoda; class Malacostraca; order Decapoda; family Parastacidae; genus Cherax; species Cherax quadricarinatus. The sequence goes on from NC_091327.1 coordinate 11,067,197, forward strand.
GCACCAGAGGCAGTGATGGATACTGGCCTGTGTGTACCGGTGGTGGGAGCATTGGAGGGCTTTACTCAAAAAAAAAATGCTTTGCGTTCACTTTGAGTTGAGTAAATTTTAATTTGTCAATTTTTATTAAAATATTGCTTTCCAAGCCATAACTAGAGAATGACTCACGTGATAGTCTTGAAACACTAAGCACTGATTTATCTTAACTGGTAGCGTTTCTCTGTTGTATTTGTGTTTCATTATTATTATTATTATTATTTTTACCAATTTTAGGGCTAAAACCAAAATTGTTATACAGTGCTGCAGAGAAGGACGTGTGAAAGTAGGAATATGCCACGCATAAAAGTAAGGGCTGGGGGTGTGCGAGGACTGGGGTTAGTGGAGGTAGGGGAGAGTGCAAGAGGAAAACCTAAATCAAAGTTGGTGCAACAGGTTAGGTTCTGTTAAAGTCAAAGAATAGGTCTGCATCAACTGTGGGACTTTCAGTGAGGTGATTAAGTGGACTGTACTGGGACAGTGGAGACATCAAAAGTGAATCTTGTTTGTCATCCTTAAGATTTGTGGATAGTAAGAGTAGCCTGTATGCTCCTTTAGCATGTAGACTTCCAGATACGACAGCCTTGGTAATGATGACCAGATCCCTTAATGTGGTTTGTCAGAAAATAATTTGACAAGGTGCAACTTAGGCAAGAGTTGTTTTTAGCGGGTGCTGAGTTATTATATAATCACTGAAAATAGTCCAAAAAACATACCCCCATGAGAATTATTATAATCAAATAAAGCGCTACATCGAAAAGGGTCATGCAGCTCTGCGGGGTAGAAAACAGTGCCGGGTCTATAAACAGCTAGTTGGAAAGAATATCAGAGGTGAGGATAGAAAAGGGCGGGAAAGGACACTAAAGTTCGTGTAGCAAAGCAGTTGCTGACAAGAAGTCAAATAGTGAGCGTAAGTCAAAATCAGGGCCGTCAGCAAGGAGGGAAGATAAAGTAAGAGCAGTGGAGAGGCAGCGACGGTGGATGTAAATTCTGCGAGCTCGCTGGTAAACCGGACAATCCACATGAAAGTAACGAACTGAAACAAACAAACCTCACAGAGAGTAATAGGGTGTCGCTGTATAAGACACCCATGAATAAGACGAGTGTGGCTGATGCGGAGACGAGAGAGCGTAGTCTCCCGAGTACGGCAACGGCGGTAAGAAGACGGCCACAAACCCAAACGTGGTTTAAGAGAATGTAATTTGTTATGGTGCTTATCTGACCACAGTTGTTACCAACGGGTGCGAAGACAGCAGTAGGAGTGTCCACCCGTTCATTGCCCCGCACATCAACGTGTCCAGAACACGATGCCTTTGTTTTTGCTAGCTACACGACGCAACCAAAGCTGAATGCAAAGGAAGAACGGATGAGGGGAATCAAACTGTTTAATAGCTTGGAAAGCTCTGAGGGAATCCGAAACGATCACAAACGCCAAAGGAGACATACATATAATACGGAGAAGTGCTATAAGGATGGCATACAACTCGGCTGTAAAAATATCAGTCGAGTCTAACAAATAACCCCGGTCACCATCGTCAGGGAACACCTCCGTGAGCCTAACACCATCAGAAGATTTAGAACCATCTGTATAAACAGCGATGGCATGAGCATGAGACCGGAAGTGGTCAATAAAAGCGAGCGAGCAGTCGTAGGTATGAGAGCTTCAGTGTACGGCAGTAGGGAAGAATAGTCACAAACCTTCGGAACGTTTCCCCCTGAGAAATCGAGAGGTCATGAATAGTTGAATCAGTGGCTGAGTCTGCTTTTCCAATGTGTTCAGAGAACTAGCTAGAAACGACTTCTCTGTGTTTACTAGAAATGCGACATAGTCGAAGATATATACGTAGGACGATGAGTTGAGGGGAGTCGAATGTCTGGATATCCTGTAATGCACTGTAATGCAGACATGGCTGCAATGTGCATGATAGCAGACAGAACTGTATACAAATCTTCGGTGAAAACATTAGCTGATTTTTTCCAGGAAAATCGGCTGCTTAGTGACAAAGTCAGGAGATTTCGAAACATTAGTGTACACTGTAACAACATGAGATTGAGAATGAAGTGTGCAATAAAGAGCGAGCGTGAGGCTGTAAAGAGCAAGTAAACTTTTTTGCATGTGGAAAGGGAAGGAGCAAATATGAATCATCGAAACTTCCCAAGGAGGAAAGGAAAAGAAAGATCAGAGTGAGCGTAAATGGGAGGTAAATCAAAGGAACCAGAACAGCGTAAATACGGAAAGGACAGGGGTGTAATGGGGGTACGAATAAATAAATTAGCTATACTAATATCCGTTATCATTATATACGTGGAAGCATCGTGAAGGTTGTGGAAGCAGGCCAGATAACAGAAACAATGAGCATCGCATCAATCTTGTTAATATGGGGAGTTTGTCTTCACTTATAGGCTTCCGTCTGGGGAAGATCGAAGAGCCCCGAAGATATATATATAAAAATAGCCCTTGATGATAAATGTGGTCATCTTAGAAAGAGTATCAGAGGTGGCTGAAAAATACAGTAGATCACCGTATACTACTATGGGTAAAATTAGGACTGAATGAAAGCAAAGAAGGTTTCATCTATCAGCCCCCAATGAAAGATGGGCTGAAATTTTATGTGAGGTTCAGGAGGCTGTAAGAATCAGCTGTCAGGGTGGTTATGTGAGGCTTCCAGGATATTCGACGATCAAACAGAAAACCGAGAGATTTGCCCGTGTTTAACAACAGAAAATTTATTCCCAAGAGAAGTGGCCCATTTGGGAGCATGATCAATGAGACACTGGAGACTAGCATAATAAAAAATAAAAAAAAGAAGCACTAACCCTACAAGGGTCATACAGCGCAGCGGGGCAGGGGATAGTGTAGGGGTATAGAGTAGCAAGAGGGAGAGGTAGTGAGGAGTGCTAGAGGCAATATCGTCAAAGTTTGTGAAGCAAATTAGTTGCTATCGAAAAGTCATTGAGGGAGTCTGAGTCAAAGGTGGGTCCGTCAGCAAGAAGGGAAGATAAAGAAAGGGCATTAGAGCGGTGATGACGTCGAAGGTAACTTCTGCGTGCTCGTTGATAGAGTGGGCAGTCCAACAGAATATGACAAACAGAAACTGGAACCTGACAATTCTCACAGAGTGGAACAGTGCGCCTCTCCATGAGATACCCTTGGGTAAGACGAGTGTATCTGATGCGAAGACGGGAGAGCGCAGTCTCCAACCTCGGTACTGATGACATGAAAATAGCTAGAAACCTATACTTGGTTTAATACAATGTAATTTGTTATGTCTCATATCAGACCAACGTTGTTGCCAACGGTTGCGAAGATGGTGAGAAATTACAGCAAAATAGTCTGTGAATGGAACACCTGTATATGAAACTGGGAGGTCATGTACTGCTGACCGTGCAGCAGTGTCTGCCTGTTCACTGCCCTGTGCGTCAAGCGCCAACATGAACAGGGACCCGACAAAAAACAATATCTTTCTTTTTGCTAGGTATACGGTGTAACTAAAGTTGAATACGAAGAACAAGAGGATGAGATCAATCAAAATTTTTTATGTTAGGTAAGACACATATGCAACAGTTAGGTATCTTTATTTCGAAACGTTTCGCCTACACAGTAGGCTTCTTCAGTCGAGTACAGAAAAGTTTATAGAAGCAGAAGATACTTGAAGACGATGCAATCAGTCCATCACCCTTGAAGTTTTGAGGTGGTCAGTCCCTCAGTCTGGAGAAGAGTATTGTTCCATAGTCTGAAACAATATGGAGTTGAAGTGACAGGATGGAGCCTATATACCGCCAGGAGGTGAGATGTAGGCCACTAATAGAGGTAAGAATGTTGTCGTTGGAAGGTCAGGTCCCTCTCAAATCCAGCCAATCTCACTAGTAGAAGATGACAAAGCTGATTTCAGGTCTGTACCAAGATACCCTTGTGTTGCAGTGTCTGACAGAGTGAACATTCAAATGGTATAAAATACCGACAGGTTGTTAGGTAAGATACATATGCCTACATCTCACCTCCTGGATGTATATAGGCTCCATCATGTCACTTCAACTCCATATTGTTTCAGACTATGGAACAATACTCTTCTCCAGACTGAGGGACTGACCACCTCAAAACTTCAAGGGTGATGGAGGAGGAGGGAGGGACAACAGAACGTCTATTGAAAGTAATCTGGTGAGTTTTAGTACTAGAAAACTTAAACCCACGAGCAGTGGCCCAGTTGGAAACAAGGTTGACCGCGTGCTGGAGAGAAACTGCAATGAAGTGACAGCACCTGCACAAGTTATAGCAAAGTCATCAACCTAGAGTGACGACAATGATCTTGAGCAACCTCCCTGCAGATGAAGATGATTGGGTAACACCAGAACCCTTCTATGTTTACTAAGAAAATCATCGCCCCCAATTAGGGAGACATCTTGTATAACATTCTACTGTTACAATTATGCTACATTTACTATGGCGGGACACCACCTTGTAAGAAGCTAATGTGTCAAGTAATTCTTTACAAACTGGCCAGAAAATTATTGCCTTCATTGTCGTTTAAATATCCGTCGTGCAATCGCAAAAAAAAAAAAAAAAAAAAAAAAAAAAACAATTGCAACTTGTATATTTACTACCAATTCAGAGTCATGTACTTATATATCTGTTATATCTATGTGACTCTGATGGGTTAGTACTATACCCCTTCAAGAATATTTTACTATTCTACATACACTTTTTAAACTACACCAAAGTGGTTTGGCCACTTACCTTTCATATCCTACCTCTCTCCCCCCTCACACCCTTTTCGAATATTTTCATCCTTACCCATCCTTCTTCCTTACCCATCTTACCAAAGCTCTGGCCATAAGAAGAAGTGACGACCATATATTAGAAGGAAGAATAGATGCCAGATAATTTACAGCAAGGAGAAAGAGTGGTGCTCAGGACACATCCCTGTGGGACACCTTAAGCTTGGACGAAGCCCTGGGAAAGCATATTATTAACCCGAACACGGAAATCTCTCAAATAAGAAGTTCTTAAGGGAAAATGGCAGATTGCCTCGGAGGTTAGGCCTCCGAGGCCTAAGACACACTTGGGCCAAGACACACTGGAGAGAGGCGGCTACCAGGTGAGCCAGCACCAGCACAAGCAATAACAAAACAGCTGACAAAAAGAGATGACCAGTCATTAGAATGGAGATTAAAGGTAAGGTCATTGAAGGAGAATATGAAGAGGGAGAGCTAAGAACACAGCCTGGAGGTACCCCTTCAGTCGTACAGTGTCAGATAAAAAAAAAGAAGCTTATATTTACTTGGACACATAAGTGCCTCTTCGATAAGAAATTTCTAAGGGAAAGTGAAATGATCATGAGATAAGATGTTGAAACGCCAGGTAGTGTCACAAGTGTTTAACCGATATCGAAAAACAACGAACACGTATTTAGGGGTCAATGATACAGAACCAAATTAACAAGGGAAGAGAATTTCGGGTTTCCAAGTTCCATACTAAGCGTATGTTAATAGCTAAGTACACCAACATCTTGGGGATTGCACTAATAAGTGTTGGGTCTGTAGTGCGAATCTGGGCAGTGTAAGTGCCAAGTGTATCAAATTAGACTTAAAAATACAAAATCAAATATTTTCACTTATAGGACTGTAGAGAATTATAAAAGGAACACAAAAAAATGAGAAAAATGAAGACTGAGTCTTCTAAATTGCACGAGATTTGTGAGCACTTCAACACTATATTTTCCCAACGCTTCTAATGCCATGTTTGCTTTCCACTAACTTCCTTCAAGGCTTTCGTTTGTAATTTAATAACACCTCATCTGATCTGTTTCAGATTTTCAACACTGAAAGACTCATAATATAATTAGCAAGTGCAGGTGACCTGTGAGGATTGTTGCCATTATGGGTCTCGAAGCAATAACTCTAGAAAGCTTCTTTTGATTAGCTTAAAAATAAACACTGGTGTATTATACTTTACCAGTAATGATATTGAAATGGTATAAGGTTATTTTGCGTTGTATAAGAAGAATATGTCTGCAGACACTGCTGCGCGGTCAGCAGTACACGACCTACCGATTTCCTATCGAGGTGTTCCATTTCTGGACTATTTTGCTGCAATAGCTACCCACCTTCGCACCCGTTGGCAACAACGTTGGTCAACTCTGCTCGGTAACAAACTTCATTCTATTAAACCGAGCATAGGTTACTGGCCGTCTTCTTGTCATCAGTGCCGAGGTTGGGAGACCACTCTCTCCCGCCTTCGCATTGGCCACACTCGTCTTACTCATGGGTATCTCATGGAGAGGCACCCTGTTCCTCTCTGTGAGCAGTGTCAAGTTCCAGTATCGATTAGCCACATTCTGTTAGACTGCCCTCTCTATCAACGAGCACGCAGAATTTACCTCCAACGTCGTCTTCGTTCTACTACTCTCTCTTTACCTTCCCTTCTTGCTGATGGACCCTCCTTTAATCCTGACTCTCTCACTGACTTCTTGACAACGACTGATTTACTCCACAAACTCTGATGATACTTCTCGCACTCCCCTCAGCCCTTTCTAGTTCAGTCTCTTGCTGCCCTTTACCTTTTCACCATCCACTACCCCGCTATTATCCGTAACCTATTACTCATCCATCTCCCTTTTGCCACCTGATGCCCTCGCTTCCTTCCTGCCCTGCAGCGCTGTATAGTCCTTGTGGCTTAGCGCTTCTTTTTGATTATAATAATAATAATTCACATTTAAGTCATTATGCGACCACTACGAGTTTAACGTTTCTCCATTATTAAAATAAAACTATTCTAAATGGCATCAATCTTTAATGGCTGATGCATCTTATGAAATAAATGAAATTTTCTTTTCGGGTTTAAGCTGTTTTTTTTTTATTGTGTGAAATAACTAGAGAATGCATCTTGAGGCCGGCTTCAAACCATTGTGTGCTAACGCGTTTTCCTCAAAGGGATTTTTATCTTGATTTTAGATTGTGTATGCTTTAATATGCCAATTTTATTAAATGATTTAGTTTATGTGAAATAGCTTATGAATGTCTCTTCTGATCAAACATAAGATTCAGTATTTAACTTTAATACATTATACTAGATTAAATATGCTTAATGTAGTTTTTAAGTGGCCATAACATGTGTGAACTCAAAACCATTGTAAAGGAAAATAAATGTCATTTTCCAAAAGCTCTGAATAAATCTTGCTAACATTTTTAAACGCTTGTCTGGCTTAGAGGAAAAACTGAATTGATTTTGGTCTGTTTGATTTTACCCTTTCTTATGGGATTAATTCAGGAAAATGGTATTCTGGATTTCCTGCAATAATTTCTGAGTGCATTAACAGATTGGCTTCAATCCTTCAGCACCGAGAACTTAATAATGCAACTTTTCAGCGGCTTCCAACTTAATGTGCTGGTGTATTTCAGGATACTGGTCTCCCTGAGATAACAATGGAATACCTCTTCAGTTTGGCTCCAAAGGTGGTGTTTCTCAGTGGATGGCTTGAATTAGTTTTGAACTACTTATGTCCTAATTTGTTCATTTTATTGAATGCCGTTTGTGATTCACTTTGAATTTTCAGCGCTAATACTTAACTGCATTAGAAAATTATGCCTCAGACAGCACTGCTCCTATCGCAAGCACTAAGGTACAGAAGGGTGGGGTAATACCATACGCCTTACAGAGATACCGTTCTCAGATCGCACAGTGACCGAAATACATCTAGTTATTATAGTTTCTAGCTGCAATATTCCATTTATGCTTACCCCTCACTCTCACGATACCGTAATAATGCTGCTATAATAAAGCTGAAATTAGCACGGAAATAGATAGGTGTGCAAACTTGGGGCGTCCCAAATGCGTTGGACTGAGCAGTCAAGATAATTAATGGGTAACCCTGCTGAACCCTCCACACCACACACACGCAAACAGTAACACAGACAGTGAGTGTTGATTTTTTAGGAATACAGAGCGAGTGCATCCGTTATTTAGTTAGTTTGTCAGACTGGGAGCCTATCGACCGCATATCTGAAATACTTCAATGCCTAAAAAGGTATTACGGTAAACTCAGTATGTGTATACTCAGAGAGATTTACAACTCTTGATGTATACACACTGTGCGTGACTTGTGCGTGTGCGTATTTGTGCGTAGTTAGCTATATGAGTTTGCTGGGAAGCTCCAACTCTTGGCCCTACCCTCTTAACCCACATTCGACTATTGTGTTGTGATGACTCCCTGAACTCATGAAAGTTGTCAACATTTACATTTCATCTCTTGTACGAAGCTATTCCTTCAGACCACTGTGAATACGTCAGCGGTCCTTGCTGTAATGGCTGATACAGACCAAGATACTGCCTCATCTTTGACGTGTAACTAGACACCTCTGCCCGTTTCCTCATCAAAGAGTCGGTATCAATGAACAGATTATTTTATAACGGAGTCTCGTATCACGGTTTTTTTTTCATTCGAATAACCTGACAACAGCTTGTTCTGGCGTCAAAAGTTTACCTCTTGTATCTGTCTGCTACATTTGAGTATTTACATTTTACATCCCTCATCCTGGAATCTGTTTTTAAAATCAGCTTGTTTTTGTCTTCATTTTCCTCACTTTTTTTTAATTTTGTTTTATGTTGTGATCATACATCGTCTTTAAGTCTTTTTTTTTTCTATTATTTCAGTCAGTCCTCTCAAAGCCACAGTCGATTTCTTCATTATTGTTTTAAGCACTTTTCTCGATATTCTTTATGTAGGAACCATTAGATTAAGTTTCATTAGGTTATATTATAATATATTAGCAAAACTTTACAAATTGTTACATACTACAACGCCAATAAATGTAATAATGCATAAAGGCGATAAAGCATTTTGAAGCGGGAACATGAAACTTGGACCCACCAACGTGACTGCACAATTCACTGTCAAATAATCATGCTTTCATTCTATTGTCAACGTTGCACAATCGGCTTTCTCCAGTCAAAGTGAAATACTAGTACTGCTTTAGGGAATGGGATGAATATTTTTAGAGTTTACTCCCTTAACTTATCGCCACTATCGCCATAGATCATCTTACTATTTTTGGTGTAAGCTAGATGGTAAATCTCAGCATTTTCTAGTATCCTTGCATGTTTGAGAAGGTCAGATGCATACTCTTAGATTCCTTTTTCATATGTGACGTAGTATTCACTAAGGAATCATTGTAAAGATTCCTGAAGAATGTACTTAGATTTCCCAGCCTTACATATACATACTTCTGATGCTATCCTCTATGTGACTCAGCAGTAATGTTCGCTCCTGGCTGCTCCTTATTATCTGGCTCTAAAAGCTTTCTCTTATTATTTGTTGTTGGTTTGTTGCCAGCGGTCTCATTTATCTTATTCCAATTATCTTCTGTTTATTTAATTATTATACGTAAGTACATGATGAAAACATATCGGAAGACTTACGCTTCATATCGAAGCTTTACACCGAGGACTTACTATATACTAATTAGCTCCAGAAGATTGCAAGGCACAAAACCATTGTTCGGTGTTTAACATATATATACCTGGATACCTGGAGAGAGTTTCGGGGGTCAACGCCCCCGCGGCCCGGTCTGTGACCAGGCCTCCTGGTGGATCAGCGCCTGATCAACCAGGCTGTTGCTGCTGGCTGCACGCAAACCAACGTACGAGCCACAGCCCGGCTGATCAGGAACTGCCTTTAGGTGCTTGTCCAGTGCCAGCTTGAAGACTGCCAGGGGTCTGTTGGTAATCCCCCTTATGTGTGCTGGGAGGCAGTTGAACAGTCTCGGTCCCCTGACACTTATTGTATGGTCTCTTAACGTGCTAGTGACACCCCTGCTTTTCATTGGGGGGATGGTGCATCGTCTGCCAAGTCTTTTGCTTTCGTAGTGAGTGATTTTCGTGTGCAAGTTCGGTACTAGTCCCTCTAGGATTTTCCAGGTGTATATAATCATGTATCTCTCCCTCCTGCGTTCCAGGGAATACAGGTTTAGAAACCTCAAGCGCTCCCAGTAATTGAGGTGTTTTATCTCCGTTATGCGCGCCGTGAAAGTTCTCTGTACATTTTCTAGGTCGGCAATTTCACCTGCCTTGAAAGGTGCTGTTAGAGTGCAGCAATATTCCAGCCTAGATAGAACAAGTGACCTGAAGAGTGTCATCATGGGCTTGGCCTCCCTAGTTTTGAAGGTTCTCATTATCCATCCTGTCATTTTTCTAGCAGATGCGATTGATACAATGTTATGGTCCTTGAAGGTGAGATCCTCCGACATAATCACTCCCAGGTCTTTGACGTTGGTGTTTCGCTCTATTTTGTGGCCAGAATTTGTTTTGTACTCTGATGAAGATTTAATTTCCTCATGTTTACCATATCTGAGTAATTGAAATTTCTCATCGTTGAACTTCATATTGTTTTCTGCAGCCCACTGAAAGATTTGGTTGATGTCCGCCTGGAGCCTTGCAGTGTCTGCAATGGAAGACACTGTCATGCAGATTCGGGTGTCATCTGCAAAGGAAGACACGGTGCTGTGGCTGACATCCTTGTCTATGTCGGATATGAGGATGAGGAACAAGATGGGAGCTAGTACTGTGCCTTGTGGAACAGAGCTTTTCACCGTAGCTGCCTCGGACTTTACTCTGTTGACGACTACTCTCTGTGTTCTGTTAGTGAGGAAATTATAGATCCATCGACCAACTTTTCCTGTTATTCCTTTAGCGCGCATTTTGTGCGCTATTACGCCATGGTCACACTTGTCGAAGGCTTTTGCAAAGTCTGTATATATTACATCTGCATTCTTTTTGTCTTCTAGTGCATTTAGGACCTTGTCGTAGTGATCCAGTAGTTGAGACAGACAGGAGCGACCTGTTCTAAACCCATGTTGCCCTGGGTTGTGTAACTGATGGGTTTCTAGATGGGTGGTGATCTTGCTTCTTAGGACCCTTTCAAAGATTTTTATGATATGGGATGTTAGTGCAATTGGTCTGTAGTTCTTTGCTGTTGCTTTACTGCCCCCTTTGTGGAGTGGGGCTATGTCTGTTGTTTTTAGTAACTGAGGGACGACCCCCGTGTCCATGCTCCCTCTCCATAGGATGGAAAAGGCTCGTGATAGGGGCTTCTTGCAGTTCTTGATGAACACAGAGTTCCATGAGTCTGGCCCTGGGGCAGAGTGCATGGGCATGTCATTTATCGCCTGTTCGAAGTCATTTGGCGTCAGGATAACATCGGATAGGCTTGTGTTAATCAAATTTTGTGGCTCTCTCATAAAAAATTCATTTTGATCTTCGACTCTCAGTCTGGTTAGCGGCTTGCTAAAAACTGAGTCATATTGGGACTTGAGTAGCTCACTCATTTCCTTGCTGTCATCTGTGTAGGACCCATCTTGTTTAAGTAGGGGCCCAATACTGGACGTTGTTCTCGATTTTGATTTGGCATAGGAGAAGAAATACTTTGGGTTTCTTTCGATTTCATTTATGGCTTTTAGTTCTTCCCGCGATTCCTGACTCCTAAAGGATTCTTTTAGCTTAAGTTCGATGCTTGCTATTTCTCTGACCAGTGTCTCCCTGCGCATTTCTGATATATTGACCTCTTTTAGCCGCTCTGTTATTCTTTTCCGTCGCCTGTAAAGGGAGCGCCTGTCTCTTTCTATTTTACATCTACTCCTCCTTTTTCTTAGAGGAATAAGCCTTGTGCATACATCGAGTGCCACCGAGTTAATCTGTTCTAGGCATAAGTTTGGGTCTGTGTTGCTTAGTATATCTTCCCAGCTTATATCGGTTAGGACTTGGTTTACTTGGTCCCACTTTATGTTTTTGTTATTGAAGTTGAATTTGGTGAATGCTCCCTCGTGACTAGTCTCATTTTGTCGGTCTGGGGCTCCACGCATACATGTCTGAACCTCAATTATGTTGTGATCTGAGTATATTGTTTTTGATATGGTGACATTTCTTATCAGATCATCATTGTTAGTGAAGATGAGGTCTAGTGTATTCTCCAGTCTAGTAGGCTCTATTATTTGCTGGTTTAAATTGAATTTTGTGCAGAGATTTAAAAGCTCGTGTGAGTGTGAGTTTTCATCAGAGCTGCCTCCTGGTGTTATTACTGCAACAATATTATTTGCTATATTCCTCCATTTTAGGTGCCTTAAGTTGAAATCCCCCAGGAGCAAGATGTTGGGTGCAGGAGCTGGAAGATTTTCCAGACAGTGGTCAATTTTTAACAGCTGTTCCTGGAATTGCTGGGATGTTGCATCCGGAGGCTTGTAGACTACCACAATGACTAGGTTTTGGTTCTCGACCTTTACTGCTAAAACTTCCACTACGTCATTTGAGGCATTAAGCAGTTCTGTGCAAACAAGTGACTCTGCAATGTACAGGCCAACCCCCCCCCTTTTGCCTGTTCACTCTGTCACATCTGAAATTCGCGAGCTTATCATACACCACCGACATTACTGAGCTTGTGTGTTTCTGGTGAAAAGATGAGTGCGACGTTAATGCCTGTGTTTATTTTTTTAATACTAACTTCAGTGAGTTGTTTCTCTCGTATGTAATATGATTACTCTGGTCTAACGACTTCCATTTTCATTTATATCTCATTGTGTTTCCTGGTGTTGACTTCCAGCAGTCACTTTTACGATTGTTTCTGTGAAAACTAAATAATTTTGTTGTTTGATGATTTTTAGACAGTTCGTACTGTAGTAATTAGTTTGGATTAAGTACGTTAACATGGGCGATTTTAAACCTTTAGGGAAATCAGTTATATACACCACGAATAATATGGGCAGAAAGATAGAGTTTTGTATGTACCAAGTAGTTTTGTCCATCCTTTCTGATATTTCACTCAGAGCATAACTTTCTTGTGTTCAATTTCTTATATGTAGCTACTGGAGCAGAGTTATAGCAGTGGTGTCCCGTCTTTATTTCGATTAGTTGTTTAATGTTAATGATGAGAGGGAGGTAGTGAGAAACAGTTAGGAATAGTCAGATGTGAGTGTAGGGAAAGTGTGTGAAGCAGTGGGTAGAACGAAAGGGATTAAAGTAGCTGGGATAGATGGGATTAAGACAGAAATGTTAAAAACAGGTGGGGATATAATTTTTGAGTGATTGTTGTATTTCTTCATTAGGTATATGCTTAAATTATGGGAAGGTATCTTAATTATTGGCAGAGAGCATTTATAGTTCATTTGTGTAAAGAAAAATAGAATAAAAATGTGTAAGAATTATAGGGAAATAAGCCTGCTAAGTATATCGGGTAAAGTGTATGGTAGAATTATTATTGAAAGTATTAAGGGACAGGCAGAACTTATGTTTGCAGAGGAACAATTAGGATTTAGGAAGGCGATGTGTAGACTAAGTGCTTATATTAAACTTTTTTAATGATCAGTACATAGATAAAAGAAAGGAACTTTTCGTTGCCTTTATGGATTTAGAAAAGGCATATGATAATGTTGATTGGAGAGCAGTGTGCCAGATGTAAAAGTGTAGTATAGGCCATAGGTTACTAAAAGCAGTAAAAACTTTTTATGCGGTATTGAGGCACAAGTAAATTTCTGAAGTAGAGAGGGGATTATTTTCATCTTCAAGAAGGTCTTAGACAGTGATATTTGATACCACCATAAATCTTTATAGACAGGGTTGTAAAAGAAACAGATGCTTGGATGTCGGGGAGAAGTGTGAGAATAAAAGATAACGAATTAGATAGAAAGTTGCAGTAATAGTTGCTTTTTGCCTATGACATGGTTCTTTTGGGAGAGTCTAAAGAGAAATTGTGATGACTGATGGAGGCATCTGAAAGGTTAGGTAAAAAATATAAATTAAATGTGAATATCGAAGAGAACATGGTGATGAAAATAATATAAAATCCAGGCAATGATAGACTGAATATCAGGTTGGAGGAGGTTGTGTAGAGGAAGTAATTGTGTTCAGATATTTGGGAGCGGATCTGTCTGAAAGATAAAGCGAACCATAGCACTGACGAGATCAGACTGGTGGGTGGGGCATTAAGGCATCTGCGTAGATAAAGAACTTCTTATATGGAGACAAAAACAAATTACCAGAGCATAGTAGTATCAACATTCTTATTTGGATATGAAACAGGTTTTGAATGTCGTAGGTAGGAAGCCGGAGGCAGTGGAGATGCCATCCTTGAGGGCGATGTTTGGTGTGAATATTATGCCGAGAATTCAGAGCATGTACATTAGAAGAAGGTTTAGAGTTACCAGAAGTATAATTCAGAGGGGTGTGGTGGGGTTGTTGGTGATTTGGGCACTTAGAGAGGATGAAGCAAAATAGGACGACAGTGAGGGTAAATTAATCTGAGGTGAATAGGAGGAGGTGTAAGGGTTGTCCCAGGAAGGGTTGGAGGAAGCATGTCAAGGAGATTTTGAGTGCTTGGGGGTTGAATAGCCAACAGGTTTGTGTGAGCTCATTAGATAAGAGTGGAGGCAAATGGCTTTTGTGACTTGACGTTCTGTTGGAGTGTGAGAAAGTAACATTTATGAAAGGATTCAGGGAAACGGTTAGCCAAACTTGAATCCTGGAGGTGGGACGTACAGTGATAGTACTGTGAATGAAGGAGGGGTGGCAATGTTGCAGTTCGGACGGTCAGCCGAACTCTGATGTTGGTAAGCTTCTGGCCAGAGTGATCAAATAAATGACCGTGAATGTGTTTCCTCTTCATTTTGGATCTCACTATTTCGATGAAAGACAGCTGGTGTATTAAAAAATGTAGAACTTACTGTCCTCTCTTTAATTCTATCCATTGTTCCACTATTCCACTAGAAAGTAGTTTTTTTATTGTATCTTCTTGGCTTCATTTTGTTTTAATTTACAACTATGACCTCTTGTTTTTCATGTTAAATTACTAAAAACTTTCTTGTCTATTACTTCAAATCTTTGTTGACATTATATATGTAGTTTTCGCATCTTCTCTTTTCCTCTCATCAGCCAATGTGAGCATCAATCAGTTTTCAGTCTTTCACTGTATAGTGCATCAATGTGGTATACGACCTGATTTATTTTGTTAATTAATAATATTAACTCAGATCCCTTTCTCTGCCTGATACTATCCGTATTTTGTCTCACAATCCTTACTTTTTGGGGCCTAATTTCACATTCTTCTGTTTCCATTACATGACATTCATCTGCATTAAATTCCATTATAATTTTTTTCACCCCATTTCATCAATTTATCCAACTCATTTCAAAGACATTTACAGTCATTTTTACAGTTCGTTTTACACGAAAGTTTTACATTACAAACATATTCATTTATATTTTTATTCCGTATGGTAAATCATTAATGTAAATTAAAAAAAATATTATCAGGATAAATTCAATCTCAAAATACATATAAATTTTCTAATCACAATATTCAAAATTAATATCTTCCTTACATATCCTGCAGCACCACTAATGTATGACTGTTGATAAATTAGACACATGTGCAACTCTTGGGTATCTTTATTGAGGAAACGTTTCGCCACACAGTGGCTTCATCAGTCCATACGTAGGAGAAACTTGAAGAACAGGAGGAGAATGAGGTAATCATGTGTCTAATTTATCAACATGTCGGTTCTCTGAACCATTCATCTACAAATGTATGACTGTGTTGTCCTGACCACAAACACTAACCTCCTCTACCTTCACCGTGATGACACACGTCACCTCATGTCCACTGCACTCACTCTGGGATCCTTTTTCAAGTTCAGTTTTCTCTCTAATAACTTATTTCAATCAACTTTTTTTTCATTTTGATATTGACTTTGTGCTCAATGTTTATGTCAACAAATAATATATGTACACTGATAATTTGTATGCAACAGACAAGTTGCATTTATACGAAACTTGACTGATAACGTTGTATCTGAGCAACTTGTTTGTTGCAAGGGTGAAAATTTATCTTGATAAGTCTCCAATAATTGCAGATTATACTACTTATACACATGTGTGTGCTATAAGTAGTTTATTTCTACTCACTTATTAGTAGATAATACTCTCTTGGCTTCTTGAAACTTATCGTACCTCTTCTTAAAACTGATCATGGATCCTGTCTCTAGCCCTTCACTGTCTAGACTACTCCCTGATTGAAGAAATATTTCCTTTAAAATCATCCCTAGTTCTTCTTCCCCATAATGTCGTAATATTTACTACTCTATCTTTTCTCATACGACATACTCTTCAGCGCTAGGATTCAACTCTTTGTACAATTTCTGATATATGCTTGTGTGTGTGTGTGTGTGTGTGTGTGTGTGTGTGTGTGTGTGTGTGTGTGTGTGTGTGTGTGTGTGTGTGTGTGTGTGTGTGTGTATGTGTGTGTGTATGTGTGTGCGCGCGCGCGTGCGTACGTGCACACAGGCACAACCTGTATTCGTGACGAGGTAAGAGACAAAAATAAAGTACAGACACGAACATTACCTTGTTAATCAAGATAAAAGCGTCAATCCTTACTCTTGTTCAGTCCACACACACATATACACCTGCACAAGTTTTGTGAACAATCACCTAGCTATGTTCGTAGGGGGTCGAGTAATAGCTGTGTGTGCGTGTGTACTCACCTAGTTGTGCTCACCTAGTTGTGGTTGTAGGGGTTGAGTCACAGCTCCTGGCCCCGCCTCCTCGCTGTTCGCTACTAGGTCGCTCTTCGTGCTCTATGAGTTTTACCATACCTTTTCTTAAAGCTGTGTATGGATCCTGCCTCCATAACATCACCTCCCAGACTATTCCACTTCCTGACAACTGTGAAGCTGAATAAATACTTCCTAATATCTCTGTGATTCATCCATGTCTTCAAGTTCCAACTGTGACCCCTTGTTGCTGTGTCCCATCTCTGGAACATCACGTCTCTGTCCACTTTGTCGATTTCTCTCAGTATTTTATATGCCGTTATCACATCCCCCCCTCTCTCCTGTCCTCCAGTATCGTCAGGTCGATTTCCCTTAACCTCTTCTCGTAGGACACAACACTAACCTCCGGGACTAGTCTCGTTTCAAAACTTTGCACTTCTCTAATTGTATGTGTGTGTGTGTGTGTACTCACCTATTTGTGGTTGCAGGGGTCGAGTCCTAGCTCCTGGCCCCGTGTGTGTGTGTGTGTGTGTGTGTGTGTGTGTGTGTGTGTGTGTTTACGTGTGTGTGTGTGTGTTTGTGTGTACTCACCTAATTGTGGCCGCAGGAGTCGAGACTTAGCTCCTGGCCCTGCCTCTTCACTGAACGCTACTAGGTCCTCTCTCTCTCTGCTCCATGAGCTTTATCATACCTCGTCTTAAAGATATGTACGGTTCCTGTCTCCAGTACATCACTTGCTAGACTTCGATCTTCATGACTTTGCTTTTGGCGGGGTTAAATTCAAGAAGCCAGTTGCTGGACCAGGTGTCCAGCCTGTCCAGGTCTCTTTCAAGTCCAGCCTGATCCTCATCTGATTTAATTCTCCTCATTAACCTCACATCATCTGCGAACACACTTCTGAGTATCCCTTTCATCATGTCATTCACATATACCAAAAATAGCACTGGTCTCAAGACTGACCCCTGTGGGACCCCGCTCGTCACAGGTGCCCACTGTGACACCACGTACCATGACTCGTTGTTGCCTCCTTGTCAGGTATTCTCTGATTCTTTGCAGTGCCCTCCCTGTTATACGCGCCTGACTCTCTAGCTTCTCCACTAATCCCTTGTGAGGAACTGTCGAAGGCCTTCTTGCAGTCCAAGATTGTGTATAGTGGCACACACAGCGTTTCTGCTCCCTCTCTAAGGACCCATGGGGAGATGTCCAGTCCCATTGCCTTTGAGGTATCAAGGTCACTTAGCAGCTTCTTCACCTCCTCCTCAGTTGTGTGTATGTCATCCAACACTTGTTGGTGTATTCCTTGTTGGTGTCCCCCTCTGTCCTGTCTTCAAAGAGTCCTTCCTGTCTCCACTGTAAATATTTCCTTAAATCTCGTGTTGAGCTTCTCACATACCTTTGGTCTTTTCTTGTGAGCTCCCTACCTTCTTTCCTCAGCCTGATCACCTGGTCTTTGACAGTCGTCTTCCTCCTAATGTGGCTATACAACAGTTTCGGGTCAGACTTGACTTTCGATACTATGTTGTTTTCGTACTGTCGTTGGACCTCCCTCCTTATCTGTGCATACTCGTTTCTGGCTCTTCTACTAATCTCCTTATTTTCCTGGGTCCTTTGCCTTTTGTACCTTTTCCATTCTCCAGTGCACTTAGTTTTTGCCTCTCTACACCTACGGGTAAACCAAGGACTCGTTTTGGTCTTCCCATTATTTCTGTTGCCCTTGGGAACAAGCCTTTCCTCTTCCTCCTTGTATTTTGTTGATACCTATTCCATAATTTTGTTTACTGACTTTCCTACCAATTCTCTGTCCCACTGAACCTCCTGTAGGAAGTTCCTCATTCCTTCGTAGTCACCCCCTTTTTTAGTTTGGCTTTGCC
This sequence comes from Cherax quadricarinatus, assembly GCF_038502225.1. NCBI lineage: Eukaryota > Metazoa > Arthropoda > Malacostraca > Decapoda > Parastacidae > Cherax > Cherax quadricarinatus. The sequence goes on from NC_091327.1 coordinate 11,085,634, forward strand.
CATTCAACTCCTGTTACCCTCTGCACTTGTAAATCTACTATGTAATCAAAGCTCAGAACCACGTGATCACTAGCTCCAAGGGGCCTCTCATATGTGACGTCCTAAATGTCTGAACTGCTCAGGGTGAACACAAGGTCCAATCTTGCTGGTTCATCCTCCCCTCTCTCTCTGGAAGTGTCACTGACATGTTGATGCATAAGGATTTCCAGTACCACATCCATCATCTTGGCTCTCCATGTTTCGGGACCCCCATGTGGCTCCAGACTTTCCCAATCGATCTTCCTGTGGTTGAAATCGCCCTTGCCACCTCAGCCAGCGTGTCCACCATCGCTCTGTTGTTCTCTTCGTATTTCTCTCTTGGCCTCCTGCAATTCTGTGGTGGGTTATACATCACTGCAATGACTTCCTTATGTTCCCCAGACTGAATTGTACCAACTATGTAGTCCCTTTCTCCAATAACGTCCATGCCTTCCATTTCCTCAAATCCCCATCGGTTTTTATGAACAGTGCAACCCCTCCCCCCCTGCTCCTTCTATCTTTCCTCAGGATCTTATATCCCTGTGGGAAGATTGCGTCTGCTATTGTCTCAGTGAGTTTTGTTTCTGTGACTGCTATGATGTCTGGGGACTTCTCATTGATTCTTTCAAGCCATTCCTCATATTTATTCATTATTCCATCTGTGTTCGTGTACCAAACCTGTGTGTGTGTGTGTGTGTGTGTGTGTGTGTGTGTGTGTGTGTGTGTGTGTGTGTGTGTGTGTGTGTGTGTGTGTGTGCGCGCGCGTGCGTGCGTGCGTGTGCTCACCAATATATATTCAGCTATATGTAGCTGCAAGGGTTGAGTCTCAGCGCCTGGCACCGCCTCTTTGCTAGTCCCTATCTTCTCTCTTCTCGCTTCGAGAGGCTCATCGTACCTCTTCTTAAAGCTATGTATGGATCCTGCCTCTACTACTTCATTCTTAAAATTTTCAGCCCTTTCTGACTACTCTAAAGCATGAGAAATATTTCCCAACGTCCCTTTAATTCGTCTTTTTTTCAAGTTACAGCTGTGGCCCCAGTGTTTCTGTTTTCCCTCTATCCAACAGTCTGTCCCTATCAACTTCTCTCAGTATCTTGTACTCTTTTGTCACTCCTTAGTCCTCCTTTCCTCCAGTGTCATCAGGTCGAGTTCCCGTAACTTCTCATAGGGCATGTCCCGTAGCTCCGAGACTAGTACCATTGCCAATCTTTGAACTTTCTCCAATTTCTTCTCATACTTGACTAGGTGTGGGTTCCATACTGGAACATTGCATACTCGAATATGGGCCTGACGTAGACTACCCTATACGCAGTGTCGTCAATAATCTCTAACTTAGATGTCTTAAAGCTAGTCATAGATTTACCAGATGAGCATATGCTGCAGAAGTTGTTTAGTTGGCATGTGCTTCAGGCGATATGTTCGGTACAGTATTTACCTCAGATTTCATCTCTTTGAGTAAGGCTTACATGCTTTGGCCCCCAAGCCTCTACTCCGTTTACTGTCTTACCCTTTCCGAAACTTCGTAATTTTTCCCTTGCCAGATTTGAACTCCATTAGCCACTTGCCAGAGCAGACCTGCCGCCTGTCCATATCTATTTGTACCCTTTTCTAGTCTATGTCTGCTTGAATTCTTCTCATTATTTTCACATCTGCGAACTGAGATATATCTGACTATTCATTCATTCATGTCATTCACTTACACATGAAATAATACCGGTTCTTGAACCGATCTTTGCGGAAACGCACTCGTCAAATGCAGCTATTCCGACACTTCTTCACGGATTATCACTCGTTTATTTTCCTTCCTATTATGTTTGCCTTAATGTAGTGTAGTGTTTTCCCTTTTACCCTTTGCCTGCTCCTCGTTACATTATGTGGTGGGTTGAAGAGTGACCTTAATAAAGATGGTTGGCCCAGAGGAAGAGCGGATGAACCTGGATGGACCTTAGGAATTAACAAGATTATCACAGATCATCTTTCCTAATGAAAAATTATTTTTCCTGCTGAAACGAAGAGTTAATGTGCATGCCATGTTCATCATGTTTACACCAGCTCAATAATATGTGGATATAACAAAAAAGTCAAGGAATTAGACTAACAGGAAGATGAAGTGCCAGGAAAATGGACAGAATAAACTGCAAGCGGCACGCGAGACTCTGATGACTACTGATGGTATCAACTTGCAGCTCAGGTTCATTATGTCTAGACTTATTCTACACATTCCACAACCCATACCACAACAGATGACTGGAAACTATATAGTCACCCATTGAAAAAAAGCACAAGAAACAAAAACGACAGTTAACCCAATCCCCACATAGTGCTAAGCCAGACCCATCCCCCAGTCCTAGCGCTACTGCCCACAGCGCTGGTGCTGGCCAAGGCTCAGTACTCTGCCCCAGTGCTGACTCAGACTTAGCCCGCAGCCTTAGTGCCAGTCGGCACTCTGCTAGGGTCTCTACCACAGTCACCACTAAAACTTTAAATAAACAACCATCATTGCACGAGACCATAGCCCACATTACAGATGTAGTGGAAGCAGGACGGGGTGGCCCTGGCTTGGATACTGTGGATTATAGTGCAGTCCTAGAAACTGCACAAACCTACCAAAGCAAAAGCGAAATTGTGCAAATTCTATGTTTGGAGCATCTGTAAGCATGGAATATCAGGAAAAACAAATAGGACATGCAACTTTGAGCATCCCAAAAAATGTCGTGACCTCCTGTCTAAAGAAGCGTGTCGTTTTCCCTCCAGTAAATTCTTTCACCCAGAACTAACCTGCATATCATCCGAAAAAGACCAGGAGGTACAGACCTCATAAGACAAACAATAGTACTTACGGCAACCCCACTCCAAGTGATTTTTTAGTGGCAGGAAACGAAGACAGAAAATGGAAGGAAATAACTCTTAAATGACATGGATCCAAACCAGTGCGTTGAAAGGATCAACTCCTGGTAGCCGAAGCATGTTCTAGGCATATTCCCCTAAGAAAGAAGAAGAGCAGGAGTAAACTGGAGAGAAAAAGACGCTCCCTCTACAGAAGACGACGAAGAGTCACTGAGCTCCTCAAGAGTGCTAGAACATCTGATACACGAAAGGAGGCGCTGACCAGGGAAGTGGAAACTATCGAACTTAACCTAAATGACTCTTACAGGAACCAGGAGAGGCAGAAGGAGCTTAAAGCTATTAGTGAAATTGAAAGAAATTCAAAATATTTCTTTTCATATGCCAAAAACAAGGCAAATCCCACATCTAGTATCGGGCCCTTACTCAGACAGGATGGGACTTACACAGATGACAACAAGGAAATGAGTGAAATATTGAAATCCCAGTACGACTCTGTGTTTAGTGAACCACTAATCGGTCTGAGGATCGACGACCCAAATGATTTCTTCATGAATGAGCCTCAAAACTCCATAAATGTATGCCAGATTTCCGACATTACCCTAACTCCGATAGATTTCTAAAAAGCCATTGACAACATGCCTATGCACTCAGCCCCGGGCCCAGACACGTGGAACTCTGTTTTCATTAAGAACTGCAAGAAACCCCTCCAGTCACTTAAAACAACGGATATAGCCCCACTCCATAAACGTGGCAGCAAAGCATTAGCTAAGAACTATAGACCAATAGCTCTGACGTCCCACATCATAAAAATCTTTGAAAGAGTGCTAAGAAGCAGGATTGCAAATCACCTGGATTCCCAAAATCTGCACAATCCAGGGCAACATGGGTTCAGGGCAGGTCGCTCCTGCCTCTCACAACTACTGGATCACTATGATATGGCCTTGGATGCACTGGAAGAAAATCAGAATGCAGATGTAATATACACAGACTTTGCAAAAGCATTTGACAAATGCGATCATGGCGTAATAGCCCATAAAATACGTGCTAAAGGAATAACTGGGAAAGTGGGGAGATGGATCTTCAACTTCCTAACAAATCGAACACAAAGAGTAGTGGTCAACAGAGTTAAATCGGAGGCTGCCATAGTGAAGAGCTCTGTTCCACAAGGCACAGTACTCGCCCTTATCTTATTCCTTATTCTCATATCAGACATAAACAGAGATATACACCACAGCACCGTATCATCCTTTGCGGATGATACTAGGATCTGCATGAGGCTGTCATCTGCTGAGGACGCAGTTAATCTCCAAGAAGATATAAACAAAGTTTTCCAATGGGCAACGGTAAACAATATGATGTTCAATGAGGACAAATTCCAACTACTCCGTTATGGAAAACTGGAGGAGATAATAACTAGAACAGAGTATACTACTGACTCCGGCCATACAATAGAGCGGAAAAATAATGTAAGGGACCTGGGAGTAGTAATGTCTGAGGATCTCACTTTCAAGGATCACAACAGTGCCACGATCGCACGTGCAAAGAAAATGATAGGATGGATAATGAGAACTTTCAAAACGAGAGATGCCAAGCCCATGATGATCCTTTTCAAATCACTTGTTCTCTCTAGGCTGGAATACTGCTGTACATTAACTATCATGTGGGAGTTCGATACGTGGATTAGGTAAGAAATACTCACGTAGGCTGTTATTACGTATAATTACAGATTATGTGGAGAGAGCCCTTACAGCCGTACCTATCTCCTTGCTCACACTCGTAAACTGACTGAGCCGGCCGCCCACAGTACCCATATGTGAGGGGTCTTTGAATAATGCCAGGTCAGCGCAATATGAGTTCAGACAGTGACTCAGGCAGAGACGGTTGGTCGTTGAGTCAATGGTACACTGGTTACTGGTAACTGGTTACTACTACTGAGAGCTCGGCGACGCTAACGTATGTCGTCCCGACATACAACTAATACAAACTAGAGATGGCAGGTATACGGCTTGGGCTGATTCTATACAATGTCAAAGTACACAACAATTAAACATTATAACAGACATAAGTAGAACATTGGAATGAAAGCTTACGTAACTGAAACTGTAATGCAATACAAGGTATACTATAGTACAACTTAAAACTCAACAAATGAACAACGAACTCAACGTTGAGATTACAAGTGATAAAAAAAAAATTTTGATCGATCGATCTGTATTCATGTGATCTACGGATTCTGAGGAAGGAATATATACAAAGAAAGAGTGTTTAACAGAAAGGCAGATTCGGTGCACTCAAATCTAGACTGTTAACTCTCAGAATGCGGAGAGAACATGAACACAAAAAAAAAATTCTTGAATACTGATAAGTTGATACTGTAATTATTCATCTATACAGGTTATTTACATTTAACCCCAACTCTGCTAGGGTAAGATTGACATATGCAGAATGGGTGTCATCTCTGGGAGGATCAAACTCTGTAGCATTGGCTAACTCATGCTGTATTTGAGGCAAATCTGAATTGGAAGTTACAAATGATACTTGAGGATTTCTCAATACCTGTCGTGTACGTAGGGAATAACGACATTCAGGTTGATCGTCTGACTGAGTATCAGAGGAAGAGAGTACAGGATCAGGAGGATTGTCAGAGTCTGTCACATTAGTCTGGGTTGGAACATCATTATCATCACATACTAACTTCATATGATCCAAATGCGATTCTTTATACTGACCAGTACTAATCTCTCTAACCTTATACTTATTACCAGTGATATGTTCAACTACTCGATAAGGACCAACAAACTTTTGATCAAGCTTTGGCATTGCAGACGTTTTGTTAAAGTTAATCAGCATAACTCTCGAACCTACTTTGATTTTGGATGGCTTTGCTCGAGTGTTTGCGACTCTTGTAAATTCAGCTGTTGATTTATGAAGTGTTTCACGGATTCTTCTAAAAACACTTTGAGCTAAGCTGGTACGAGTTGCTATGAAATCATCAGGGTTGTAATTTGGTTTCGGATTAGAATATAACAACTCATAAGGCAAACGTTTATCTACACCATACAATGCATAATGTGGAGTGTCACCTATAGAAACATTGTAAGCAGAATTTATAGCACACTGCACATCAGGTATAACTTCATCCCAAGTTTCACTGTTGGGATTGATAGTGGCTCTCAAGACATCAAGTACTTTCTTATTGGTTCGTTCCGCTAACCCATTGCTGGCAGGATGATGAGGAACAATGGTGGATTTAGAGATCTTGTACAAGGTACACAAATTTTCAAGAATTTCATTACAGAATTCACCTCCATTATCTGTTACTAGGGACTTAGGGGTGGTATGCCTGCAGATAATGCGTTCTTTAAACGCTTTAGCTACTGTCTCGGCAGTCTTATCTGCAATAGGAACTAACTCACAATATCTGGTGAAATGGTCTACCATAACACACAGATGTTTGTTACCTTGGAGGGAACATTGGAAATTAGTTAACAAATCTAGCGCAACTCTTTCCCAAGGTTCGCTAGTAGTTGGATACACTTGGATTGGATTAGGACCATTAGCATTGCCTTTATGTTGCATGCAGACACTACATTTCTTAACATACTCAGAAATATCAGTTGCCATACGAGGCCAAAAGTATTTCAATCTGGCTTGTTTTACTGAACGATCCATACCAGGGTGTGCAACACCTGGTACATCGTGAACTAGCTGTAAGGCTACATTCACTAGTGACTGTGGAATTACTAACTGGTATACTCTTCTGCTAGGAGTACCCAACTCGGCTGTTCGATACAGTAATTCTTGGTTCATGACAAAGTCACTGATGGGTGCTGGTGGCTTCACAGTCAGAATAAGATCTTCCTGGAGCAGGAATCGAATCACACCAGACCACATGGGATCTGTTCGTTGAGCATTCTTTACATCTTCAGCACTAAATGGAGGGTCTGCAGTTACTATACTAACATGTCGCGATAAGGCATCTGCGACTACATTTGACTTGCCAGGTAAATGCTCAAAGGTGGGATTGAACTCTTGGATAGTCAAGGTCCATCTAGCTAACCTTCCAGTAGGTTGTTTGTTCTGGAATAAGGGTATCAGTGGAGCATGGTCTGTCAAGACATGAACAGAGTACTGATAAATAATGTCTCGGAAGTGCTTTAAAGACCATACTATTGCTAAAGCTTCTTGCTCAGTTACTGTATAATTACGTTCAGCCTTCGTAAGGACTCGGCTAGCAAATGCAACTGCGTTGTACTTGCCATCGGTCTTCTGAGCTAGTACGGCACCTATGCCAATTGAACTAGCATCAGTTGTCAGATAGAAGGGCTTAGAAAAATCTGGAAATTTCAAAATTGGAGCAGATGTTAGCTTTTCTTTTAGAGTTTGGAATGCTCTTTCTTGACGGAAGGTCCAAACAAAAGGAGCATCTTTCTTAAGCAACTCAGTTAGAGGAGCAGCTATGGAAGAAAAATTGGCAATGAAAGATCTATAAAAACCTGCTAAGCCCACAAAGGATCTTACGGCATCAGCAGTTTTGGGAGTTGGAAAATTTAGTACTGCAGTTACTTTACTTTGGTCAGTCGTAACCCCTCTAGGAGTGACTACGTGACCAAGAAACTTAATTTCTGATCTGAAAAATTGACATTTAGACAGTTTGATCTTTAAATTGGCTTCTTCAAGCTTACCAAGTACTACATCAAGTCTTTTCAAGTGTGTATCCACGTCTTTAGACATGACGATTACGTCATCTAAGTACACCATAAGTGCATTACCTATGAGACCTCTAAAGATATTAGTCATGAGCCTTGAGAACGTGATAGGGGAAGATCGTAATCCAAATGCCATACGGAGGAAGTGATAATGACCTGTAGGAGTGGAGAATGCAGTTAGCTCTTGGCTGTCCTCGTGAAGAGGGACTTGCCAAAACCCTTGTAACAAATCTAGGGTTGAAAAGACTTTGTTATCTCCGATATTACGTAAAAGATCACCCAGTACAGGGAGTGGAAAGCGATCTGGAATGGTTTTCGCGTTTAACTTCCTAAAGTCAATTACTGGGCGCCAAGTACCATCCTTCTTAGGTACTAGTATCAAGGGTGCATTCCAAGGTGAATTGCTAGGTGCAATAACTCCATCATCAAGCATTTGATTGATCAATTCTTCTGCGACAGCAACTTGTGAATGAGGCATTCTGTACGCAGGTATGTAGATAGGTCTAGTACCAGGTTCAAGTGGAATACGATGGGACAATAAGTTCGTTATACCCATCTTCTCACCTGGTAAAGCAATGGCTTTACGACGTTTGTTCAACAGAGTCAACAAACGCTTGACTTCATCTGGGAAGTCAGTGGGAGCTAAGTCTTTCTCCTCAACTGGTGGAACAGATTGATCCAGTGAAGTGGATGAGGTCTCCCCGGCAGAAATAGCACCGACCCACTGGTCAGGTGACAACTCATCCTCTACCTGAACAGGGTAAGGATAGTGAACAAGGTCAACAAGATTGGTATTTGCTCTGAGGCGAACACTGTGACCAGAAGTGTTGGCCAGGTAGAAATGGATCTTACTATCTCTTACAACATGTAAGGATGGTTCAACAAATAGACCTTTTACTTTGCAGGAATCACTGTCAACTAGGACGTTATCACCATCTGGAACACTAGGAACAACTACAGACACTCTAGTGAGAGCACTAGCCGCAACAGAAACGTCTTTCTGCAGACGGCATGTGACATCAACAAGAGATGGCATTACTAGTTGCAAGTAATTGTTTTCCGACAAGGCGTCCCCTGTGGAGAAACTACTACTCGAACTAGCAGGCATTGCAGGGATAGGTTGTGCACTCAAGGCAATCTGAGCGTCCTCGGACACTTGAGGCATCGGACTATCCTGCAATTCTGAAGGTATAGGTGGAACACTGATGGGAGTGACAGAATTACCAGTGCCTGACCGCTTGGGTACGCTACTGGAGAATGCATTAGCTTGTAAGGACTTAATCCGTACATCATACTCTGCAGCAGTATAACAGATTTCTGATCCAAGCTGGTAACCCCAGAATGGAACGATCAAGTCGTCAATTTGTGCATGCCATCGATAAGGGTCGAGCACAATGCGTAAGTCTCGCATGGAAGCAAATCCCAGTAGAAGGTCACCAGGGAAAGTAATCTGGTCGACAACAAGGAAGGAAACAGTGAAGTCTCTACCTTGGATAGAAAAGGTTAGGGAAGTCCGACCTCGGACACGCAGGTGAGAACCAGATACTCCACTAAGGGAGGACACAGGAGTCGGTTCTACGAGAAGGACATGTCGTAACTTCTTATCCTTAAACAAACTAGACCTAATAATATTGATTTGCGCACCAGAGTCCATGAACAATTGAACGGGCGCATTATAAACAGATGCTTGCACTATAGGGCCTATGGTTGCATTGGAAGTTATGTGCAAACAAAAAGGTGGATTGTCATCAGAAAAGACTTGTTCTACTCCATCCCCAAAATCATCTATGTCAGAGACATGTGAAGCAACATCATCAGCAGGGTTGTCATTCTCGAGACTGCTTAAGGCTTCAAAGGAGTTGTGAACGGGGATGGTGTACTCATTATCACCTACTGTCACCATGGGACGGTTTGACTGGGGCGCTCGAATTCCCCCGAATTGGAAGAACGAGCCTGGTTCTGGTTAGTTTGAGAATTGAAAGAATGAGCCTGGTTCTGGTTATTTTGAAAACCACGAGATCTGTTTCCTCGACGGGTTCTGCGGTTGGAACGACCACGGAAAGATCTAGAGTACTGAAGGTTATAGAGAGCATTACACTCAGATGTGTCATGTCCATGTATTCTATGATAAGTACAGTAGGGAAGATCTGAGTACTCATCATCAGTACGACGTCTCTTAGGGTAACTATCAGGACAATTAATTGCAATATGGCCACGGAAACCACAGTTGTAACAATTCCGCCGACTATGGTTACTGAATGTACTATGAATACTACGAGGTGTATAACGACTCTGTACACTGGTTCTTGGTGATCTCTGAGATGGTTGACGACTACGATTTGTCTCTGTGGCGCAAACAAGAGGTGGTGCAGACTGAGGCATATGTGTGACATTACTTTTAATACAAGGGAAAGTACCCTGGGGGCACAAGGAACGTACATGATTTAAGGCTGTAAGTGGTTCCATCGTTACAGTTGGAGGATGAGCCTCATAAGCACACACAGAAGCAGGTGGCATTAGTTCTTTAATTGCTCCAAAAGCTGCTATTTTAGCAATTGATTCTGTAAATGGTTTAGCCTCTTCAGGGAGAAAAGATGATGATTGGACAGCATTGATAAATGATGATAAAAGTTTGTCTAATCTAACAGCAAATGCACTCAACGATTCAGTACTCATGGGTGTAGCATTCACTAGTTCCCTAAGAACGACATATGGATCAGCTGTTTTTACTGGGACAAGGAAAGAACGAATCAGTTCCTCATATTGTGACCACTTAGTAAGATTCCTGAAGTCTCGCATATCAAGGAGATCAACAACGTGAACAGCAGCAGGAGATCGATAAAGAGCTTCTTTAGCAAGTCTGATAAGGCTTTCCTCTGAAGGAGGACCTTCAGCTAGAGCACTAGCACGAGAACGAATGGCTGCAAACCATGCTTCAAGACTATGTACATGGCCATTGAATAAAGGTAACGCATCAAGGGAATCACGAGTATAACTATAATATCTCGGTGTCTGAGTCGGTCTGTCAGTCGGTAAGGAACTGTGAGGACTGATGACAGGACCAGCAGTAGTAGCCTGAGAGGTCTGAGTGTCGACATTCACTAAAGTATCACTTGACGGTATGTGAGACATAATGGCAAAGTAACACGAGAACAAATAAGGCAAAAATAATGAACAATAAAAATGATATAAAATTCTAGAATTGAAATGAAAAGATATACAACTAATTCTGCAGAATAATGTCTAAATACACTGCAAGAGGAAGGAAAACTCAATTTAAAGGACTATTGACCAAAATAAAAAAATTTACATTGAAATATACAAGTAAAAATATTACTGGAGACTGAATTAAATTCAAAATGAGCTGTCTTTACTCTTGCTAATAAAGAAATTAATTAATTAAATTTTTTAAATCAATGTGAAAGTGTAAAATAAAATTATTAAATTGTTAACTGGGAAATTTAAGTATTTTCTAAGAATGCATAGACAAAATTAAAATATAAATCATAAAAATATCAATAAAAGAAAATAATTCACTGCAGAACAGTTCAACAAAATAATTCACTTCAGAACAAGTGCAACAAAATAAGGTGTAGAAACAATCACTGCAGTAATAAAGTGTCACTGGGAAAACTCAGGTAAAATAATGAATTAAAATTATGAAGATCAAAAAAAAAAAAAAATAAACTGATTGAACACTTTAACTCTTAATTGTAAATTAGACAAAACAATTTACTCAAACAGAGTAAGAAAACACTTTACGTTAAAAGTAATTGAAATTGCATCAAGAGTGAATTTGTTCAAGAATATAAAAATATGAAAAAAATAAAACACAGGAACAAAACAGGGAATATAACACTTACAGTGACGGAGCACACTTCATTATTAATTTATTCTTACAACAAAATCCTGCTGTGACTGATACAACAAAATCTTGCTGTGACTGATACGACAAAAATTTGCTGGCAAAAATAATGGTACACAGTCTGCGAAAAAATTAGAGGAATGAGACACTGCTGGCATACGAAAAAAATACACACATAGAAATAAATGGATAATTTGGTATACTGGGGTGAATATCACTGCATGAAATACAATGATAATTACTGGGAAGACAACGCTGAAAGAATACAATAAAAAAAAAATGAATCACTTCACACAGGGTGACTGACTGGTACACTACACAATAATACTTACTATAGACAGGAGTAGCATAAAGAAAAAACACAGAATAAAAATATAAGATAATTAAAAACACTGAAAAATATTGTAAAAATACTGAGTTAAAGAAATACTGCGTTTACACTGAAAAAACACAAGGTTTAGAGTACACAAACAATTTACTATAAATGTCTCACACTCGCAAATGTCTTTAAATGCAAGAAAAATGTCTCAAGAAAATTATCACTGTGGTGGGGGGCGGGTGTATGGTGTCCCGCGCGGTGATGACGCCTCCGACATTCACTGTTGTCGTGAAGAATGTGCTTTCTAGGCGAACTCACATAACTGGCTTTATCTCGTTGGCACCAGCTACAATCTCTTGACCAATTATGTGAGCCAAAACAGTACTAGGACCCGGTACAAGGGTGCAAACAACCACAGGTAGATGGGTGGATGGCTGGTGGTGGTGGTGGGGGTGGTTGCTTCTGCCGCGCACCCCGGGTGGTGGAGAGAGAGTGGTGGGGGGGGCACGCTGGGGGTCTGCCGTGCACCCCACTCACCCACGAAGGTGGCTTGAAAAACCCACTCTATGCCACAGGAATGGTAAAAACCACTCTTAGCATCCAACAGGGAGCACAAAGCGATATAGACAATACCTCAGAGGAGCTTGGCTTACTTCTTACTGCGTGGCTTACTTCTCTCTCTCAGCTGGGTTAGAAGCTGGGTTGGCTGACTGGCTTACCCCACGAGAATGGATGACTGGAAGACGTGTAACGATGCACAAAGCACGGAGGAGCAGTTGGATGACAGGAGACAGGCTGGATGATAGGCTGACTGGCGTTCACTTCCACAGTCTGGCTTACTGACTGGCTTAATTGCAAAATCCGGGTCAACCCCTCGGAGATTGAAGCAATTAGCACACGAACTAAGCCAGGAAGCTTGAAACGGCTGCAACAGGCTTGCAGGCAATAGGTTTGAGGGGAGTAGCTGCTGCTGGCTGGTGGTGCGCGAGGGTAGAGCTGGTGGCTGGAGACTCACCTTTGACCCTGCCGGCTACTCACAACAGTCTTCAAACGCCTTGAATTACCCTTAAAAACGTAAATCCACGCTCCACACCGCTGTACACCATTTATCATGTGGGAGTTCGATACGTGGATTAGGGTAGAAATACTCACGTAGGCTGTTATTACGTATAATCGTAGATATGTGGAGAGAACCCGCAGCCGTTACCTATCTCCTTGGTTACACTCGTCAAACTGACTAGCCGGCTGGCCAGTACCCCGTAGTGGGTCTTTTGAAAATAGTGTCAGCTCAGCACAGACCGTGACTCAAGACGGTTGGTCGTTGAGTCAACGGACAGGTTACTGGTAACTGGTTACTGGTAACTGGTTACTACTACTGAGACCAAGACTGTTCAACAGCCTCCCACCTTGCATAAGGGGAATTAGCAATAGGCCCCTGGCTGCCTTCAGGAGGGAGTTGGACAGATACTTAAAGTCGGTGCCGAATCAGAAGGGCTGTGGTTCGTACGTTGGACTACGTGCTGACAGCAGTAACAGCCTGGTTGATCAGGCTCTGATCCACCGGAAGTCCTGGTAGTGGACCGGACCGCGGGGGCGTTGATTCCAGGAATACCATCAAGGTAGGTAGACTAGGTTCTACTCAGCTGGTTCTATTACTATCGTCACTACGAGGGTTCTACTCTGCTGCAACTGCTACTATGGTCACGACGAGGGTTCTACTGTGCTATTTCTGTTACTAGTGTTTTTACTACGAGGGTTCTACTCCTCTGGTTCTGTTAATAGTATAGCCACTAGGAGGGTTCTACTCTTCTGGTTCTGTTACTAGGGTAGTCACTACGAGAGTCCTACTCTTCTGGTTCTGTTACTAGGGTAGTCACTACGAGGGTTCTGCTCAGTTGTATTACAAGGATATTCACTGCGAAGGTTCTACTCTGCTGGTTCTGTTACCAGGATAGTCACTACGAGGGTTCTACTCTGCTGGTTCTGTTACCAGGATAGTCACTACGAGGGTTCTACTCTGCTGGTTCTGTTACCAGGATAATCACTACGAGGGTTCTACTCTGCTGGTTCGGTTAACAGGATAGTCACTACGAGGGTTCTACTCTGCTGGTTCGGTTACCAGGATAGTCACTACGAGGGTTCTACTCTGCTGGTTCGGTTACCAGGATAGTCACAACGAGGGTTCTACTCTACTGGTTCGGTTACCAGGATAGTCACTACGAGGGTTCTACTCTGCTGGTTCGGTTACCTGGATAGTCACTACGAGGGTTCTACTCTGCTGGCTCGGTTACCAGGATAGTCACTACAAGGGTTCTACTCTGCTGGTTCGGTTACCAGGATAGTCACTACGAGGGTTCTACTCTGCTGGTTCGGTTACCAGGATAGTCACTACGAGGGTTCTACTCTGCTGGTTCGGTTACCAGGATAGTCACTACGAGGGTTCTACTCTGCTGATTCGGTTACCAGGATAGTCACTACGAGGGTTCTACTCTGCTGGTTCGGTTACCAGGATAGTCACTACGAGGGTTCTACTCTGCTGGTTCAGTTACCAGGATAGTCACTACGAGGGTTCTACTCTGCTGGTTCGGTTACCAGGATAGTCACTACGAGGTTCTACTCTGCTGGTTCAGTTACCAGGATAGTCACTACGAGGGTTCTACTCTGCTGGTTCTCTTACCAGGGTAGTCACTACGAGGGTTCTACTCTGCTGATTCGGTTACCAGGATAGTCACTACGAGGGTTCTACTCTGCTGATTCGGTTACAAGGATAGTCACTACGAGGGTTCTACTCTGCTGGTTCAGTTACCAGGATAGTCATTACGAGGGTTCTACTCTGCTGGTTCAGTTACCAGGATAGTCACTACGAGGGTTCTACTCTGCTGGTTCTGTTACCAGGGTAGTCACTACGAGGGTTTTACTCTGCTGGTTCTGTTACAAGGGTAGTCACTACGAGGGTTCTACTCTGCTGGTTCGGTTACCAGGATAGTCACTACGAGGGTTCTATTCTGCTGGTTCTGTTACCAGGATAGTCACTACGAGGGTTCTACTCTGCTGGTTCTGTTACCAGGATAGTCACGACGAGGGTTCTACTCTGCTGGTTCTGTTACCAGGATAATCACTACGAGGGTTCTACTCTGCTGGTTCGGTTAACAGGATAGTCACTACAAGGGTTCTACTCTGCTGGTTCTGTTACCAGGATAGTCACTACGAGGGTTCTACTCTGCTGGTTCAGTTACCAGGATAGTCACTACGAGGGTTCTACTCTGCTGGTTCAGTTACCAGGATAGTCACTACGAGGGTTCTACTCTGCTGGTTCAGTTACCAGGATAGTCACTACAAGGGTTCTACTCTGCTGGTTCGGTTACCAGGATAGTCACTACGAGGGTTCTACTCTGCTGCAACATAATATTTATCATTGTCTACCTACATAATAATACCACTAAAAATTAAAAAGTATGATTGTGCAATATTTATTTTCAAGAAGCATTCTGTTATGTTTGGAGGGAAGTAGGAAGAAGAAAGAGGAAATAATGAAGGAGGGAGGGAAGTAGGAAGAAGAAAGAGGAAATAATGAAGGAGGGAGGGAAGTAGGAAGAAGAAAGAGGAGATAATGAAGGAGGGAGGGAAGTAGGAACAAGAAAGAGGAGATAATGAAGGAGGGAGGGAAGTAGGAAGAAGAAAGAGGAGATAATGAAGGAGGGAGGGAAGTAGGAAGAAGAAAGAGGAAATAATGAAGGAGGGAGGGAAGTAGGAAGAAGAAAGAGGAGATAATGAAGGAGGGAGGGAAGTAGGAAGAAGAAAGAGGAGATAATGAAGGAGGGAGGGAAGTAGGAAGAAGAAAGAGGAGATAATGAAGGAGGGAGGGAAGTTGGAAGAAGAAAGAGGAGATAATGAAGGAGGGAGGGACGTAGGAAGAAGAAAGAGGAGATAATGAAGGAGGGAGGGACGTAGGAAGAAGAAAGAGGAGATTATGAAGGAGGGAGGGAAGTTGGAAGAAGAAAGAGGAGATAATGAAGGAGGGAGGGACGTAGGAAGAAGAAAGAGGAGATAATGAAGGAGGGAGGGACGTAGGAAGAAGAAAGAGGAGCATATGAAGGAGGGAGGGACGTAGGAAGAAGAAAGAGGAGATAATGAAGGAGGGAGGGAAGTAGGAAGAAGAAAGAGGAGATAATGAAGGAGGGAGGGAAGTAGGAAGAAGAAAGAGGAAATAATGAAGGAGGGAGGGAAGTAGGAAGAAGAAAGAGGAGATAATGAAG
The DNA here is from genome assembly GCF_038502225.1 of Cherax quadricarinatus. Taxonomy (NCBI): domain Eukaryota; kingdom Metazoa; phylum Arthropoda; class Malacostraca; order Decapoda; family Parastacidae; genus Cherax; species Cherax quadricarinatus. Next base: position 11,101,648 of record NC_091327.1, read on the forward strand.
GAGGGAGGGAAGTAGGAAGAAGAAAGAGGAGATAATGAAGGAGGGAGGGAAGTAGGAAGAAGAAAGAGGAGATAATGAAGGAGGGAGGGAAGTAGGAAGAAGAAAGAGGAGATAATGAAGGAGGGAGGGAAGTAGGAAGAAGAAAGAGGAGATAATGAAGGAGGGAAGGAAGTAGGAAGAAGAAAGAGGAGATAATGAAGGAGGGAGGGAAGTAGGAAGAAGAAAGAGGAGATAATGAAGGAGGGAGGGAAGTAGGAAGAAGAAAGAGGAGATAATGAAGGAGGGAGGGATGTTGGAAGAAGAAAGAGGAGATAATGAAGGAGGGAGGGACGTAGGAAGAAGAAAGAGGAGATAATGAAGGAGGGAGGGACGTAGGAAGAAGAAAGAGGAGATAATGAAGGAGGGAGGGAAGTAGGAAGAAGAAAGAGGAGATAATGAAGGAGGGAGGGACGTAGGAAGAAGAAAGAGGAGATAATGAAGGAGGGAGGGAAGTTGGAAGAAGAAAGAGGAGATAATGAAGGAGGGAGGGAAGTAGGAAGAAGAAAGAGGAGATAATGAAGGAGGGAGGGACGTAGGAAGAAGAAAGAGGAGATAATGAAGTAGGGAGGGACGTAGGAAGAAGAAAGAGGAGATAATGAAGGAGGGAGGGAAGTTGGAAGAAGAAAGAGGAGATAATGAAGGAGGGAGGGAAGTAGGAAGAAGAAAGAGGAGATAATGAAGGAGGGAGGGACGTAGGAAGAAGAAAGAGGAGATAATGAAGGAGGGAGGGACGTAGGAAGAAGAAAGAGGAGATAATGAAGGAGGGAGGGAAGTTGGAAGAAGAAAGAGGAGATAATGAAGGAGGGAGGGAAGTAGGAAGAAGAAAGAGGAGATAATGAAGGAGGGAGGGAAGTAGGAAGAAGAAAGAGGAGATAATGAAGGAGGGAGGGAAGTAGGAAGAAGAAAGAGGAGATAATGAAGGAGGGAGGGAAGTAGGAAGAAGAAAGAGGAGATAATGAAGGAGGGAGGGAAGTAGGAAGAAGAAAGAGGAGATAATGAAGGAGGGAGGGAAGTATGAAGAAGAAAGAGGAGATAATGAAGGAGGGAGGGAAGTTGGAAGAAGAAAGAGGAGATAATGAAGGAGGGAGGGAAGTAGGAAGAAGAAAGAGGAGATAATGAAGGAGGGAGGGAAGTAGGAAGAAGAAAGAGGAGATAATGAAGGAGGGAGGGAAGTAGGAAGAAGAAAGAGGAGATAATGAAGGAGGGAGGGATGTTGGAAGAAGAAAGAGGAGATAATGAAGGAGGGAGGGACGTAGGAAGAAGAAAGAGGAGATAATGAAGGAGGGAGGGAAGTAGGAAGAAGAAAGAGGAGATAATGAAGGAGGGAGGGAAGTAGGAAGAAGAAAGAGGAGATAATGAAGGAGGGAGGGAAGTAGGAAGAAGAAAGAGGAGATAATGAAGGAGGGACGGAAGTAGGAAGAAGAAAGAGGAGATAATGAAGGAGGGAGGGAAGTAGGAAGAAGAAAGAGGAGATAATGAAGGAGGGAGGGAAGTAGGAAGAAGAAAGAGGAGATAATGAAGGAGGGAGGGACGTAGGAAGAAGAAAGAGGAGATAATAAAGGAGGGAGGGACGTAGGAAGAAGAAAGAGGAGATAATGAAGGAGGGAGGGACGTAGGAAGAAGACAGAGGAGATCATGAAGGAGGGAGGGAAGTAGGAAGAAGAAAGAGGAGATAATGAAGGAGGGAGGGACGTAGGAAGAAGAAAGAGGAGATAATGAAGGAGGGAGGGAAGTTGGAAGAAGAAAGAGGAGATAATGAAGGAGGGAGGGAAGTAGGAAGAAGAAAGAGGAGATAATGAAGGAGGGAGGGAAGTAGGAAGAAGAAAGAGGAGATAATGAAGGAGGGAGGGACGTAGGAAGAAGAAAGAGGAGATAATGAAGGAGGGAGGGACGTAGGAAGAAGAAAGAGGAGATAATGAAGGAGGGAGGGAAGTTGGAAGAAGAAAGAGGAGATAATGAAGGAGGGAGGGAAGTAGGAAGAAGAAAGAGGAGATAATGAAGGAGGGAGGGACGTAGGAAGAAGAAAGAGGAGATAATGAAGGAGGGAGGGACGTAGGAAGAAGAAAGAGGAGATAATGAAGGAGGGAGGGAAGTTGGAAGAAGAAAGAGGAGATAATGAAGGAGGGAGGGAAGTAGGAAGAAGAAAGAGGAGATAATGAAGGAGGGAGGGACGTAGGAAGAAGAAAGAGGAGATAATGAAGGAGGGAGGGACGTAGGAAGAAGAAAGAGGAGATAATGAAGGAGGGAGGGAAGTAGGAAGAAGAAAGAGGAGATAATGAAGGAGGGAGGGACGTAGGAAGAAGAAAGAGGAGATAATGAAGGAGGGAGGGACGTAGGAAGAAGAAAGAGGAGATAATGAAGGAGGGAGGGAAGTAGGAAGAAGAAAGAGGAGATAATGAAGGAGGGAGGGAAGTAGGAAGAAGAAAGAGGAGATAATGAAGGAGGGAGGGAAGTAGGAAGAAGAAAGAGGAGATAATAAAGGAGGGAGGGACGTAGGAAGAAGAAAGAGGAGATAATAAAGGAGGGAGGGACGTAGGAAGAAGAAAGAGGAGATAATGAAGGAGGGAGGGACGTAGGAAGAAGAAAGAGGAGATAATGAAGGAGGGAGGGAAGTTGGAAGAAGAAAGAGGAGATAATGAAGGAGGGAGGGACGTAGGAAGAAGAAAGAGGAGATAATGAAGGAGGGAGGGAAGTTGGAAGAAGAAAGAGGAGATAATGAAGGAGGGAGGGACGTAGGAAGAAGAAAGAGGAGATAATGAAGGAGGGAGGGACGTAGGAAGAAGAAAGAGGAGATTATGAAGGAGGGAGGGAAGTTGGAAGAAGAAAGAGGAGATAATGAAGGAGGGAGGGACGTAGGAAGAAGAAAGAGGAGATAATGAAGGAGGGAGGGACGTAGGAAGAAGAAAGAGGAGATAATGAAGGAGGGAGGGAAGTAGGAAGAAGAAAGAGGACATAATGAAGGAGGGAGGGAAGTAGGAAGAAGAAAGAGGAGATAATGAAGGAGGGAGGGACGTAGGAAGAAGAAAGACGAGATAATGAAGGAGGGAAGGACGTAGGAAGAAGAAAAATGGAGATAATGAAGGAGGGAGGGACGTAGGAAGAAGAAAGAGATAATGAAGGAGGGAGGAAAGTAGGAAGAAGAAAGAGGAGATAATGAAGGAGGGAGGGAAGTAGGAAGAAGAAAGAGGAGATAATGAGGGAGGGAGGGAGGGAAGTTGGAAGAAGAAAGAGGATATAATGAAGGAGAGAGGGAAGCTGGAAGAAGACAGAGGAGATAATGAAGGAGGGAGGGAAGTTGGAAGAAGAAAGAGGAGATAATGAGGGAGGGAGGGAGGGAAGTTGGAAGAAGAAAGAGGATATAATGAAGGAGAGAGGGAAGCTGGAAGAAGACAGAGGAGATAATGAAGGAGGGAGGGAAGTAGGAAGAAGAAAGAGGAGATAATGAAGGAGGGAGGGAAGTAGGAAGAAGAAAGAGGAGATAATGAGGGAGGGAGGGAAGTAGGAAGAAGAAAGATGAGATAATGAGGGAGGGAGGGAGGAAGTTGGAAGAAGAAAGAGGATATAATGAAGGAGAGAGGGAAGCTGGAAGAAGACAGAGGAGATAATGAAGGAGGGAGGGAAGTTGGAAGAAGAAAGAGGAGATAATGAAGGAGGGAGGGATGTTGGAAGAAGGAAGAGGAGATAATGAAGGAGGGAGGGAAGTTGGAAGAAGAAAGAGGAGATAATGAAGGAGGGAGGGATGTTGGAAGAAGGAAGAGGAGATAATGAAGGAGGGAGGGAAGTTGGAAGAAGGAAGAGGAGATAATTAAGGAGGGAGGGAAGTTGGAAGAAGAAAGAGGAGATAATGAAGGAGGGAGGGATGTTGGAAGAAGGAAGAGGAGATAATGAAGGAGGGAGGGAAGTAGGAAGAAGAAAGAGGAGATAATGAAGGAGGGAGGGAAGTAGGAAGAAGAAAGAGGAGATAATGAAGGAGGGAGGGAAGTAGGAAGAAGAAAGAGGAGATAATGAGGGAGGGAGGGAGGAAGTTGGAAGAAGAAAGAGGATATAATGAAGGAGAGAGGGAAGCTGGAAGAAGAAAGAGGAGATAATGAAGGAGGGAGGGATGTTGGAAGAGGGAAGAGGAGATAATGAAGGAGGGAGGGAAGTTAGAATATGGAAGAGGAGATAATTAAGGAGGGAGGGAAGTTGGAAGAAGAAAGAGGAGATAATGAAGGAGGGAGGGATGTTGGAAGAAGGAAGAGGAGATAATGAAGGAGGGAGGGAAGTTGGAAGAAGGAAGAGGAGATAATTAAGGAGAGAGGGAAGTAGGAAGAAGAAAGAGGAGATAATGAAGGAGGGAGGGAAGTTGTAAGAAGAAAGAGGAGATAATGAAGGAGGGAGGGAAGTTGGAAGAAGAAAGAGGAGATAATGAAGGAGGGAGGGAAGTAGGAAGAAGAAAGAGGAGATAATGAAGGAGGGAGGGAAGTAGGAAGAAGAAAGAGGAGATAATGAAGGAGGGAGGGAAGTTGGAAGAAGAAAGAGGAGATAATGAAGGAGGGAGGGATGTTGGAAGAAGGAAGAGGAGATAATGAAGGAGGGAGGGAAGTAGGAAGAAGAAAGAGGATATAATGAAGGAGGGAGGGAAGTAGGAAGAAGAAAGAGGAGATAATGAAGGAGGGAGGGAAGTTGGAAGAAGAAAGAGGAGATAATGAAGGAGGGAGGGATGTTGGAAGAAGGAAGAGGAGATAATGAAGGAGGGAGGGAAGTTGGAAGAAGGAAGAGGAGATAATTAAGGAGGGAGGGAAGTAGGAAGAAGAAAGAGGAGATAATGAAGGAGGGAGGGAAGTTGTAAGAAGAAAGAGGAGATAATGAAGGAGGGAGGGAAGTTGGAAGAAGAAAGAGGAGATAATGAATGAGGGAGGGAAGTAGGAAGAAGAAAGAGGAGATAATGAAGGAGGGAGGGAAGTAGGAAGAAGAAAGAGGAGATAATGAAGGAGGGAGGGAAGTTGGAAGAAGAAAGAGGAGATAATGAAGGAGGGAGGGATGTTGGAAGAAGGAAGAGGAGATAATGAAGGAGGGAGGGAAGTAGGAAGAAGAAAGAGGAAATAATGAAGGAGGGAGGGAAGTTGGGAGAAGAAAGAGGAGATAATGAAGGAGGGAGGGAAGTTGGAAGAAGAAAGAGGAGATAATGAAGGAGGGAGGGAAGTAGGAAGAAGAAAGAGGAGATAATGAAGGAGGGAGGGAAGTAGGAAGAAGAAAGAGGAGATAATGAAGGAGGGAGGGAAGTTGGAAGAAGAAAGAGGAGATAATGAAGGAGGGAGGGATGTTGGAAGAAGGAAGAGGAGATAATGAAGGAGGGAGGGAAGTTGGAAGAAGGAAGAGGAGATAATTAAGGAGGGAGGGAAGTAGGAAGAAGAAAGAGGAGATAATGAAGGAGGGAGGGAAGTTGTAAGAAGAAAGAGGAGATAATGAAGGAGGGAGGGAAGTTGGAAGAAGAAAGAGGAGATAATGAAGGAGGGAGGGAAGTAGGAAGAAGAAAGAGGAGATAATGAAGGAGGGAGGGAAGTAGGAAGAAAAAAGAGGAGATAATGAAGGAGGGAGGGAAGTTGGAAGAAGAAAGAGGAGATAATGAAGGAGGGAGGGATGTTGGAAGAAGGAAGAGGAGATAATGAAGGAGGGAGGGAAGTTGGAAGAAGGAAGAGGAGATAATTAAGGAGGGAGGGAAGTAGGAAGAAGAAAGAGGAGATAATGAAGGAGAGAGGGAAGTTGCAAGAAGAAAGAGGAGATAATGAAGGAGGGAGGGACGTTGGAAGAAGAAAGAGGAGATAATGAAGGAGGGAGGGAAGTTGGAAGAAGAAAGAGGAGATATATGAAGGAGGGAGGGAAGTTGTAAGAAGAAAGAGGAGAAAATGAAGGAGGGAGTGAAGTTGGAAGAAGAAAGAGGAGATAATGAAGGAGGGAGGGAAGTTGGAAGAAGAAAGAGGCGATAATGAAGGAGGGAGAAAGAGCAAAGGACCAGAAAGGGAGCCATCCAATGATACGGGGGCAGGGGCAGGGTAAGATGGGAGAGGGGTGATGAACAAGGTGGGAAGTGACGGGGGAAAGAAGTGGGCTGAAAATGCGAAGTGAGGGGTGCGGGGCCAGCGGAGGGGGAAGACGAGTAAGGTAAGGGTAAAGGGCAATGTTGCTGGGGGGGGGGGAGGTGAAGGTGATGATAAACTATCAGCGGTGAGGGGCAAGTTGAAGCGGTGATAATGAGACAAACTGGAGAGGTAAGAAAAACTGTCCAACTTTGGGTTGAGGGAGAAGTTCGATGACTTGGTGAACTTTTACATCTTTGTCTCATTATTTATTGAAGGTTCCTTTATTACATGAATATTATTTGGTTTCTTTGTAACATGAATAGTTGAAGGATCCTTCATAACACTAATATTTGAAGGATCCTTCATAACACTAATATTTGAAGGATCCTTCATAACACTAATATTTGAAGGATCCTTCGTAACACTAATATTTGAAGGCTCTTTCATAGCACTAATATTTGAAGGATCCTTCATAACACTAATATTTGAAGGATCCTTCATAACACCAATATTTGAAGGATCCTTCATAACACTAATATTTGAAGGATCCTTCATAACACTAATATTTGAAGGCTCCTTCATAACAGCAATATTTGAAGGATCCTTCATAACACTAATATTTGAAGGCTCTTTCATAACACTAATATTTGAAGGCTCCTTCATAACACTAATATTTGAAGGCTCCTTCATAACACTAATATTTGAAGGCTCCTTCATAACACTAATATTTGAAGGCTCCTTCATAACACTAATATTTAAGGGCTCTTTCATAACACTAATATTTGAAGGCTCTTTCATAACACTAATATTTGAAGGCTCCTTCATAACACTAATATTTGAAGGCTCCTTCATAACACTAATATTTGAAGGCTCCTTCATAACACTAATATTTGAAGGCTCCTTCATAACAGCAATATTTGAAGGATCCTTCATAACACTAATATTTGAAGGCTCTTTCATAACACTAATATTTGAAGGCTCCTTCATAACACTAATATTTGAAGGCTCCTTCATAACACTAATATTTGAAGGCTCCTTCATAACACTAATATTTGAAGGCTCCTTCATAACAGCAATATTTGAAGGATCCTTCATAACACTAATATTTGAAGGCTCTTTCATAACACTAATATTTGAAGGCTCCTTCATAACACTAATATTTGAAGGCTCCTTCATAACACTAATATTTGAAGGCTCCTTCATAACACTAATATTTGAAGGCTCCTTCATAACAGCAATATTTGAAGGATCCTTCATAACACTAATATTTGAAGGCTCTTTCATAACACTAATATTTGAAGGCTCCTTCATAACACTAATATTTGAAGGCTCTTTCATAACACTAATATTTGAAGGCTCCTTCATAACACTAATATTTGAAGGCTCCTTCATAACAGCAATATTTGAAGGATCCTTCATAACACTAATATTTGAAGGCTCCTTCATAACACTAATATTTGAAGGCTCCTTCATAACACTAATATTTGAAGGCTCTTTCATAACACTAATATTTGAAGGCTCCTTCATAACACTAATATTTGAAGGCTCCTTCATAACACTAATATTTGAAGGCTCCTTCATAACACTAATATTTGAAGGCTCTTTCATAACACTAATATTTGAAGGCTCCTTCATAACACTAATATTTGAAGGCTCCTTCATAACACTAATATTTGAAGGCTCCTTCATAACACTAATATTTGAAGGCTCCTTCATAACACTAATATTTGAAGGCTCCTTCATAACACTAATATTTGAAGGCTCCTTCATAACACTAATATTTGAAGGCTCCTTCATAACACTAATATTTGGAGGCTCTTTCATAACACTAATATTTGAAGGCTCCTTCATAACACTAATATTTGAAGGCTCTTTCATAACACTAATATTTGAAGGCTCCTTCATAACAAATATTTGGAAGCTGCATTATAATAAGTATTTGAGGTTTCATTTATAAAATATTTATTTGATAGGTTTAAAAAAAACAAATAAAGAATAAACATGATGTATTAACTGATGTCCACATACTGTCCGTGTCAGGAGGCAGGTGCTGGGGACTCACACTCCTGTCCTCACCTTATCAGGCGGCATTGCATGTATCTTATTTTTAAGTTCTAAGTGATGTCATGCAACCCAAAAAAATGCCTCACGGGGCGCCCTCCCCCCCCCCCAAAAAAAAGTAATAAAATTCAACTCCGGAAGTATTTTTTTTAGGAAGACAGTATAAAATGAGCTTTACTATATATCAACACAGTGCAGTCTCAAAAAAATTCGAGCTAAATACGCCACTCCCAAATTAATATTTTGGGAAGTTGTTCATGTTTATGAAATCAGTGTACAATAAGTTTTAAATTGATGTGTCACTCAAGGCAGTGTAACCAAAATAAAAAGAAATTGTACTTTCAAGCAATGTCGCCCTTCCTTTCAATTAAAATTCTCGAATAGCGTTTAGCCTAAAACCTGCTCTTGGGTACAAGGAAGCTCGTTACAAAGTTTGGTTATACTCGCTTTCGTGTCAACTGAGTTATCGAAGAAAAACACAAAAACATATATTAACTAACATTTTCAAATACATTATATATTTTTTTTTCCAACTAGTCGGCCCTCTCCCACCGAGGCAGGGTGACCCAAAAAAGAAAGAAAATCCCCAAAAAGAAAATACTTTCATCATCATTCATATATATATATATATATATATATATATATATATATATATATATATATATATATATATATATATATATATATATATAAAATATAGGGAGGTACTACCTCTAGATCTTCACTTGGTACCCTCATCCTCAGAATTATAATTATAATAATCAAGGGAAAAGCGCTAAACCCGGAGGATTATGCAGCGCCTGGGGGGGGGGATGTGGAAGGCATTCAGGCTTAATTCGGGGAATTAGAGCACAGATCCAATTCCCTAAATCAAGAGCCCCTCACCAACATCAAGGAACCTTCCTTGAAGGGCTCATCCTCAGAAAAGACAATAAATGTACCTCAGGGAAAACTCAAGGTTCTCCCAGGAGCTGTTTGAATATTTTCTTCTACCACCCCCTATATTTTATATTACATGTGAACTTTATTAATAGACGGAATATACTGACAGGAAACACATGAATACATTGGTACAATGTATCAAAGATTATGAATCTCCTCCAGCTCCTCCGAAGCCGGACGTGAGCCCAATGTGCAGTAGGCATTTCCCCTCTGGATGGCCATGCTAATGCTCTGGAACATGAAAGTGGCTGCCCTTGGGTCTCTGGTGGTGTAGATGGGTCTGCAACCCTGTGGTCAGCAGCTCCTCTCTGTCGCCCGACACTATGATGAATGTAGGTGTCGGCTAGCATCGAACGCAAGTATAGTCCCATGCTAAGTGCTTGCCATTCTTCCAAGGATAGATGGTGATCCTCTGTCAGTGCAGTTTACTGGGTTGTGAGTATTGTTGGCTGCTAGTGATAGGGACTCTCTCTCGGCTGAGCATGTCTTGCGTGCCAACCCTTGGTTTTGGAGCAGTTAAGACCATGTAGACCATACTAGTCAGCTTGTGCATCTCCGCAAATTCACGTACATTCCGTGTGAATTGGGGCAGCAAGGCATAGAGTCGCTGCCATGCAGAGAGTCGTAGAGTCGAGGCGTGTTCCCATTGCCGAAATGGATGAAGTCTCCAGAGTGAATGCACTCACAGCTTGGAGATGGGCAGTCTCCCTGTCTGATGTTACATCTCTAAGCATATTGGCAAGTACCTTTTTAGCGATGGGACTATCCCAACTTGACTGATTGTAGTGCCATCACTAGCTACGCCAGTGATGGCACTGGCGTAGCTAGGGTGCTGTATTCCTTCTGTGTCACTGAGGTTGTCTGGAAGAATTTTTTGTATTAACTCGTTTGATGCTATGGAAGAGGATAGGAAAGCTGGTAGGGGAACCTGGGAGGATTTGCGTATTTCCAGGCCCCCATGCCTAACTGGAAGTGAGGCTTGCAACCACTGTCCATCTTCAAGGGAAAGATTCAATACACTCATTAACATGGTCTTAAGGAGGTAGTCATATTCCTTGAGTTTCGGACTGATGAAGCCTGGGGAGATCTCAGTTAGGTAAGTTTTGGGATGGACAGGCACCTGGTGATTAGGTAGAAAACATTATGTGCATCAATGTGCGTTCCATCGTCCTGAGGTCTAAGATTTTCTTTTCTAGGATCAGTTCAATGGCACTGGGCCCAAGAGGAGCACCAAGGAGAGTGCTATTGGCTGGATCAATGGATCGTGCTCCTGGTAAAACAGCACTAATATTCTGGATCATCTATCTATTGATAGAAGCTATTTCATATTTGGTGGGTTTGAAGATAGGCTCAGGCTCTCTCGCACGTCTTTAATTTTTCTGATGTCCTCTAGGAGAGATTCTTTAGTGCTAGCTAGGGTACAATCATCCAAGAACCAGATATTGAGCTCACTGAAGAGCGCTTTTGTGACCTCCTTGATGACCAGACAGAATAGAAAGGGGCGAAAGGGTTCGCATGTTGCACACCCTCACACGAGTCAATTTCATGGTCCCCAAACAATAGTTTAGAATTCACACTATAACACGATTGTATGAAGGGATAGAGAGAAGTGTCTAGAAACTGCTTGGAGAGCAGCATCCTTCCTAAGATGAGAGCATTGGCAAAATCCAGTTTAATCAGGGCTTTTTCATCTGACATATTGTTGATGTATACTCGTGCTGCGTGGGCAGCTGCTTCACAGCCTTACTGAACACCAAAACTGAGCTGAGTTGGGTTCAGCATTGCGGCAGCCTCTTGACTCACCATTCTTACTACAGCCATGGCGACTAGGTGCCGAAGGGTGTTGCCCACTGCAATGGGCCTGATTCCTCCATCTCTTTTCTGGAGGGCAAATAGTGAGGCACCAAAGAAGAGGGGTCTGACGGCCTCTGGGACACTGCCAGTCAGACACACATTGAAAAATTTAGTGAGTTCAGACAGTAATCTCTCTGAAACATCACCAAGTGCTGGATTGAACATTTGTTTTAAGTGTTGTGGCATTAAACCGGTGAAACCTCCTAAAAATTACCTGAAAACTACTTCATCATTATCTCTTCACTGTTTTTGTCTCCAATATTTTATCACCTCTGTATTTGACTGATGATGTATGTTGTGTAGGCGAAATGTTCCGACAATAATATATTCAACTATTACACATGTACTTTACTCATCTACCTGTCGGTATTTTTACCATTAATGTAAAGACGCAAGATATCATGCAGACGCTTGCAGCTGTGTTGCTGGTTACTGGTTTCTTATTAACTAATTCTTGTGTTGCAGGTTGGAGCAGTAACACTGTTATTGGTTTTGGTTAAGAATTTGGAGGGATTATTGCTTGTTGAAGAATGAGACACTTGTGCAACATTTGGAATATTTACTAAGAAAACGTTTCGCCATCCTCAGTAAAGATTTCCAAATGTTGTGCGTGTCTTATTCTTCAACTTGTCGGTTTTCAAAACAATTTTCATCACATTATTGTTCGTGTTGCTGACAGGTAGAATTATGTGCCTGCTGGGGTTGAAATCCTATGTGGACTACTACCATAGCCTGCAACACAATAAAGAACATCGTTTAAAGACAATCGCATCCTAAAATACTACTGCCTGTGTCTACTTGATAACTTGTTGAGTTTGACAAGATTCACGTTGGTGATACTTCTGGGGACATGAACATGATGATCAGTGAATATGAAAGTGCCTGCCAGAGAGATGACACGACCAATGCTTGTAGTATTCACCGCAACACAGAGAACCATGTGGTTAACTTCCCCAGTGCCAAATTGGTTGTCAAGGAAGGAAACAGACGGAACGGGTTTGCTTAGAATATATTCTGATTGCTTTGACTAACACCATCACACATAAATCAGGTTTCTTCCCAATTTCTGAAGCATTGACCAATATTTTCCTTCATTAAATATAACACCGCTATTGCATAAAACTGAAGTACTGAAATCGGACTATTGGCTCACCTAATTTTAAACTTCTAAGTTTCTACTTGCTTGAGCAACATTGTTCGAGGTGACATCACTCGTCCATCTCTTCACCTCACGTCTTTTACATTATATATATGAACTTTGTTAACCCATTTCTGTGAGAACTGACATAGTCCCATTTGGACGAAACTTCTCAAAAAATGCCATCAAATGCGTATTAATATGATCAAGTGTTATAAGGCAAGCAAAGAGTTCTTCACCCGCGATTCGTCAGCATAGGAGCATTGCCCAACCACACTGCAGAATGACGCTTAGTACAGCGTGTTCTCAAAAAAAAAAAAAAAAAAAAAAAAAAAAAAAAAAAAAAAAAAAAAAAAACTTTTGTGAGTGAAACGGTAAAGGCAACATTTTTTGTTCCTATTTTGTGATATTAATAAATACTAAACTTTCCTTACCCCTTGTCTATGCCATTTTTTGACCTATTTCCAATCAATTTAAATTTGAATCTGAGTCTGTCTGTGTGTATCTCTCTCTATCCCCCTCTGGCTGCCTCACTCACAATCTCTCTCCCTCTCTGCAGGACACACTCGTCGCATCAGCATACCTGAGTGTGTGGAGTTCGACATCACGACGAACGCGTGTCGCGGCTACTGTGAGTCCTGGTCTGTGCCGTCAGCCTGGCAGACCCTGGTCTACAACCCTCACCAGGTGGTCACCTCCATAGGCCAGTGCTGCAACATCATGGAGACGGAAGACGTGAGTATTGTAGCAGAAACAAGGGACGGGGAGCTAGGGGCAACTAGCCAGGACAGAAGGCAAGGGGCTAGAACAAGAGAGAGGAGGGCTGGGAACAGGATGAAACTAGCAGAAGGTAGGCAATGTAGACGTGTGAGGTGATTATTGTCAAGTGGTGAAGGGTGTTGGAGAAACAGCGATAGGGTGAAGAGCGTTGGAAATACTAGTGTTGAGTAGAGAGCGTTAGAATGAGTAGAGTAAGAGTGACGGAATATGTAGAATTGAGAAATAATATGGTTGGGTTTACATTTCTAGAAAGAACAGTGTTTTGAAAAATATGTTTGGTAGTGAAGAGTGATGGACGCGATAAATTTGTAAATTTAATAATGTTGAGTGGCTATGAGTGTTAGAATTGTATTGAAGGAAAATGTTTGGGATGAGAATATTGTAGAGACTGTTGCAAGGAAGAGCGTTGAAGGAGAAAGTGTTAGAAGGAAAGCATGTTGTAGGGAAGTGTAGGAGGTCCGAATGCAGGAGGAAAGTATCTCGGTATTACATTTGGGTTTTCAAAGGTCCCCACAGCCACATGCAAGCCACTGTTTCCGAGACCAGGTAAAAAATAAACAAGACCACGTGAGCCACAGTTTACAGCTGGGCTGTGTAAACATGTAACACACGAATCAAATTAAACATGCACTTTTTGTATTTCTTTTCGTTTTATCTGCATTAAATGATTCATGAGTTAATTATTTTTCTTAAGAATTTCCTTCCAAACAGTTGAAAAATAGTATGGTGATGCTGACAAGTTGTGGAAGGAAAAGACACATTTGTACAGGTCAGGACATTTATAGAAGAAACGTTTTGAAACTAGTGACTTCCGAAGAAGTCACTAGTTGCGAAACGAGTATATATATATATATATATATATATATATATATATATATATATATATATATATATATATATACATACATACATACATACATACATACACACACACACACACACACACACACACATACAGTGGCAGAAGTCAGGTGTTATACCACGAGAGGGCAGCAACAATAGCAGTACAACTGAAATATCTATTTACAAGGCAGGTGACAGGTCCTTGGATTCGAACTATAGACCAATAATTATGCCTTACCTCCATAGTGAGAAAATTTATGGAATCAATAATTGCTGAAGCAATTCGTAGCCACCTTGATAGGCATAAATTGAGTAATGAATCTCAACACGGTTTTACAAAGGATGTTCCTGTCTTACGAATTTACTAACTTTTTTCACTAAGGTGTTTGAGGAGGTAGATCATGGTAATATGATATTGTGTATATGGACTTCAGTAAGGTTTTCAAAAGAGTTCCACATCAGAGGCTATTGAGGAAACTTAAGGCACACGGAATAGGAGAAATTTTTTCCTGGGTAGAATCATGGCTGGCAAATAGGCGGCAGAGAGTTTGCATAAATGGGGAGAAATCAGAATGGGGGGCACGTCACAAGTAGTGTTCCGCAAGGGACAGTGTTGGGTCCGTTGTTGTTCACAGTTTACATAAACGACATAGATGAGAGAATAAACAGCGACATAAGCAAATTTGCTGATGTCACCATAACAGGCCATCCAATTCATTCTAATGAGGACACTAGAGCACTCTACGATGATTTGAATAGACTGATGCAGTGGTCGGAGAAGTGGCAGATGTAGTTTAATATAGACAAATGCAAAGTTCTAAATGTTGGACAGGAAAATAACCATGTGACATAAACTAAATAATGTAGATCTTAATAC
>NC_091327.1:11121243-11144170 GCF_038502225.1 Cherax quadricarinatus
ATCTCCAGCTCAAGGATAAAAAAAAACTGGTCCTTTGGTCATTACTGGTGCATAAACGAGACACTTGTGCAACAAATGGGAATCTTTATTCTGGAAACTTTCCGTTACACTGCGGCTTCTTCAGTTCAATGCAGAGAAGGGTGGACGAAGAGGAGGAGTTTGAGGTAAACAGTCCCTCAGGCTTGAGTCGATGTGTTCAGTCTTTCAGCCATGACGAAAGCCAAGACTCATGGAACATATCAACTCAAGGCTGAGGGACTGATTATCTCAAACTCCTCTTCTTCCACCTTTCTCTGCATTGGACTGAAGAAGCCACTGTGTAACGAAAAGTTTCCAGAATAAAGATTCCCAGTTGTTGCACAAGTGTCTCGTTTATTAATTTGTCGGGTTTCTAAGCCACTTATAGACATTAGCGGTGCAGCAACAGATGAAGGGAAAAGGAGGGGGATAATCAAGGAGGCTAAAGCCCCTCCCCTATTCATATACTTTCCTTGTCAATTAACAACTAATTTTCAGTTCATTATATTGGCCAGTGACCATGAGAGAACAATAGTGTATGAAATATCACAAATACTGAAAATCAGGATAGCAGATGAACAAGGAGGCTTTAGGAAAGGTAGGGGGTGTGTGGACCAGGTGTTTACAGTGAAACATATAAGTGAACAGTATTTAGATAAGGCTAAAGAGGTCTTTGTGGCATTTATGGATTTGGAAAAGGCGTATGACAGGGTGGATAGGGGGGCAATGTGGCAGATGTTGCAAGTGTATGGTGTAGGAGGTAGGTTACTGAAAGCAGTGAAGAGTTTTTACGAGGATAGTGAGGCTCAAGTTAGAGTATGTAGGAAAGAGGGAAATTATTTCCCAGTAAAAGTAGGCCTTACACAAGGATGTGTGATGTCACCGTGGTTGTTTAATATATTTATAGATGGGGTTGTAAGAGAAGTAAATGCGAGGGTCTTGGCAAGAGGCGTGGAGTTAAAAGATAAAGAATCACACATAAAGTGGGAGTTGTCACAGTTGCTCTTTGCTGATGACACTGTGCTCTTGGGAGATTCTGAAGAGAAGTTGCAAAGATTGGTGGATGAATTTGGTAGGGTGTGCAAAAGAAGAAAATTGAAAGTGAATACAGGAAAGAGTAAGGTTATGAGGATAACAAAAAGATTAGGTGATGAAAGATTGGATATCAGATTGGAGGGAGAGAGTATGGAGGAGGTGAATGTATTCAGATATTTGGGAGTGGACGTGTCAGCGGATGGGTCTATGAAAGATGAGGTGAATCATAGAATTGATGAGGGGAAAAGGGGTGAGTGGTGCACTTAGGAGTCTGTGGAGACAAAGAACTTTGTCCTTGGAGGCAAAGAGGGGAATGTATGAGAGTATAGTTTTACCAACGCTCTTATATGGGTGTGAAGCATGGGTGATGAATGTTGCAGCGAGGAGAAGGCTGGAGGCAGTGGAGATGTCATGTCTGAGAGCAATGTGTGGTGTGAATATGATGCAGAGAATTCGTAGTTTGGAAGTTAGGAGGGGGTGCGGGATTACCAAAACTGTTGTCCAGAGGGCTGAGGAAGGGTTGTTGAGGTGGTTCGGACATGTGGAGAGAATGGAGCGAAACAGAATAACTTCAAGAGTGTATCAGTCTGTAGTGGAAGGAAGGCGGGGTAGGGGTCGGCCTAGGAAAGGTTGGAGGGAGGGGGTAAATGAGGTTTTGTGTGCGAGGGGCTTGGACTTCCAGCAGGCATGCGTGAGCGTGTTTGATAGGAGTGAATGGAGACAAATGGTTTTTAATACTTGACGTGCTGTTGGAGTGTGAGCAAAGTAACATTTATGAAGGGGTTCAGGGATACCGGCAGGCCGGACTTGAGTCCTGGAGATGGGAAGTACAGTGCCTGCACTCTGAAGGAGGGGTGTTAATGTTGCAGTTTAAAAACTGTAGTGTAAAGCACCCTTCTGGCAAGACAGTGATGGAGTGAATGATGGTGAAAGTTTTTCTTTTTCGGGCCACCCTGCCTTGGTGGGAATCGGCCAGTGTGATAATAATAATAAAAAAAATGATTTTGTAAAACCCTCTTCCATCCAGACTGCCACTGAACCATGTTGTAACTCAGACTTTACTTGTAACATTGTGACTCACCATTTGTCTTTGAATCATTTCCTTTCTTGTACATAATCTACATCTCTATTACACCGTTTGCCTATTTATTACGCAATCTACCTTTGTATGACACAGTCTGCCTTTCTATTAGACCTTCTACCTTTGTATTACACAGGCAGCCTTTGCATTACGATTGAGTCCCAATGGAGAGAATCCAACGGAGGCGGTTTAACTATGAAGCTCTTTCGGAGGTTTAACGAAAGCCCAGTGACTGCCCAATGGAAACCGGAAGTGTAACGGAGGAAGTCCAGACTACTTTATATATGTGTCCTTTTGTTTTTATTTTAACGGAAAGATGATCAGAAAAAAATAAGAGCCTCAAATGCCTTTTTATTCCAAGCACATGAGCACAAGTATAAAACTCGTAAAAAAGAAGTGTGTAGAGAAAAGTAAGCTAGGCGCGTAGCTGCAGAGAAAATATTACATTCACAGCTAGGTTGAGTGGCAGCTCTGCACAAATATTTACACTCATCAAAGTCAACATGGACAAAAACTCTCTTGACATATATGAACAGCGTCTGCCGCAAGTAAACAGTATGATGCGATGTGTGCAGGACTGTATCAGCCTTCAGTCACAGTTACTGATGTATATTACTTTAGTCGGTAGTTAATATAGACACACTCTCTCTCTCCTCTTTCACACACACACACACACACACACACACACACACACACACACACACACACACACACACACACACACACACACTTCAAAACTCAGTGGACTTCTGAAGAGATGAAAAGAATATACAGAAATGGGTAAAACAACTCCGTAGTGTCCACAGTCAAGACTGGGAGCCCTAAAGAAATAGAAGCAATAATTTACAACCCGTCATCAAATAACAGGAGACCAAGTTGGGAATATGAAGATATGAGAGCAGTCGTTGCTACCATAACGCAAGCAACAAGAAGCTCATATATGACCGAAGCAAAATTACTAATCATGGGTGAATTCACCCATTATTAGTAATTAGACTAGAAGAACTGACACCCACTCAGAGAAAATGTGGTAGACTAAGAGGACAAAAGTGGTGTTGGAAAACTTCAGCATATAAGGGCACAATAAGGTAAGAGGGGTAGACTTAGCAAGACTGAATCAACTATTCATTTAACCTGCATCTGAGGAAGGCATAATAGACTATGAGAGACCTCGGGGTGATAGTAATCATACAGATCTGAGGTTTGAATACCTTATAGAAGCTCATCATTGAAGGGAAAAATAGTTGACGGGGCACAGGAGTAACTAGTTCTCAGAAGAGGAAACTAAACATGAATGAGAAAATTCATGAATGAAGTGCAACGAGAAATCAAATTGAAAATATAGACAGTGAACGATAATATGAAGTCCTCACGTAGATTAAGAAGAGGCAACAGTAAGAACAGGGAGCACATAGTTTAACGGTAAAAACAAAGAAAGCTCATGATTTAACAGTTAGAACAGAGAATACATTGTTTAATCAAAGATGGAGAAAGAATAAAAGCAAGAAATGCAAGAGCAAAGAAAAATTATAGAAAACAGAAGCGAGTAGAAGAAGCAGAAAATAATATACAGTGATTAGGAAGAGAAGCCGCGTGGCAATTTGAAAATGGCAGCAGGAAAAATAAAATTTGAAGCCAGATTGTTTCACAGCAATATTACAAGACAGACGACAGTAAAAAGAAAGTAATAAAACTAATGAAAAAACAGAAAAGCTCACGAAATACGACAAATACGTCTGTGAGGAATTTAACGAACGATTTAATAACGAGTGCTCAGAGGAAACATTGGCAAGAGAGGGGAAAGAGTACGTCATCAGTCAATGGACACCACACACTAGGGACATTAGGACCTGATAAAATGTCACCTTAGACTCGTCGAGAAGTTGCAGAGACACAGTTCAAATTACCAGCCAAAAATCTATAAAAAAAAAATGATCGCAAATGGGCAACTGCCAGAGATCTGCAAGATAGCTAATATAGTCCTAATATTTATGAAGGAAAGCAGACAGAAAACATTCAATAACAGGCCTGTATTATTGACTAGAATACTATGCAAGCTAACGAAGAAGATAATCAAGATGTGAGTGGTGGAGCACCTCGATAGAAGCCATTTCATAAACAATAACTTACACAGATTTAGAAATGCCAGAGCCTGTGTCACAAAACCTTCTGGAGTTTTATGACAAAGTAACTGAAGTGACGCCAGAGAGAGCCAGAGTGTTGGATTTCATATTCATAGACCACATAAAAGACTTTTAACACTGTAACTAACGAGTCACTGAGAAAAAACTAGAGGAGCAAGCAGGTATAATAGGGATCCACTACTGTGGATCAAAGTGTACCTTATGTGAAGGTGACAGAGTGAACGTCCGAAAAGAGGTGTCAGAATGAGCAAGTGTAACAAGTGGGGCTCCACAAATCTTGGTATAAGGACCGATACCGTGTCTGCAATATATGAATGATGTACCTTAAGAGATAGTGTCAGATTTATTCATCTTTGTGGTAGAGGTAAATTATTGAGACAAATAAAAGCTAAGGAAGACAAAATGAACCTGGAAAAACTGCAAGACTGCTTAAACAAGTAGTTGTTGGAACTGAACTCCAGCAAATGCAGGGTTATGAAGATTGGGAGGTGGAGGAAGATCGAAAATTGATTAAAGACTCGATGGGGATCGGGAAATAGAGGTTGTAAATCTCACTCAGGAAGATGAGACCTAGGGATGAACAAGTGACAAGCATATTACCTTAGGCAAATGTCAGTCGAATATCCTCTGTATCGAATATTTGCCCGGCGAATCGTAAATCAGTTTTCAGGAACCTCAACAAAGGGTGATTCAGACCATTTACATGAGATATCAGGCCCACCCTGGAGTACACAGAACGAGCAGGAAACCAACATTTGGTCAAGAAACTGGAGAAAGTGCAGAGGTTTGCAGCGAGACTAGTGTCAGAGGAAAGGAGAATGAACTATTAGGCGAGTCTTAAAGAAATGAACCTGAAGACATTAAAGGATGAGAAAATGAAAGGAGATATGTTAACATCTTGCATAATTCTCCGGTACACATGGGCACAGTTGTAAGTTATAGACACAGAAGAGTCACATGGAATAACAGGGCTCACGAGTCTAGGAGAGAGTAAATCCACCAAAAAGCAAGTTAAGACGCTGCGCCAAAAGCTGAGTCTCGATAACTGCGGACAAACATGCAAGTAAAAATAGGTGGTAACATTACCCTCACACACACGTACACACATACGTACACACACACGTACACACACACGTACACACAGGGAGAGTGACCTAGTAGCGACCAGTGAAGAGGCGGGGCCAGGAGCTTGGACTCGACCCCTGCAACCTCAACTAGGTGAGTACAACTAGGTGAGTACACACTCAAGCACACAAATACACACTAGAGAATGGAAAAAGTATAGAAGACAAAGGACCCAGGAAAGTAAGGAGATTAGTTGAAGAGTCAGGAATGAATATGGATGGATTAGGAAAGACTCAGCAGCAATATGAGAATGACATAGCATCGACAACCACATCTGACCCAAAGCTGTTGTACAGCTACATCAGAATTAAAACAACAGTCGAGGATCAGGTAATCAGATACACCACAAGAAACTACAAAGAAGTATGTGAAGAGCTAAACACGAGAGTTATAGAAGTATTTTCAGTGGAGACAGACTGGACTATAGTAAACCGGCATGGTAGGGTGCACCAACAGGTGAACACACTACACACAACCGAGGAGGAAGCAGAGGCTGCTAAGTGAACTAAATACCTCAAAGGTCGTGGGACCGGAGGGAGCAGAGGTGCTGTGTGTATTACTAACAACAATCTTCAACACATCTATCGAAACAATGCAACTACCCGAGGTGTGGAAGACAGCAAATGTCCCTATTTTTAAGAAAGGAGACAAGCAGGAAGAGAGTGGTGCAGCACCTAGAAAGGAATGGCTTTATCCACAATAACTAGCACGATTTCAAGGAAGGGAAAACCTGTGTCACATACAGGAATTTTACAACAATGTGCCAGAAGTAAGGCGGGAGAGAGAGGGGTAAGTAGACTGCATTTTCTTGGACGGTAAGAAGGCTTTCGACACAATTCTGCATAAGAGATTAGTGCAAAAGCTAGAGGAATAGACAGGAATAACAGGAAACGCACTGCAATAGATCAGAGAATAACTGTCAGGAACGAAACAGCGAGTGATGGTACGTGACGAGGTGTCAAAGTGGGCACCTATGATGAGCGGGGTTCGAAAAGGGTCAGTCCAAGGGCCGGAGCTGTTTCTGGTATATGACGACAGTGGAGGACAGAAGGGATAGGGGAAACATGATAACGTCATAATAAAATTCTGAGAGGAACTGACAAGGTAGATAAGGGCAGGCTGTTTCAGAGATGGGACACAGCAACAAGACTCAGATGAGTCACAGGGATGTTAGAAAGTATTTTTTCAGAGTTGTCAGTAAGTGGAACAGTCTGGAGAGTGATTTAGTACAGACAGGATCCACACACAGCTTTAAGAAGAGGTATGATAAGGCTCATGGATCAGGGGGAGAGAGAATAGACGTGGTAGCGACCAGTGAAGAGGCGGGGCCAGGAACTGTGACTCGACTCCTGCATCCACAATTAGGTGAGTATACCCCACCACACACACACACGCACACATGTGCACAAAGACACACACGCGCACACACACACACACGGGTTGCAGTAGTCAAACAATTATCTGCTGGAGCTCAATTCAAACAAAAGCAAGGTCATGCAATTTGAGTAAAGAGCAAAAATAAGTAATAGTGACTAAGTGAAGAAAAACAAAACACATCGACATAGGAAAGGAATCTGGGAGTGAGCATCACACCGAACAAATCGCCAGAGTAAAATTATCAACCGTATTTATTAGCCAGCATATGTGAAGTTATCGGACTTCGAAACAGACTTTACGATCATCAATAATACGTTCCTTTAAGAAACTTTCGATAACATGTGTCAAAAATGAGCCGCTCATGTATGGAGCAAACTGGTCAGACTCATTCAGAAGTTTAATATGATCCAAAAGTCTGCAACCATGACAATCCCAGAGCCGAGTGATGTGCACTATGAACAGAGACTAAGGGTAACAAATCAGAAAGAGGAATAAGAGAGACATATTTGTGGTTTACAAGGAACTGATAAGGCTGGCAGGGACAGTTTGCTTGAAATGGAAGAACCAGAGACGCAAATGCCAAAATTTACATGAACTTTTGGAAGCACATAAATTAAGCAGTCTCAAGATAGCAAGGCAGAGAAATGTATTAGAGGTGGAAGTGGGAGAGCTCTCGGGAAAACTGTAAATACTAGGAGTCGCTGGTTCTGCACTGTGCCTCTTTAACGATTATCTTCAGTTCCTCGACGGAATTGAGTCCAAAAGACACACTATTTGTGCAAGTGTTCCAATGGAAGGGCCAGGAGGTAAGACTCAACCCCCGCAAACACAAATCAATGTGCTAAGTAGTTCACTGATTCAAGAGCAAAGCAATGTTCATCGTATCCTGTTTTCATTATATTCTGAATGCGTTCGAAGCTTTTTACCAGGACGCGATCCGCTATAGTAGACCGACAGCCAGATACCTATTGTCTACAAAGTGAAGATTAACAGCAGGTGAAAAATCGTCCCCAGGTCCTTTTGGTTGAGAGCACAGGTTTAAACTATAAACAGGTAGGTAAAATAATTACACACCATTAATCACCAACTGTTGCCTTGTGGTTAGAGTTTTCAGCAAACAGCAGAAATATCCCGAAATCAATGAGAAGACACATTGCTGAAGAATATTTTACCTGGGCAACGATCCACCCTTCTAGGGTACGATGTATCTTGATAAATCCTAAACGTGCAAAGGTACTTAATCCAGCTGCTTTTTGAATGACTTTTGTCTTTGCGCTTTTAACATATGCCAGTTAGTTTATTTTATTTTGCTATTAATTTGTTTGCTAGTGTATACATTTGTGTTGTATCTTCTGACTTTCGGTTTCTTCCCATTCAGTACTTCAAATAATTCTTTGTATTTGAAATTGCCGAAGCCCTTCAATATTTTAAAGATTAGAACAACATGTCGTCTCCGTTTTCTAAGTGGAATAAAAGGTTAAGTGCATTTAGTCTTACTATGTAAGGTTTCTTTTCTCTGAGTAGTTATACTAGTTTGATAGCTCCTCTCTGTACCCTTTTTAATATATCTTCTTACCTAACTAATGCATTACTGGCGGTCAATATGGTGTCTTGTGTTTTGTGTTCAAAGTTTCGAGCTATGAAGCCTAACATTATGTTAGCAGTGCTACTTAGTACTCTCGAGGCCGTTGCTCATGATTATTGTTTCGGTATGTTTGTTGATAAACATTTTGCTTTAATGTTTGAGATTATTGTACTCAAAATGCAATAACTGGCTCTTGTCTACACTGAAACTCATTTTCGTATCTCAGTCCACATGGCCAACCTGTCTGGTTCACACTCATTGAACTATACCACGAGTGGGGTTAGAACCCGCGATCAGAGAGCCTTAAAACTCCAGACCGTCGCGTTAGCCACTCTCTGATTGCGGGTTCTAACCTCACCCGTGGTATGGCTTGTTTGCAATCGTGTCATTACGATTTCGTGAGTCTCACTGATTACTCAAACCATCTTCGATTACGCTACACTTCCCAATATGGTGTCGTCAGCAAATTTTGCCAACCTATTGTTGTTGTTGTAGATTCGCAGGTACATTTGCCAGCCTGGGTCTTTTCCAGATGGTAACCCGGCACGGGTTACCATCGGGAGTTTCTTGAACGGCATGCCAGCTGCTGCACAGCTGGCGATGCGAGGGAAGCTGATGACGCTGCACAGCAGCAGGCAGTGTCAGCAAGGGCCGAGAAAGCAACCATTACAGGATCCAATGGAGCCACACCCCAGCTTTAGGCCGTGGCTTGAGTGGTGGGGAACTGAGCATCATGGTGATTGGGTGATGGGAAGCGATGCTAGTGAGGACTAGCGTTTTTAATGTTTCTGAATTTCGCCCTGGAGACGTGGATGATCCGGGTCATGTTCTCATATTCGGTAATGTACTCATGGATGACCTCAAGCAGGTTTTGAGTGGTGCGGTGTTGATCTGGGTCGCCGGTAAACTTCACAGTTCCATCTTTGACTCGTTGGTAGAGTTCGTTCACTGTGTTGATCAGTAGTGCAGAACTTGAAGCTAGGACATGATTCGTACATCTGGTTTAGTATTCACTTTAATCTTCCAGCGATTTTAGCAACCTGTGTAGGTGTAAGGACTGGAGGTGGTTTTTGGTAGCAGTGAGAGTGGCGGCAGGTGGTTCGCTGGTGGTGGTGTTGTTAGCAGAGGAGGGAGATGGCATGGTAGCGGTGGATGCTTCAGTTAGTGATGGAGTTTCAGCTTTCGTGCCTGTTGATTGGTTTGGTTGGGATGAGGTCTCTGATTGGTCCCTTTCCTTGATGGAGGAAGGCAGTGGAAGCATCTCATTGGTGGAATTTTTAAGAGGCTCGTCACATGTAGTCGATGGTGGTGGTGGAGCTGCTTGAGAGTGACTTGCAGGCGTTGGGACATAGATGCTATTTGTCGTGGTCTCGATTACGTCTGAAGAACGTGGAGAATCCGGGACTGTAAAATTACGCATGTTGTTCAGCCTGAAGAGTTCATTAATGATGGTGTTGAAAGATCCAGGTACAGCTTTGTTGTGCAAATGCGAATACATCATGCAGTAGTGGATTCATCGGCAGGTACTGGCGGTAATATATTGCTGGTGGAGGATGAAGTTTGAGTGGCCTTGAGTATTTTGGTGGTGTCTTCTTGCAGTTTAGTAATTACAGCATATGTTGGAGATTTTGCAGTTGTTTTCTTTTCCTGTTCTATTTATTTCTTGAGAACTTCTCTTCTTGTTGGGCATTTAGCAGCAAGAATGAGGTGTTCATTCTTGCAGTTCAGGCATTTAGGTGGAGTGGTGGTGGTCCTTCATTGCCATAGGTCTAGCAGAACTTATCCTTGGTAGGAGAATCCTTGACGATGTGTATATATGAGTACCAGCTATAACAGTGTGTGATGTGCTGGAATCTGCTTCAATGTAACTTGGGTTGATGTGGAAGTAGTGGATTGCCAGTCCCTCTCTCTGCGAGAGCTTGGGTTGCCATGTTTACATCAGTGAAGTGACCTTGAGCATTGAAGAAGAGTTAGGTATTTTGGTAACATGTTCCACCGTGCACCAAGGGTTCTGGTCTTCTATTGATGACTTAATTTCTTCAGTAGCCTGGGTTGTGATGTGCGTATCTAGTCGCTTAATGAACACAGTTTTCTTGGCCCTCAAAGCTAGGAAAGTCATTACGTGAAATCCTCGTTGATTAAGAGTGGTTGTAGAGTCAGTGGTGATAAGTTTCTCGGCTTCCATGTTGTCAAAGCAGACTACAACGAAAGCCTCTTGGAGGGAAAGAATCGCATTACATTTAACCTGCAATATGCTGCTAACAGCAGCTGCAAGTGCTAGTTTGGACGAGTCACTGACTTCTCGGTTTGATCTTCACACGGTTTGAGAAATGTATCGTGGAAGATGATGTCGAATGCAGAAGTATAAGTTCCCCTACCCAACGGGGATCGCAGGGATACGGAGGTCCTTTTGCTAACCTAGATGTTAGCCTTTTCACACGAACATTTATGCATACTGTGCATAATACAAATCCCTGGGGAACTCTTAATTCCTTATGGATAACCAATCAAGACTCTTCTCCACCGAGTATCTGTTTCCTTTCTGTGAGCCAGTCACTTAACCAGCCATGTTTTCCTTCAATAACTGATGCTTTGTTTTGGCCATCAGTCGTCGATAGTGGTACCTTGTCGAAGATGTTCTGGAAATCTTAGATATACTACATCCTAAGGGACTTAATCTCGTTTTTTGAAAATGTAATTTGAAAATTCAAGAAACTTAGGAATGATCTTTTCTTGCAAAATCTATGCTGGTTTCCAGTTATTATGCTGTTATTATACAGAAAATTATCATATTCCACAGAAAATTATCATATTCCAAACAATAGTCTTCGTTTGTTTACCTACAACTGATGCTAACTTGAAGAATAGGATGGAAGCACAAGAGAGAGGGACAAAATGAGGGAGGGGGGAGAGAGAGAAGGACGGGAAGAGAGGGAGGGAGGGATGGAGAGAGAAGGAGAGGGAGAGGGAGAGAAAGAGAGAGAGAAAGAGGGGGGGGGGGCGAGGTGGCAGGTTGGGAGGGCGAGAGAACTCTGTGTGCTTGCAGACGGTGGCTTGATGTAAATCTTTTAACTAGTGTGGCGTCGACAGGGAGGCTGGGAGAGAGAGAGAATAAGTGATCACTTGGGTGGCCTCATATCCTTGGCACATCACCTGTTGCTGCTGCTGATGATATCCTCTCAGTGATGGTGTTGCTGTTGGTGCTGCCGTTGTCGTTGCCGCTGCTGCTGCTCTTGTTCTCCTGCTCCTGTTTCTGTTGCTGCTGCTCCTTCTAGCTCTGTTGCTGCTGCGCCAATAGCTGTTCTTCTTTTGACTTCTATTGTGGTTTCTGTTTCAATTACTGTTGCTTCTGTTGCTGCTGATCTTGGTAATACTTTTTCCCAAAAACTAGATATCAGAATGGAGAGGAGTACGGAGAAAATACAACAAAAGTGTTTAGATATTTGGGAGTGAATTAGTCGGCAAATGGATTTGTGAAAGATGATGCGAACCATAGAACTGACGAGGGACAAAGAGGTGGGGGTGCAGTGAAGCATCTGTTGAGACAAAGAACTTTGTCCATAAAGGCAAAAAGGAGAATGTATGTCGGTGTTCAGAAGAATTTTAAACACTGCAGCAATGAAAAAGTTTGAGTCAGTGGAGATGTCGATTTTGAGGGCTAATTATGGTTTGAATGATATGGAAGGAATAGGAGTTTGGAAATTAGAAGAAAGTTTGGAAGGAATATAAATCTGTAATGTATAGGACAAAGATGAGGGAAAAACGTAGGACCCCTGAAAATTGGGAATGGACAGCTGACGGATAAAGAAATTGGAAATATGTTCTCTATTTAATGATTATTTTTATGCCAGTCTTTACACAAGAAGATATAAATGAGATTCCAGAAATTAACAATTATTCATTTCCTGAAGAATTCAAATTAACTAATATTACTGTCACGAGGGACATGGTTATCAAACAGATAGATAAACTGAAACAAAGTAAGTCCCCGGGACCCGACGAGTTGTTTTCCAGGGTGCTTAAAGAATGCAAGATGGAACTTAGTAACGAGCGTGTTTAATACGTCCATCCTTACCGGTGGAGATGTGGAAGATGGCTAATGTAGTTCCTATATTCAAATCAAGGATACGTTCATTCAATCAAATTACCGTCCAACAAGCCTGACGTCTATAGTAGGCAAATTAGAATCAATTATAGCTGATATTATTAGAAGTCACCTTGAAGAGCATAATTTGGTTAATGAATCTCAGCACAGATTCACGAGAGGTCATTCCTGCCTGACAAATTTACTGACGTTCTTCAGTAAAACATTTGAGGCAGTAGACAGTGATAAAGAATATGATATTGTTTATTTGGATGTCAGTAAGGCCTTCGATAGAGTACCTCACAAGAGACTCTTAAGAAAAGCGGCAGCTCATGGTATGGGAAGTAAAATCCTAGCACAGACAGAGGCATGGCTTATCAATAGAAAGCAGAGAGTTTCTATTAATTGGGTCAAATCTGAATGGGGATTAGTCACTAGTGGCGTTCCACAGGGATCAGTTTCGGGCCCAGCGTTGTTCACAATTTGCATTAATGACTTCGATGAAGGAATTACAAGTGACATGAGTAAATTTGCTGATGATACAAATATAGGCCGTATGATTCATTCTGAGGAGGATACTAGTGAACTTCAGGAGGATTTGGACAAAGTAATATCCTAGTCTGAAAAGTGGCAGATGAAGTTCAATGTGGACAAGTCCTTAGTAATGAAAATAACCCTTGAAGTTATAAACTAGATGAAGTAGAGCTTGATAATACATATTGTGAAAAAGACATGAGAACCATGGTAAGCAGAAACTTGAAGTCACGACAACAGTGACTAAGTGTGCTCATTAAGGCTAACAGAATACTAGGATTAATTTCAAGAACTATATGTAACAGGAGTCCAAAAGTTATGTTACAGTTGTATACATCATTAGTGAGGCCTCATTTGGTTTATGCCGGACACTTTTTACGAGGGGGAGAAATCTTTAGCTCAAGTACTTTCAAACTTCTCAGTGCTTCATCAAGAGCTGTGCAATGTTGCAAGGGCAGCAACAGGAGGAATAGGGAAAACCCGCCTAATAATGTGGGTGGTGTCTACAAGGTTCCATGCTCCTTTTGATCACTCTCATACATTGGTCAGACAGGTAAACCTCTAGAAACTAGATTATCCCAACACCAGTACCCAATCAGGACAGGCCAGGTGTCGAATGCGATCTTTAACCACATCAGCTTATGCAGTAACCCTCTGGGGTGGGCTACCACCCAGATAATTGTACTCAACAGTTCCATTATGGAAAGAAACATAATTGAGTCCTGACACCTGAAACATGATAGGAATGTCATATATAACTCAAATTATGGGCTGTACAAACTCGACAGTTATTTAGTGGAGTCTATTGTGCACAGCCTTAAACAACAATGTTATACAAAAGCGCATGATTGATATTTATGCCAGAGGGTTTCGTAATATTTTGGTTATGTTCGACCAGAGTCTGCAAACTGAACATCATGGTACGTATAACCCACTCATCAGTAGTTCGGAAGTAGGTATGGGAGTTCATTTAGGTATGAGTGCACATGTGCGATCATCCTAGGATAGCCCAAAAGAAATGCGGAGTGTCCTGCTGAGGTCCTAACCCGTCTAGGTACAGTGGTAAAGGTACACATAGTTAATTACAACATGCTGATTGTAACTAGTTTAGTGGTTTATTGAATTAGATTGTTAGTATTATAATGACAATGATAATAATGATGATATTAGCGGATGAAGGTGGATAATAATGATAGTAATGGTGTTAAAAAGTCGGGAATTGTTTAGTTATTATAAGAAAGAAAAGCTTCAATAGGAGAATTCACACAGGCATATTAACTGACACAGAGTATTTCCTGAATGTTCTGGAATGTTCTGTGACACCGGTTGACAAAATGTGGGATTTATTCCCTCTATTTCATTAGTTAGAAAGATGTTCACAACTGCTGCATTCCGTATGTAAATGATACACTATTTTAGCTTCTTAAGTCACATGACCTGTTCCCAGCAGTTAGAAACTTATGGCTGGCTATTAACTATCTCCTAGTTATTTTACCTCATGCTATCTGCAAACCGTGGGGCCTACTCCACCCGACCACATACGGGGTGGGGTGTGGGGGGACCGGTGTGTAGTTGACATTCTGCTGGCCTCTCCCCCTCATTCAGAGACTTGCTGGTGCCACCGTGCTACCATACTCTGAAAAAACTTACCATATTTCTCTTGTTGCTGCCCTTGCAACATTGCACAACTTCTGATGACGCACTGAGAAGTGTAAAAGTACTTGAGCTAAAGATTTCCACCTCCGTGGCTTGTCTTGCATTGTTAAGGCCGAGTGTCTGCGATTGTTTTACAACTCTGCGACTAGCCGGGGGATCGAACCCGTGTTGTCTTAGCCTGCCTCGTGGTGAACGAAAATTCATGATGCCCTAACCCACGGGACCATATAATCCTACAAGAATCATGCACCCAGCAGAGCTAGGTGTTGTACCATGATCCGAGGACATATGATGGTGTAGGTGTCTCAGAGCTCTGAGGTACCCACACCATCGTATGACCTCGGATCACGGTACAACACCTAGCTGTGCTGGGTGCGTGATTCTTGTAGGATTGTATGGTCCCGTGGGTTAGAGCGTCATGAATTTTCGTACACCATGAGGTGAGCTAAAACACGGGTTCAGTCCCCCGGCTAATCGCAGTGTTGTTATTGATTAAATCACTCGTTCGTGGATACAATAATATATATACTGCTTGTGGAGGCTAGTACACCAAACGAAGAACTCATTTAAAATTAAATCTTTACTAAAATTTTCCCTTATACGTTTAAAGTAGGCCTTAGACAAGGATGTGTGATGTCACCGTGGATGTTTAATATATTTATAGATGGGGTTGTAAGAGAAGTAAATGCGAGGGTCTTGACAAGAGGCGTGGAGTTAAAAGATAAAGAATCACACATAAAGTGGGAGTTGTCACAGTTGCTCTTTGCTGATGACACTGTGCTCTTGGGAGATTCTGAAGAGAAGTTGCAGAGATTGGTGGATGAATTTGGTAGGGTGTGCAAAAGAAGAAAATTAAAAGTGAATACAGGAAAGAGTAAGGTTATGAGGATAACAAAAATATTAGGTGATGAAAGATTGGATATCAGATTGGAGGGAGAGAGTATGGAGGAGGTGAATGTATTCAGATATTTGGGAGTGGACGTGTCAGCGGATGGGTCTATGAAGGATGAGGTGAATCATAGAATTGATGAGGGGAAAAGGGTGAGTGGTGCACTTAGGAGTCTGTGGAGACAAAGAACTTTGTCCTTGGAGGCAAAGAGGGGAATGTATGAGAGTATAGTTTTACCAACACTCTTATATGGGTGTGAAGCATGGGTGATGAATGTTGCAGCGAGGAGAAGGCTGGAGGCAGTGGAGATGTCATGTCTGAGGGCAATGTGTGGTGTGAATATAATGCAGAGAATTCGTAGTTTGGAAGTTAGGAGGAGGTGCGGGATTACCAAAACTGTTGTCCAGAGGGCTGAGGAAGGGTTGTTGAGGTGGTTCGGACATGTAGAGAGAATGGAGCGAAACAGAATGACTTCAAGAGTGTATCAGTCTGTAGTGGAAGGAAGGCGGGGTAGGGGTCGGCCTAGGAAAGGTTGGAGGGAGGGGGTAAAGGAGGTTTTGTGTGCGAGGGGCTTGGACTTCCAGCAGGTGTGCGTGAGCGTGTTTGATAGGAGTGAATGGAGACGAATGGTTTTTAATACTTGACGTGCTGTTGGAGTGTGAGCAAAGTAACATTTATGAAGGGGTTCAGGGAAACCGGCAGGCCGGACTTGAGTCCTGGAGATGGGAAGTACAGTGCCTGCACTCTGAAGGAGGGGTGTTAATGTTGCAGTTTAAAAACTGTAGTGTAAAGCACCCTTCTGGCAAGACAGTGATGGAGTGAATGATGGTGAAAGTTTTTCTTTTTCGGGCCACCCTGCCTTGGTGGGAATCGGCCAGTGTGATAATAAAAATAAAAAAATAATATATATATATATATATATATATATATATATATATATATATATATATATAATAAAAATAAAAAAGGAAACCAACAACCGAGCATTCACTTCTCTTACTACCCCATCTGTAAATATATTGAACAACAATAGTGACATCACACATCCTTGTCTAAGGCCTACTTTTACTGGAAAATAATCTCCCTCTCTCTTACATACTCTAAACTCTGCCTTACTATTCTCGTAAAAAGTCTTCACTGTTTTCAGAAACCTACTTCCTATTCCACACTTTTGCACGATCTGCCCCCATATCTACCCTATCATATGCCTTTTCCAATCCATAAATGCAAAAGTAACTTCATTACCTTTATCTGAATACTGTTCACCTATATGTTTCACTATAAACACTTGGTTTACGCACCCCCTACCCTTCCTACAGCCTCCTTGTTCATCCGCGATCCTGCTCTGCATCTCACTCTTAATTCTTTCAACAAACACTCTATCATACACTTTACCTGATGTACTAAACAGGTTTATTCTCCTATAATTTTTACACTCTTTTGTCCTCTTTGCCTTTATACAAAGGAACTATGCATGTTCTCTGCCAGCCCCTAGGTATTTTACCCTTTTTTTAAACAAAAGCACCAACCACTCGAAAAATATATATCCCGACCTACCACCTTTCCCAGTTGCTTTACCCCCTTTCATTCTACTTACTGCCTCACGCACTTTCCCCACACTCACAATTAGCTCTGCCTCACTCCTACAAGATGTTATACCTCCCTGCCCAGTGCACGAAATCACAGCTTCCCTATCTTCATCAATATTTAACAGTTCCTCAAAATATTCCTTCCATCTTCCCGATAACTCTAACTCTCTATCTAATAACTCTCCTCTGTTATTTTTAACCGTTAGATCCATTCTTTCCTTAGGCTTTCTCAGCTTATTAACCTCACTCCAAAACTTTTTTCTTATCAACAAAATTTCTTTGTAGCGTCTTACCGTCTCTCTCATTTGATCTTCTTTTACATTCCTTCACCACTCTCTTAACCTCTCTTTTTCTCCCCATATACTCTTCTCTCCTTGTATCACTTCTACTTCGTAAAAATCTCTCACATGCTAACTTTTTCTTTCTTACTACTCTCTTTACATCATCATTCCACCAATCGCTCTTCTTCTCTCCCACAACCACTTTCCTGTAACCACAAACTTCTGCTGAACACTAACACCATATTCTTAATTAAATCTACCCCATACCTCTTCAGCCTCATTGCCTACTCTCACTAGACTACCCCCAATAGTTCATATTTTACCGTA
Source organism: Cherax quadricarinatus (assembly GCF_038502225.1). Classification (NCBI taxonomy): domain Eukaryota; kingdom Metazoa; phylum Arthropoda; class Malacostraca; order Decapoda; family Parastacidae; genus Cherax; species Cherax quadricarinatus. Next base: position 11,138,969 of record NC_091327.1, read on the forward strand.
ACTGTCTCCTTTAGTTTATAAACCTTCACCTCTTTCTTACTTGATGATTCCATTCTTCTTATATCCCATTTATCTTATACTCTCATTTCAGTTACAACGAAAAAATTATCTGTATATCTGTGTCCCCCCTTATAAACATGCACATCTTGAATTCTACCCGTCGGTCCTTTATCAACCAACACACAGTCCAGCAAACTACTGTAAATATGCCCTATATCATGTCTTGTATACTTATTTATCCTTTTATTTCTTATAATATGTATTATTTATTACCAAACCCTTTCTATACAAAGTTCATTTAAAGGCCCCCCATTATCATTAATACCTGACATTCCAAACTTACCTACCACACCCCCCTCTAACCGTTTTTCCTACTTTAGCATTTAGATCTCCTACCACGATTAATTACTCTCTCACCTGGTTCAAAGTTCTTAACCACAGTCTTAACATCTCCGAAATTCTCTCTCTCCTCTAAACTACTGTCTTCTCCAGGTGGATAAGCACTTATCAAAACCCACATAATCCTTGAATTTATACATTTATGTTCCCTCTTCTTCCATTGGTAGGTACCTACCAACCTGTCTGTATTGTCTACCATTTTGATATTCACCCTCTTCTTCCATTACTGATCCTTCAACAATATTGCTACCTGCTTCCTTAGCTTTAAATTTCTCAGATACTCTCAACATAATCCCATTTATTTCTCCCCACTGAAACATTTCCACGACCTTCAGCTTTGTTTCGTTTATAGCTAGGACATCCAACTTCTTTTCATTCATAACACCGGCAATCATCTCTTTCTTATCATCTGCATTACATCCACGTATATTCATAGATCCCAGCTTTATAAAGTTTTTCTTATTTTTAGTAATTTATACAGAACGAGGGGTAACTAGCCCATTGCTCCTGGCATTTTAGTCGCCTCTTATGATACGCATGGTTTGCGGAGTAAAGATTCTTTTCCACTTTTCCATGGAGATGAAAGGAATTACAAAGAAAGAGAACTAGTTACAAAAACAGGAGAAACTTAAGATTAGTAAAGGAATGGTACGTAGCTCTATGTTAAAACCAAACATTCCCAATTGCCCTCAAAGATTCTTTAAGTCTTATGATACACTTAATAATAATAAAAATTTGCGCCTTACCAAAGCAGATAAAATAAATGCAATTGTAATTATGAAAGAAAATGATTACCAAGAAAAAATGAATAATCTCTTAGATGATACTGAAACCTATTCTAAACTTAGAAAGAATTCCTTAGAAACCGTTAACAACAATTTCAATAAAACAATAAAACTTCTACTGAAAGGCAAAGATGAATTAATTAAACAATTTACTTCCACTAATCCATCTTTACCTTACATGTATGGACTAATAAAAACACACAAACCAGGTAATCCAATTAGACCAATTATTAGCTCCATAGGATCAGTTTCGTATAAATTGTCCAAATGGCTTAACATTTTGAGCCCTATTGTTGGTAAAATTTCTAACTTTAATGTTAAAAACAACTTAGATTTAGTTGATAAATTAAGCTCCTTGACTGACTTAAATGATTTTAACATGGTTAGTTTTGATGTTACTTCCTTGTTTACGAAAGTTCCTGTTGATGATTTATTAAGTTTCTTATCTGAAGAACTCGTTAATTATGATTTACCATTGCCAGTTCCTACCATCATTAAACTTATTAAACTTTGCATTGTTGATGCAAAATTTGTATTTAATGATAAGTTTTACACTCAGAAATTTGGTATGGCAATGGGAAATCCTCTTTCACCTGTTCTTAGTAATCTATACATGGAATTTTTTGAAACAAGATTGCTTAACACAATCCTCCCTAATAGAGCAAAATGGTTCAGATATGTTGATGATATTTTATGTCTTATGCCCAAGAATGTAGATATACACCATTTCCTTGGCAAATTAAATAGCTTAGCCCATTCTATAAACTTTACTGTTGAGTTTGAGGAAAATAACTCATTGCCTTTTCTAGATGTTTTAATTATTAAGAGTAATAATGAATTCAAATTTAAAATTTACAGAAAACCTACAAATAACTGTTCCTATGTACACTATTATTCTTCCCATCAAGATAGAGTTAAACTGTCTGTTTTCTCATCAATGTTTTTGAGAGCTTTACGTATTTGTAGTCCAGAGTTCATAGATGAAGAAATATCCAAAATTTATGAAATAGCCATTGATCTGAAATACCCGAGAAATGTAATTGATAAATCATTTAAAATTGCTAGAAATACTTTTTACAACCCAAAAAGGGACAACCAACCTTATTCAACTAAAAATATGTTGGTTCTCCCTTACCATGAAAACTTGGTTGATATGCCTTCTCTTCTTAAGACTTTTAATATTAAAGTTGTATTTAAAAATCTTGATACAGTAAAAAAACTTTTGATAAAGAATTCCCCCCAAAATGCTGACGGATGTGTCTATAAGATTCCTTGTAAAATTTGCGATAAAGTTTATTACGGTCAAACTGGTAAAAGTCTCGAACTTAGATTAAAACAACATAAATATAGCATTAGAACTGGACAAGATTCCAATGCTCTATTTATTCATGTGAGAGATTTTAACCATCCAATTGATTTTCAAAAAGTTGAGAAAGTTGTATCAAGCAAGTCCATGGTTGACAGAAATATAATTGAATCTTGTTTCATAAAAAGCAGTTTTGAAAATAATATGAATATTTCCTTAGGTTTATATAAATTAGACTCATTTATAATTAATAAAATTTGGTTAGAGTTTAATAATACATTGGACAAATAATAAACCTTATTTCTTGGGTAGAATATTTTGTTAGTGGGATGTCGTGAGGACCTGTCTAGTTGGACCAGCGGACCTACTGCAGTGTTCCTCTTTTCTTATGAGTCCGGTATTGTCGCGCGTCAGGTGTTTCTTTGTTGTGGGGATTGACTGTGAGGTGTGGTCTAAGCCCTTTAATTGCCTTTCTTTGATGCATTACTTTCATAGTTCCTTGACAATGTGAGTAGTCACGAAAGCGCTTGGAATTTCACTACTCTTTCACAGTGGTTGTTTTGCATATATATATATATATATATATATATATATATATATATATATATATATATATATATATTTGTGTGTGTGTGTGTGTGTGTGTGTGTGTGTGTGTGTGTGTGTGTGTGTGTGTGTGTGTGTGTGTGTGTGTTTGTGTGCGTGTGTGTGTGTGTGTGGTTCTTTTGGTACAAAATTATTAGTTTTTACATTAGCATAAACGAAAAATATATATCTTTAAATGTATAGGAAATTTTTTTTAGAGAGGACTTAGTTTTAAACGAGTTCTTGCTAATTGACCAATTTTACCTATTCAGCACGACAAATATATACACACATTAGTAAGTAATTACCAAATATTATGACTACAAAGGTACCTGAATCTATGTACAGAGTACATAGAGGAAAAGGGAGACGAGAGATGGGAGGAACCATAGAGAAAGAAAGGAGAGCGAAGGCTAGAGAAAGTATGGAAGATCAGGTGAGAATGAGGGAGAAGAGAGAGAGTGTGAGGAAGTCGGAGACGACAAAAAGCAGAAGAGGACAGAGTTTGAAGGAGGGAAATTGGCCAAAATCAGAGGAAAGGAATGAACAATATAGGAAAAGAGGGTATTCCAGTTGAAAAATCAGTTACAGAAGCATACGTTTGTAAGGAATTGTTAGAGGAAGAGAAGGAGATAAGACAGGGAACGAAGCAAAGGAAGAAGACTGGAAAAGGACAAGCTTGATTATAGATGCAAGAAAACAATGATAAAGGGAAATTAATAAGCCACCTCATTTCTAATGAAATTAGACATCTAATATAGATAGACGGGAGGGAACACAGAACTCTCATCATACTCTTTTAAACATTTCCTGGATATTTTTGGCCGAATTTTGTAATTTATGTAAAAAATATAAAGTCTTAATACCGTGGAAGGAACAATTCATAAATAATACACATTTAGTAGAGCGAATTTTATGTCGAAAGTTTTGATCACTACTACTGTCACAACACTATATCTCTTCATAATACTCCTTCCTTTATGTCCCCTTCTCTTCCCCGTAGTGCCTTCTGGCCTACTCTACATTTTCTACTACTACTACTACTACTACTACTACCACCCATCCCTTAATCCCTCCCTACCTTGTAGAGTCTTCTGGTCTACTCTACATCATATCGCCTCGTGTCCCATTAAACACTGGTCAAGACTGAGATGCCATTGCAATGTTCCTCTCATAAATCCGACTTTTCATGAATTTCATTTTACTTATTTGTTTGATATACATATTTTTTATGGATACATGTAAGCTAATCTAAAATATCTTCAAATAATATACTCATATGAATTAAAGTACTTGCCTAAGAATACTTAGTAAATTTTAGTGAATTGTTCAAGTTTCCCAAAGCCTTGAGCTACGCCACCCTGAGTTTTCAGAGCCATTCCAGGATGCCGAGAACTGATTCAGTAACGTCAGTCACAGGGCATCTGCAGGCCATTTGCTTCTAGAATTTGGTTCCCGCTGTCGTGCTCAAGAATTCAAAATCTGAATTTGACTGGACGAGGGATTCTAGAGTTATGAGTGAAGTAAAATCGAAAAGTCGGAATAAGAAAGGAAAAAAAAATCAGGTAGTCATTTCAATGTTCCCCTTTGGGGATACCTAATAAAAATCCTTACAGAAGCAAGAAAAAAATTAATATGAGGTTGCGGCTATGCATATAATAGATTTCCGAATAGATAAAATAGAACCTTGAAACAGCACGATCAAGTCGATTTGGAATTTAAAGTGGTAAGAAAAACTGAAGCAAAACATACGTGAAATCATATTACGATGGAAGAGGTTACGAATATAACGAAAGAAAACTTTGACTGGTAAGGTACGGTGATTCGACAAGAGGTAGATGAAGACACTCACATTTATTGAGAAAAACGTTTCGCCAATAGTGGTGTGAAGCACGTGAAGTCATGCAGGTGAGCAAATCACCTGCATGAGAGTTACAGGATATTATCTTAATTATTACCTGAAAGTAATTTGGGTGAGGTAAGTGGGACTTAGTCACAGTATGTCACCGAACTGCAGCTCCTTCGACTGCCCACTTCTTCACCACTCTCACAAAAAGCTAGACCTGACATTAAATTAATAATTATAAAATTACAAGCAGCTACTCTGGTAAAATTAAAATTATGTGG
>NC_091327.1:11144270-11164270 GCF_038502225.1 Cherax quadricarinatus
TAGTTATGTGTTTATAAAGCGAAGTACCTTAGCACGAAGAACCAGGTTTTCAAAAAGGAAAGACTACCACAGTTCTACCATGCAGGGGTAAAACCTCTCTCAGCCATATTTTCTTGAAAAGGTGTAAGAGGAAGACTGGTTGCCGAAGATTGGCATTTAAAATATCGATGCAATTTCGCTAACCGTGAAAGGGACGCTGTAAGGTTTGTCAGTACGAAACCAGAAATATGTTTGTGTGGTCTCCTAACCGAATTTGGAATGAAGAAAAGAAGGGTTAAATGTTATCCATGGGAAAAGCAAACGAAGTGAGCAAAATCCCTTTGACAACTTCAACAGGACCTGCAACTTTTTTGTCAACAGGTCTGCACCTGACTGTTAACTCTTATTTTTTCCCAGGCTGGGCTCATAGAAGAAGTGGAATTTACTGTGGGTACACAAATATGCCAATAAGTTGGTTTGGTAGTCCGTGTGCTTTTGTTTGTTTATAGCTAGAAAGTGTTGGTTAATGCCGTTGGATCGGTAACTGCCCCAAGCAGAACATTTCAACAGAACTGCAAAAGCACATTTAGGAGACTACCGCAGACACATTTCCTTCAGTGTTTGTATTCCTGGAGATGAGCTTAGCTGCACAGAACGGGAGTTACGAAACTAAACGGCAACTTGTCTGTAGGACTCGGAAGGAGAATCGGGAAGAATTGTATGATTTATACTGTGTTCAATCACTGCCTTCAAATTGTCACAGGGAACAACGAGGAGGACGGCTGTAAGAACAGGAATGAGAAAAGGGAAGCGATCAATCTCTGTCATAGAAACCGCTTATTGCAGTCAAATTGAATTCTAACGCAATGGAAGAGAAGCAGATGGTTATAGAGTTTAGTAATCTGTCCAAATGCTCAAGAGAGCATCGTCCCTTGTAGAGATTTTTCATCCATCTGATACCATTTTGTGCTGTTCAGTTTGGTTATGAAATGAACGCTACACTTTTGATTTGTAAGTTGAAGTAATCTTAAATAACAAATGTTAAAGCGTTGTAAGGCATTTCTTATCGATTTGATTAAAGAAGCACATTCACACATTCCAGCTAACGTTGAACTTTGTCCATGCTAAAGTAATTGCAACCAAGCACTACAATGTCTCAGTGTAAATGAAACATTTCACTGGATAGTTTTCAGACGTCTCCACATTTGAAAATGTGAATAAAGGAAAAACGAGAACAAAGATATTGACACTGGAATCGTGGCCAGTGTCATCCTTAAAAATTAAATCTCATTTTGGGCTAAAGTTAATGATCACAGAAATTTAACAGGAAAATAGTCGTTTATATATTTATCGTATTTAGCATTAACTGATATTTTTCTCCTGTTTTTAAAAGCATCAGTGGTAAGAATATTTTCCAACTAGAATAGAGTACTCTGGCAGCGGGCGTAGATTCAGACATAGAGGAGGCACCTCCGCCACCAAATTCTCCAATCCAGCCCAGTTAGTCCACGAAACCATTCTCTGAATAGCTTCGTCAATCCGTCTGTGAAAACTGCATGTCGTTTCCAGTTCTTTGCCAGGAGTGCCCTCATGACAGCTGAAATTGCATCCTAAGTGATGTTCCGCTGTGGCACCACATCACCACTACATATACTAAAAGCACACTGCAGTTACAAGCGTACATCTAGAAATAGAGGACGCGGCACATCTGATCATGGAATCCCACAGTGTATACAACCGCCCAAACCAACTCAGTATATCCGTCAGACACTAATAGATACAGTGAGGTCATCAGCTGGCCGCACCCTCAAAATAGTTGTCTAGGATATATCTGCACGCCAGTACACAGTTCGAAGGCAAGATCCCATTTACATGCCCGTATACTACCTCCACATCCAGCAGGGAAGCTTAAATATCTTGAAGTGTTCCAGATTATCGACTAGAGAAACAGCGCAGAAAAGGTGTAAAACTCATTGGATTTTTTGCTGGCAGAAGGCTAAAGTAGAGCATCCAAATCCACAAAGTCAAAGATCTCCCTGGAGGCAACAACGTGCACACAAGTACAAAATATGCTCCACAAAATTCCAGCGAATGAGATCAAACAGGAAAGTCAGGCGGCCACCAGAAAACCATGTAAAACAAAACAGGAATGCTTTGACTAAAACATTCTATCAACAGGAATGTTTTGACAAAAACGGATCTACCAACCTAGAACTAACCCAAGCAAACGGAAAAGATAGCATTTTACGAATTAGGTGATTATAGAGAAAACCTCCACATGTGTCGCGATATACTGATATGCTCCCCCAGTGCACCAGCCCAGTGGCAAAGGAAAAGCAACTACTTACATACGCAACCTTGATATCACCAGAACATTGATAATTATCTATGGCATCGTCCTAAGATTCTGCATCCCAGTAGTCACACTTTATGAGTTCAGTGTCGGCTTTCAGCATATATCTTAGGAAAGGTTATTCCAACCACAGTGATAGAAATCTCAGCACAGTTTTCCCACAACAAGGGCCAGGGGTCCTGCAAAATAACTGGAAACTTACTTAATATCACACGGAGGATCACACGGAACTCAGGAAGTGAACATCCTTGTTAGCATAAACAAGTATTTTTGGGAACTATCGACCGCCAATTGATGGTCAAAGAACATCCGGAGCCCTCGCGAAAAACAATACCAAGTCTCCTGTATCAATGTATCTTATGAATGTGGTTTCACAAAAATCTCTCCTTCAATTCATGATTACTTCTGAAATTCATGAAGGATGTTACCCCTAGGAAGCGTGCAAGTATTGTATCTCGAAAAACAAAAAAACATGCTGATTTGAGTATCAAACAGATCGCCGAAAATTTGAGCCTAGTCAACTATCGGCCGGATTCTGCAGAGAGCTGACGAGGAAGATGTGGAAGAATGTGAACAAAACCTCACGATGACAAGGTTATTATAAAAAATAATGTGAAGGAGCTGGCGTAAATATTGATTCTTCAATTGTTCGACGAAGGGTCCTTGAAGTTGGCAGTAATGGCACTAAACCTGTAAAGAAACAATTATTGACTGCTGCTATGAAGAAAAATGGCTACGGTATGTACTCGATCATAAGGGATGGACAACAGATGAATGAAGAAAGGCTATATTTTCAAATGTGGCGCATTTTAAAGTACATGGGTACAGATCAATGGTAGTGAAAAGGAGCAAAGGCGAACCTCTTCGGAATGGACACATTCAAGAAGCGCTAAAACACCCACCTGAGAAAATGTTTTGGTAGTTTTACTGCTAAAGGCCCTGGACGGCTTGTTAGTGAAAGAACGATGAGCAGTGACAAATACAAGGCAATCCTGGCAACTCATTTGCTTCCCATTGTAGACAGAGATTTTCCTGATGGAGAAGGCATTTTCCAGCAGGATCTTTCTCCATGCCACACTTCCAGAAAAATTCTGATATTCTTCGAAGAAAATGGGCTAAGCGTTCAAAACTGGCCTGTAAACTCTATTGACCTCGACCCAATTGAGAATCCATTGGCAATAACCTCACCTGACTACAGTATATAAGCCACGTCTACGGCCCTATGCAGGCATTGTCACATGCCCTACGACATCGACTCCGACCTGTCACACATGCTGATTCCACCTCTGCAATCAATGCCCTCTCCCATCCTCAACCACAGGACAATGTTCACCTCATCACATCGATCCTGAGCATAATGACAGCCTTAGAAGTTCAGGGTAACAGATCGACATTGAACTGGATCCCCAGCCATGCTGGCATCCGGGGAAATGAGGCGGCAGATGATGCTGATGCAGCCAAGGCAGCAACAGACTATCCAAATGTTGGGATTACTGTCCCCATCAGCCTACGACAGACCAAACTAGTGGCTGCCAGAGCCATGAAACTTATGGGGGAGGACTTAGGTGATACCCCATCTCAACAGTGGTACCGAGCAGCGACTCAGGGAGAACCCCCTCCATATGATAGAAGTTGGTCCAGAGCGCAGTGTACCGCCTTCCATCGGCTTCGTTTGGGCTTTCCCACAGCCAAGATGATGGTAGACAAGGCTGAGGAGGAGATGTGCCAGTACTGCCAGCACGTTGTCCAGCGCCCCCTAACACACAATCTTCTGGAGTGCGAAGTTAATGAGACACTGCGCAGGCAACTAGGAGTGATATTCCCTCCCGAAGATGATCCAGAGATGACTGCGGCCACACTAGTGTACCATGGAGTCAACGAACCAGACAAGCTGTTACCCGTGATAACGACATATCCTCCTCCTTGATAATGTCCACAGTTAGGAGTACATACAGTGTTGTCACTTATGAGATGCACCAGATGAACTGACCAGAAGAGTGCTTGAGCAGCATACGTCGCATCATTTTAGAAACCTTTCTCCTTCGGGAGCCAGAGACGGGTCATCGCAAGATTGAGACCCGTGCCAGGACTACGGTCTTGGCGAACATTATACACACACATACCTATGCTGTACCTTCTACAAGATTGATGGACTGAACACATCGACTCCAGGCTGAGGGACTGATTACCTCAAACTCCTCCTCTCCTTGCACCTTTCTGCTTTGTATTGGACTGAGGAAGCCACTGTGTGGCGAAACGTTTCTTAAATAAAGATTCCCATATGTTGTATAAGTGTCTCAATCTTCAACTTCTCGGTTTTCAAAACCATTCACCTTCAAAACATGTTTAACCTATAGACACTACCTACTTCCACTAGTGGTTTTGTCATTGGTGACTCCGTCTACCACTGCTCCACCTCATCTGTCATCAGAATAAAAGCCCCATCTCCGCAAATATGCTGCACTTTTGTCAAGATTGATGGACTGAAGACATCGCCTCCACGCTGAGGAACTGATTACCTCAAACTCCTCATCTTCTACCTCTCTCTCTCAGTATTGGCCTGAAGAAGCCACTGCATAGCTCTTCAGATCATTAATTGAAGATTGAGACACTTATGCAACATATGGGAATCTTTATTCAGGAAACGTTTCGCAGTGGCTTCATCAGTCCGATACAAAGTAGAAAGGCATAAGGAGAGGAGGAGTTTGAGGTAATCAGTCCCTCAGCCTGGAGTCGATGTGTTCAGTCCATCAATCTTGTAGAATGTACAACATAGGGTTAGGTTAGGTTAGGTAAGGTTCGTCAGGAAACAGGACAAATGTTTCCTGACGCGGGTCTTAGTCAGATGATGACCCGCCTTTGGAGCTTTTGGTCATCTGACCGAGGCCTTCCGCTGGCTTACCGGTCCACCCCTTTACAAATTATGGTCATTTATAACCAGTCTGTTTGTAACAAGATCCCATGATGACCTCACCTCCTCCTGCTTCGCCTCACCTCACTACAGTATATAAGTCACGTCTACGGCCCTATGTTGTACATTCTACAAGATTGATGGACTGAACACATCGACTCCAGGCTGAGGGACTGATTACCTCAAACTCCTCCTCTCCTTATGCCTTTCTACTTTGTATCGGACTGATGAAGCCACTGTGTGGCGAAACGTTTCCTGAATAAAGATTCCCATATGTTGCATAAGTGTCTCAATCTTCAACTTGTCGGTTTTTCAAACCATTCATCACAGATCATTAATTCTCCACGCACAAGCTAACACTAGAGTCGCCATAGCATCCAGCACTTCAATAAAGAATCTAATCAGGACAAAAATCCAAGCACCATGAACCCTGTGGAGGCTGTGACAGGATTTATGTAGGTGAAACAGCAAGGACCCTCGATACACGCCTCAGTGAACACAATGCATATAGGAAGGATAACTTGAACAACGCCTGCGTACAACACCGAAATTTCGCTAGTCATCTCATGAAATTCAGGGACGCCCGATTAATGATCAAAGAACCCAATTTCCGCAGTCGCAAGTGCCTTGAATCAGCATTAATCGTTGTTTCTAACAAACAAAACAAAGGCAGTTTCATCTCAGCGAGTTATTTGTGTATCTCAGCGAGAATTCTCCTGAAAACTAAATCCTGCCATCACATAGTCTCTGCTGCTAATACTACACAAGCTCATTACAGAAAAGGATCACTGAAACAGACCTCAAATCCAACCGCAAATATTTGTCTAACCTATTTTTATGCTACCCAAGTACATGTATTATCTTTTATACCTTTTACACATGAGCAAGTTGATTGTTCTACCATACAACTGCTATTACTACTACAACTAATATTACTACTACTACCTCTAGTATTACACCTCACTCTGAGTCTATATATACCCTCTGTGTCCATGTATTGTTTGTAACGGCTTGACAAAGCTCCTGGAGAGCAAACCATTGCCACAATAAAATGTCACATTAGTTGCATTTGTGTCCTTTTACTTAACAGAATAAAGGTACCCAAATATTGAAATAGAGTGTCATTCTTCAGTCGAATACAGAGATGGCAGCAGAAGCAGTAGAGATGTAAAGACTATGTAATTAGCCATTTACCCTCGTAGGCGTAGATTTGAGGTGGTCAGTCCCTCAGCCTGAAGAAGAGTTCTACTCCATAGCCTGCAACAATGTGACGCTGAAGCAAGAGAATGTAGACTTATGTACTGTCAAGGTGAGGAGAAAAAACTCTTAGTAAGAAGGTAACCACTGAGAGGTAGCATAGCAAGCCTACTGGGTAGGTCCCTCTCAAATCCAACCTTTAACACTCGTAACTAATGGCCAGGCAAGAGACCATTGTGTTGCAGTGTTTGACAGTGTGACTGTAATAATAATATACAACACATCTTCGACAACTGTATTGCCTTCCCACTAGTTACAAGTGAGTAGGGTTGGATTTGAGAGGGACCTACCCAGTAGGCATGCTACACAACCTCTCAGTGATCACATTCTTTCCTCTCCTAGTGAATCCCGCCTCTTCTGTCATAAAGATTTTCTACTCCTCTCCTTAACAGTATACAAGTCTCCATTCTGTTGCTTCAGCTTCACATTGTTCCAGACTACGGACAGAACTCTTCTCCAGGCTGAGGGACTGACCACATCAAATCTACGTCTACGAGAGTGATGGACTAATTACATTATCTTTACGTCTCTCATGCTTCTGCTGCCTCCTCTGTATTCGACTGAATACAGACACCTAACTGTTACACATGTCTTATTTATCATCTAGTAGGCTTACTATTGTGTTGCTTCAGAAAAAAATATTGGCTAAATATCCATGCCATTCAACAATTAATGTACTAAATCTTTGAAGCAGAATAGATGAATTGCATTCGATTATCTTTCTTCTTCTTCTTCTTCTTCTTCTTCTTCTTCTTCTTCTTCTTCTTCTTCTTCTTCTTCTTCTTCTTCTTCTTCTTCTTCTTCTTCTTCTCCTCTCTCTCTCTCTCTCTCTCTCTCTCTCTCTCTTTTTCAACACAACAATTGTATTACAACGTTAGACAAAAATTTTCTATCATTACGTTCTAGCTTTGAAAGGGTACCTACCTCAGGCCATATAAAAGCCTTTATTAAAATCTCTATAGTAATGAAACACGCAAACAAGGAACAGGATGAAGTTGGAGTCAGCAGTGGGACAATAATTTCATATGGTAAATTTACTTTATTTCATTAATGTTTGTATGTAGTACGAACATGTTCGAAATTCGAGTCATTCTAGGATAAATTGATGTTCTTAAGAAGGGTACAAGCAGAGTGTGACCGCTGTTTGTTGTCTACTTTATCTTAGAGATGTTTAAACATTTTGATAACATCGGCTTATACATAACAGTAAGGTTCCTTTCATCTCTCCGGTGTTGAAGGCTTTGCGTAGATGCGTTTGGAGGCAGATAATCCAAGAAAGTGGTGCAGACTCATGGTGAGAACGCACTTGTACCTTGTAAAGTTTATTTGCAGCCTCTGCTGTCGACCAGGTACGAGATACGCAATAATGCGTATTCTGCATTGACGTTTTGGAGACATTTCACTCCTAGGAAATCCTCCTCTTTCCCGGGCTCTACAAACATTATTAAAACTGCTCCAGCATTAACATAATCTATCTAGAGACCATCATTTGTGTTTTTCCAAAGCAAATGCACCATACTATTATTTTTTTCAAGGTGATATAGCTGTAAGCTAATAATTAATGTACTTGAGAGAAGCTGATATTTTCTCTCTTTCCTAAGTAAAAGTTAAGAGTTTAGTCATTTACACACCCTTGGGATTCTTGGTTGATATGAAGTACATAACTGAAGTAGATATTCCCCAACAACTGACCAGTCTTTCTTCCTTATGAAACCCTGATATCGATTGAATGGTTTAGAGATCCTGCTTCGCTGAGATTTATTTTGAAATATCTATATTGAAGTTCTGGTAGTCACTAAGGACGTGTAAAACTGAGCCAAGTGCTTGCAGCTGTACCAAAAGTCCCCACAGCAAAATTCGGAAGAAGGCACCAGCAATATTTACTGCTACTACGCAACTAATCTTGGATTCATCCACTGACACTGGAAAACCTGAACAGAAGATCAGCGATAGATGAAGGTTAAAGTTGATGTTAGAGTTTGATTGTAAGAAAGCTGTCCTAGCTGATCAGCACATATATATAGTCAACAAACATTGGCTCATCGTGTCACGGCTTACAGCATTTTCTTGATCCTGGGATTTAAGGAAGAGGCTTACCTTATGCTGTCTTATCACCATCAACAGCTCTGACACAGTTCCCCTGGACCAGGGATTTGCATCTTGAAAGCAAAATGTTACGCTTTTTTTTATGCTGGTTTCGAGTCCCATCCGGTGGTCTGCTGTCCTTGACCAAGGACCTACATGTTTTGGAGTCCATTCATCATGATGCCAATTTTCTTTTTGTCTGCCTCCCACTCATCTTTATGCCAATGCGTGTGTGTGTGTGAGTGTGACAGTGTGTATGTGTGTGTGTGTGTGTGTGTGTGTGTGTGTGTGTGTGTACTCACCTATTTGTACTCATATATTTGTGGTTGCAAGGGTCGAGGCATAGCTACTGGCCCCGCCTCTTCACTGATTACTACTATGTACTCTCTCTCCCTGTTCCATGAGCTTTATCATACCTCGTCTTAAAACTATGTATGGTTCCTGCCTCCACTACGTCACTTGCCAGACTATTCCACTTCCTGACAACTATATAACTAAAGAAATACTTCCTAACGTCTCTTTGACTCATATGAGTTTTCCACTTCCAATTTTGACCCCTTGTTTCTGTGTCCCCTCTCTGGAATATCCTGTCTCTGTCCACCTTGTCAATTCCTCGCAGTATTTTGTATGTCGTTATCATGTCTCCCCTAACCCTTCTGTCCTCCAGCGTCGTCAGATAGATTTCCCTTAAGCTTTCATCGTAGGACATTTCCCTTAGCTCTGGAACTAGCCTTGTTGCAAACCTTTGCACTTTCTCTAATTTCTTGACGTGTTTGACCAGGCGTGGATTCCAAACTGGTGCTGCATACTCCAGAATTGTGCTGACGTACACGGTGTACAGAGTCTTGAGCGATTCTTTACCGAGGTATCGGAACGCTATTTTTAGGTTTGTCAGACGCCCGTATGCTACAGCAATTATCTGGTTGATGTGCGCTTCCGGAGACGTGCTCGGTATTATTCTCACCCAAGAACTTTCTTCTTGAGTGAGGTTTGCAGTCTTTGGCCACCTAGCCTATACTCTGTCTGCGGTCTTCTTTGCCCTTCCCCGATCTGCTTGACTTTGCATTTGGCGAGGCTGAATTCGAGGAGTCAGTTGCTGGACCAAGCTTCCAGTCTGCCTAGGTCTCTTTGTAATCCTATTTGATCCTCACCTGATATAATTCTCCTCATTAACTTCACATTATCTGCAAACAGGGACACTTCTGAGTCTATCCCTTCCATCATGTCATTCACATATACCATAAATAGCACTGGTCCTAGGACTGACCCCTGAGGAACCCCGCATGTCACAGGTGCCCACTCTGATACCTCGTCACGTACCGTGACTCGTTGTTGCCTCCCTGTCAGGTATTCTCTGATCCATTGCAGTGCCCTTCCTGTTAAACGTGCCTGATCCTATAGCTTTTGCACTAATCTTATGTAAGGAACTGTGTCGAAGGCCTTCTTGCAGTCCAGTCTTGTGTGTGTGTGTGTGTGTGTATGTGTGCGTGTGCGCGTGTGTGTGTGTGTGTGCGTGTGTGCGTGTGCATGTGTTTGTGTGTGTGTGTGTGTGTGTGTTTGTCAGTCTCCCACCTAGAGATAAAACATTTTGTGTACTTCCTAGATTCGCTGAGAGGCTCGCCATTGAACGGTCTTATTATTGGTCGTGAGAAGTCTCTCGTACCTTCCCCATGCCTTTCACATAACACTAGGAGCCTTCCTGCAGCTGCAGCCAAACGAAGGCTGATCTGGAGGCTGCGTTACATGCTACCGGTGAAGCGTATACTTGAGTTGGAGATTAAGGGTAGGTTTAATGAAGGCTTGCCACTAAACCCCAGCAAATGACGGGCCAATTTCTTTTCTCTCACAGCTAGGTTTCATATTACAAGTGATAAATAATACCCTCAATTCGATGAATAAGATGCATGTGTAACACTAGTAATATTTATTGACGATTCTTACTGTTCCGTGTGTTTTACTCATCATCCCCAGCCTTAGGATGATCAAATGTATCAGCATAACCACGAGGCTGGAGGGTAACTGTGCTTTCATATCAAACACTTAAGAAGCACTCACACTGCAAGAAGTTTAGCAGAATCTTTCTGTATGTTATGTTGGTTGAGATTCCAGACTGTTATAATATGCTGATGTTTACTATATTGTGAAGAAAAGGGAATCTACAATTTATATGAGTGCCGCTGAGTCAAGCAGGACACTCGGACGTAGCTCTGAGGTTTTGTATGTAACACAGGACCACTTCAGTCTCTCTTTCTCACTCTCTCTTCCTGTCTGTATCTCTCTGTGCCTTTCTGTATCTCTGTCTTCCTCTTTCTTTCTTTCTCTCTCTCTCTCTCTCTCTCTTTTATTTTTACACAGGGTTTGACAAGGTTAAGTTAAGGATCCCTATCTTTATTGACAAGCTATTTACAGGTTAAGGATTCCTAACTTTATTGGCAAGCTAAGAGCTGTTACCTACATCAGCTCATTTGCAAGCATTTTTATTGTTATGAAACATACAAGAAGGGAACAGGATGAAGTTGGAGCCATCTGTGGGCCAGCATTTTCATCTGATCAACTGACTTTATCTCGTTGACATCATAATGCTGTACGAATGTGTTCCATACTCGTGTCATCCTGGGGATAAATGATCTCAGATAAAGTGATGTTCTGGAGAAGGGTACAGCCAGAGCGAGTTGCTGCTTTCTGCTCGTCTTGTGGTATAGACGCTTGCTTCACGCTGTCCTCGAAGTGGATCCAAGTGTGGTACTTTGACAATATTGGCCTTGTACGTAACAGTAAGGCCACCCACATCACTCCTGTGTCGAAGGCTCTGCTGAAATGACAGATCTATCCAGGACTGGTCTAGGCGAGAGATGAGACGTCTTGCTCTGTTCTCTACTCTGTCAAGCAGTCGCAGATGAGAAGGGGGGCAGGCGAACCAAGAAAGTGGAGCATACTCAAGGTGCGAGCGTACTTGTGCCTCCTACAGAACCTTGCAACCCCTGCTGCCAAGCAGATGCGAGATACGGCGAAGTGCTGTAAGCTTCCTGGCTGCTTTGTTTGCAAGATTTACAGTGTGGTTTTTCATGGTCAGTTAGGAGCCAAATTTCACCCCAAGGACATCAACTTCTTCCCCAGGTACCAACACCCTCCCATTCATCCTTACTACTGCACCGGCATTACCATCATGGTGCCTAGAGACCATTATCATTTGTGTTTTCTCAGGTGCAGATGTTATTTGCCATCTATTTCCCCAAGCTGATATAGCTCTTAGCTGGTGATTGATGTAGCTTAGGGCAGCTGGCATTTCTTCTCTTGGATAACTGAATGTGAGTGTACAGTCGTCTGCATATGCATGGGATTCTGGGATGAGATGAAGAAGGTCATTGAAGTAGACATTCCATAACAATGATCCCAGAACGCTTCCTTGTGTAACACTTGCCCAAATAGGATGTCTTGCTGATTCTCTTCCATTGAGAACTACCCTTAGAGATCTACCATGAAGGTAATCACTGAGGAGACATAGCGTAGAGCCTGCAATTCCCAGAGCTTGCAGTTTTGCTAAGAGGCACTGGTGCCACACCCGGTCGAAAGCACTAGCAATGTCTCTGTCTGTCTGTCTGTCTGTCTGTCTCTCTCTCTCTCTCTTTCTCTCTCTCTCTCTCTCTCTCTCTCTCTCTCTCTCTCTCTCTCTCTCTCTCTCTCTCTCTCTCTCTCTCTCTCTCTCTCTCTCTCTCTCTCTCTCTCTCTCTCTCTCTCTCTCTCTCTCTCTCTCTCTCTCTCTCTCTCTCTCTCTTCCTCTCTCTCTCTCTTCCTCTCTCTCTTCCTCTCTCTCTCTTCTCCTCTCTCATCTCTCCTCTCTCCTCTCTCCTCTCTCTCCTCTCTCCTCTCTCTCCTCTCTCTCTCTCTCTCTCTCTCTCTCTCTCTCTCTCTCTCTCTCTCTCTCTCTCTCTCTCTCTCTCTCTCTCTCTCTCTCTCTCTCTCTCTCTCTCTTTGTCTCTCCCTCCCTGTCTCTCCCTCTCTGTCTCTCCCTCTCTGTCTCTCCCTCTCTGTCTCTATCTCTGCCCCTCCCTCTCTCTCTCTCCCTCTCTTTTATCTCTTCCCATTCGTTCTTCCTCCCTTTTCACATCTTGCTACATTACTTGCTATTTTCCAAGAAATAAATCTGTGCCGACAGGAAATTGTTTAAACTAAATTTGTCAACAGGTGTGGAGAGCTGTTAGGATTTTCTGGTTTTCACCCGATTTAAACTTTCCGTTTTTTTCTGTTTTCTTTTGGTGCTGTGTGTGCTGTGTGTGTGTGTGTGTGTGTGTGTGTGTGTGTGTGTGTGTGTGTGTGTGTGCGCGCGTATGCAGTATGGGAGGAAAATATTGAAAATATATATTTCGAATAGCTGATAAATCTGGTGGTTATTTTTATAAGCTGAGTGGTGAATGAACGACATTTAGTTTCTGGTTTAGGTATATTTATTCAGGAAACTCATCAGAGTTATAGATTGAAAGATAATATTGTATTAAAATTCTTTAATCACAGTGTATTTTGTGGGTGTGTTTGTGTGTGCACTCCACATTGGAACCTTCCTAATACTGGTTCAGGGGTGTCGAGCTGCAGCTCCTCGCTCTGCTTGTTTTACTAACTTTGACCATGTTCAATCAGAGTGTATATTACACAAATAACCTGCACATAGAAGAGAGGAGCTTATGACGACGTTTCGCTCGGACTTGGACCATTTACAAAGTCACAGTCTGACTTTGTAAATGGTCCAAGTCGGACAGAAACGTCGTCGTAAGCTCCTCTCTTCTATGTGCGGGTTATTTGTGTATCGTTCCAGTCACGGTATTGTGCCTTATTTTGTTATTTAGAGTGTATATTGTTACATTCATACATCCCATTGGTTGTAGAAATGTTTCTTCACATCTCCGTATTCCTTTTCCAAGCTTTAAATTGCTTTTTGTAGATCATCTCTAGAAGTTCTCTAAGATCCTTCTACATCATAACATGTCACCTGGTTCTTTTTATAAATAATGACATCAAATTTAGTTGTTTTTAGTCTCTTGTAGTTCATTCTCCTTAGTTCCTGGAATACTCACGTTGTATAACTTGGCAATTTCTTAAGTTTCTTGTCATACTTTATTAGGTGGAGACTCCTTGATGGTGTTGCATACTTTATTAGGTGGAGACTCCTTGATGGTGTTGCATACTTTATTAAGACTCCTTGTGGTGTTGCATACTTTATTAGACTCCTTGATACTTTATTAGGTGGAGACTTGCATACTTTATTAGGTGGAGACTCCTTGATGATGTTGCATACTTTATTAGGTGGAGACTCCTTGATGATGTTGCATACTTTATAAGGTGGAGACTCCTTGATGGTGTTGCATACTTTATAAGGTGGAGACTCCTTGATGGTGTTGCATACTTTATTAGGTGGAGACTCCTTGATGATGTTGCATACTTTATTAGGTGGAGACTCCTTGAAGGTGTTGCATACTTTATAAGGTGGAGACTCCTTGATGGTATTGCATACTTTATAAGGTGGAGACTCCTTGATGGTGTTGCATACTTTATTAGGTGGAGACTCCTTGATGGTGTTGCATACTTTATAAGGTGGAGACTCCTTGATGGTGTTGCATACTTTATTAGGTGGAGACTCCTTGATGGTGTTGCATACTTTATAAGGTGGAGACTCCTTGATGATGTTTCATACTTTATTAGGTGGAGACTCCTTGATGGTGTTGCATACTTTATTAGGTGGAGACTCCTTGATGATGTTGCATACTTTATTAGGTGGAGACTCCTTGATGGTGTTGCATACTTTATAAGGTGGAGACTCCTTGATGATGTTGCATACTTTATTAGGTGGAGACTCCTTGATGGTGTTGCATACTTTATTAGGTGGAGAGTCCTTGATGATGTTGCATACTTTATTAGGTGGAGACTCCTTGATGATGTTGCATACTTTATAAGGTGGAGACTCCTTGATGATGTTGCATACTTTATAAGGTGGAGACTCCTTGATGGTGTTGCATACTTTATAAGGTGGAGACTCCTTGATGGTGTTGCATACTTTATAAGGTGGAGACTCCTTGATGGTGTTGCATACTTTATAAGGTGGAGACTCCTTGATGGTGTTGCATACTTTATAAGGTGGAGACTCCTTGATGGTGTTGCATACTTTATAAGGTGGAGACTCCTTGATGGTGTTGCATACTTTATAAGGTGGAGACTCCTTGATGATGTTGCATACTTTATTAGGTGGAGACTCCTTGATGGTGTTGCATACTTTATTAGGTGGAGACTCCTTGATGGTGTTGCATACTTTATAAGGTGGAGACTCCTTGATGGTGTTGCATACTTTATAAGGTGGAGACTCCTTGATGGTGTTGCATACTTTATAAGGTGGAGACTCCTTGATGGTGTTGCATACTTTATAAGGTGGAGACTCCTTGATGGTGTTGCATACTTTATTAGGTGGAGACTCCTTGATGGTGTTGCATACTTTATAAGGTGGAGACTCCTTGATGGTGTTGCATACTTTATTAGGTGGAGACTCCTTGATGGTGTTGCATACTTTATAAGGTGGAGACTCCTTGATGGTGGTTGCATACTTTATTAGTGGAGACTCCTTGATGGTTGTGTGCATACTTTATAAGTTGGAGACTCCTTGATGGTGTTGCATACTTTATTAGGTGGAGACTCCTTGATGGTGTTGCATACTTTATAAGGTGGAGACTCCTTGATGGTGTTGCATACTTTATTAGGTGGAGACTCCTTGATGGTGTTGCATACTTTATTAGGTGGAGACTCCTTGATGGTGTTGCATACTTTATAAGGTGGAGACTCCTTGATGGTGTTGCATACTTTATTAGGTGGAGACTCCTTGATGGTGTTGCATACTTTATAAGGTTGAGACTCATTGATGGTGTTGCATACTGCAAGATGGGCCTGAAAAATATTATGTATAATTTTATCAATAACTCTTTGTTGAGGTTTCATAAATATGATGCTTGGTTTTTACTCATGCATTTGCTGCATAAATTATTCGGTTGATATTCACCTTAGATGGTATGTTTGCAACAGTACTTACGTATAAATCAAACCTCGGTACTATGCTTACCTCTGGATCCATCTCTTTCAGTTAGATTAACAGCCTTTCTTCTCATAGTCTGAAATTAATCTCCAACCTTTTTTATCATACCATAATTTATTTATCGTTGAATTTGATATGGGGACATTTTAGTAGCTATAATTGTTCGGCCAACCTTATGCATCGTGTAAGTCTTGCCAGTCCCTGTCCTGTCAGGTTATTATTCTAAGTAAGATCAAATAACTTATACCAAAGATATTTCGATGCATATCTTCACCATCACGTCAAACATACCGGTAACAGTGTCGGTCACATTATATTGTCTATCCTTGTTGAAGTCAAGTTGTTAAACTTGTCGATGCTGGTACCACTTTCTGCACCTCCACTCTCTCTCTTATTTCCCTATAATATTGATTCATTATTCTACCTCTTAGGTTAACTTTGCCTGTTCTTCTAATTTTAACAGAGATTTTTGGATTATCAAAATTAGTGATATGTATAACAGAGACGATGAAATTTTTAAAGGTGAATCCTTCAGTCATTATCGCCTGTAATATGGACTCTTAAAATGTAGCTAAATTAAAATTGATTGCGCCTATAACTCTCAAAATGGAATGAATTGGAACACTTCCGTTATGCCTCCTGGGAATACCTCATATTACCCCAGGAAAGAAAACACTACTGTATACACTACTGTATATTTTAACAAAATCAACCTCTCAAGTCCTAATATTTTTTCCCTTAAATGACGTTGTATCTATTTAGCTGATTTAATATGATACATAGATAATTAGAGTAATATTCTGCATTTTCAAAGTGTTTCAGATTAAAACTTACATTGCTAATGTTACTGTAGCTGTCAAGTATGGAACACCAGGTGGGTTATTGTAGCAGCACTGGGGAACACCAGGTGGGTTATTGTAGCAGCACTGGGGAACACCAGGTGGGTTATTGTAGCAGCACTGGGGAACACCAGGTGGGTTATTGTAGCAGCACTGGGGAACACACCAGGGGAACACCAGGTGGGTTATTGTAGCAGCACTGGGGAACACCAGGTGGGTTATTGTAGCAGCACTGGGGAACACCAGGTGGGTTATTGTAGCAGCACTGGGGAACACCAGGTGGGGTAATGTAGCAGCACTTGGGAACACCAGGTGGGTTATTGTAGCAGCACTGGGGAACACCAGGTGAGGTTAACACCAGGTTGTAGCAGCACTGGGGAACACCAGGTGGGTTATTGTAGCACACTGGGGAACACCAGGTGGGTTATTGTAGCAGCACTGGGTTATTGTAGCAGCACTGGGGAACACCAGGTGAGTTATTGTAGCAGCACTGGGGAACACCAGGTGGGTTATTTTAGCAGCACTGGGGAACACCAGGTGGGTTATTGTAGCAGCACTGGGGAACACCAGGTGGGTTATTGTAGGAGCACTGGGGAACACCAGGTGGGTTATTGTAGGAGCACTGGGGAACACCAGGTGGGTTATTGTAGCAGCACTGGGGAACACCAGGTGGGTTATTGTAGCAGCACTGGGGAACACCAGGTGGGTTATTGTAGCAGCACTGGGGAACACCAGGTGGGTTATTGTAGCAGCACTGAGGAACACCAGGTGGGTTATTGTAGCAGCACTGGGGAACACCAGATGGGTTATTGTAGCAGCACTGGGGAACACCAGGTGGGTTATTGTAGCAGCACTGGGGAACACCAGGTGGGTTATTGTAGCAGCACTGGGGAACACCAGGTGGGTTATTGTAGCAGCACTGGGGAACACCAGGTGAGTTATTGTAGCAGCACTGGGGAACACCAGGTGGGTTATTGTAGCAGCACTGGGGAACACCAGGTGGGTTATTGTAGCAGCACTGGGGAACACCAGGTGGGTTATTGTAGGAGCACTGGGGAACACCAGGTGGGTTATTGTAGCAGCACTGGGGAACACCAGGTGGGTTATTGTAGCAGCACTGGGGAACACCAGGTGGGTTATTGTAGCAGCACTGGGGAACACCAGGTGGGTTATTGTAGCAGCACTGAGTAACACCAGGTGGGTTATTGTAGCAGCACTGGGGAACACCAGTTGGGTTATTGTAGCAGCACTGGGGAACACCAGGTGGGTTATTGTAGCAGCACTGGGGAACACCAGGTGGGTTATTGTAGCAGCACTGGTGAACACCAGGTGGGTTATTGTAGGAGCACTGGGAACACCAGGTGGGTTATTGTAGCAGCACTGGGGAACACCAGGTGGGTTATTGTAGCAGCACTGGGGAACACCAGGTGGGTTATTGTAGCAGCACTGGGGAACACCAGGTGGGTTATTGTAGAAGCACTGGGGAACACCAGGTGGGTTATTGTAGCAGCACTGGGGAACACCAGGTGGGTTATTGTAGCAGCACTGAGGAACACCAGGTGGGTTATTGTAGCAGCACTGGGGAACACCAGGTGGGTTATTGTAGCAGCACTGAGGAACACCAGGTGGGTTATTGTAGCAGCACTTGGGAACACCAGGTGGGTTATTGTAGGAGCACTGGGGAACACCAGGTGGGTTATTGTAGCAGCACTGGGGAACACCAGGTGGGTTATTGTAGCAGCACTGGGGAACACCAGGTGGGTTATTGTAGCAGCACTGGGGAACACCAGGTGGGTTATTGTAGCAGCACTGGGGAACACCAGGTGGGTTATTGTAGCAGCACTGGGGAACACCAGGTGGGTTATTGTAGCAGCACTGGGGAACACCAGGTGGGTTTTTGTAGCAGCACTGGGGAACACCAGGTGGGTTATTGTAGCAGCACTGGGGAACACCAGGTGGGTTATTGTAGCAGCACTGGGGAACACCAGGTGGGTTATTGTAGCAGCACTGGGGAACACCAGGTGGGTTATTGTAGCAGCACTGGGGAACACCAGGTGGGGTAATGTAGCAGCACTGGGGAACACCAGGTGGGTCATTGTATCAGTATTGGAGGAACACCAGGTGGGTCATTGTAGCAGTACTGGGGAACACCAGGTGGGTCATTGTATCAGTAGTAAGGAACGCGAGAGAGTCATAACATTGGTAAGGAACACCAGGGGAGGTCATTATAGCAGTAAGGAACACCAGGGAGTCATTATAACAGTGGTAAGGAACACCAGGGAGTCATTGTAGCAGTAGTAAGCAACACCAGGGGGGTCACTACAGTAATGCTGAGTAATTAGGCAGAATATAAAAGAAACTGTAACACTGTAAGTAAACTGTAAGCAAGGTAGACTGCAAGTAAAGTAGACTGTTGCAGAATAAACTGCTAAAAAATTTGCTTCATTTTCGTCATTTTTTTCCAGTTTCACTGATTCTTCTCTGTTATTTGACTGAAGATTTTATTTTGCGATGAGTCTCCATGACGGTGCTGTGACTGACCTTTATGACCTTGATGCTAACACTTCTTATAACGTATAGTAGAGTGTTAGTACTACGTAACTTATATTACAGTGTTAGTGTTACGTAGATTATAGTACAGTGTTCGTGTTACGTAAATTATAGTACAGTGTTACTGCGGTGATAAGACATGGGGTTACGTAGGTGACATTACATTCTTAGTGTGGCTTAGATGGCAACTCTCAGCATGTTAGGTTGTCTCAACACTCAGTAATTTAGATTATATCAACACTCAGCATCTTAGGTGTTGTCTACACTGAGCATCTCAGGTCTTCTCAACACTCAGCATGTCAGGTCGTCTCAACACTCAGCATGTCATACCGTCTCAACACTCAGCATGTCAGGTCGTTTCAACACTCAGCATGTCAGGTCGTCTCAGCACTCAGCATGTCAGGTCGTCTCAGCACTCAGCATGTCATACCGTCTCAACACTCAGCATGTCAGGTCGTCTCAACACTCAGCATGTCAGGTCGTCTCAACACTCAGCATGTCAGGTCGTCTCAACACTCAGCATGTCAGGTCGTCTCAACACTCAGCATGTCAGGTCGTCTCAATTCCTAGTTCAGGAGGTTCCGTCAAAACTTTATCCCATAAGAATATACTGGTCAAGGAAGGTTGTCTCACCAGGTTCTCTCTCTCGCACCTCTTTTCTTCCTCCAATGAGGAAACGGACGCCATGATTTCACGGAGGAACGTTTCGTCCAGGGAAATCGACCGAAAGCTTGTTCCCACGTTGTAACTCACAAATATTAGGATAACAGCGAAGTGCAAGTACAAAATCATGAAGTTTGGGCTGGACAATGAAGACCGCAGATGGAGTACAGTCTAGGAGGTCAAAGACTGCAAAACTCACTCAAGGAAAGGGATCTTTGGGTGAGCATCATAACGAGCACATCTCCTGAGGCGCGCATCAACCAAATAATTGCTCCAACATATGGGCTCCTAGCA
>NC_091327.1:11169270-11171770 GCF_038502225.1 Cherax quadricarinatus
GATTTAAAGAAGTATTTACAGTGGAGACAGAAAGGTCTACGGGAAGTCAGATTAGAAGGGTACACCAACAAGGTATATACCGACAAGTGCTGGATGAAATACACACAGCCGAGAAGGAGATGAAGAAGCTTCTAAGTGAATAACAAAAAAAGGCACAATACCTCAAAGTTGATACCTCAAAGGCGGAGGGACAAGACATCTCTCCGTGAATCCTTAGAGAGGGAGCAGAGATGTTGTGTGTGCCACTAGCAACAATCTTCAACACATTCATTAAAACTGGGTATGGAAGACAGCAAATGTAGTCCCATTTTTAAGAAAGGAGAGAGACATGAGGCATTAATCTACAGACCAGTGTTACTAACGTGTATAGTATGCAAAGTCATGGAGAAGATTATCAAGAGTGTGGTGGAGCACATAGAAAGGAAGGGAAGGGAAATCCTGTGTCATATACCTACTGGAGTTTTATGATAAGGTAACGGAAGTAAGACACGAGAGAGAGTGGGGCGGGTAGACTTTATTTTCTTGGACTACAAGAAGGCCTTCCACACAGTTCCTCACAAGAGATTAGCGCAAAAGCTAGAGGATCAGGTACTGCAATGGATCAGAGAATACCTGACAAGGAGGCAACGAGTCATGGTACGTGACGAGGTGTCAGAATGGCCGCCTGTGATGAGCAAGATTCCACAGGGATCAGTCCTAGGACCAGTGCTGTTTTTGGTATATGTGAATGACATGACAGAAATAATAGACTCAGAAGTGTCCCTGTTTGCAGATGATGTGAAATTAATTAGGAGAATTAAATTGGATGATTATCAGGCAGAACTACTAAGAGACCTGGATAGGCTGCAAGCCTGGTCCAGCAACTGGCTGCTCGAATTTAACCCCGCCAAGTGCAAAGTTGTGAAGATCGGGTAAGGGCAATGAAGACCACAGACAGAGTATAGGCTAGGTAGTCAAGGAAAAAGATCTTGGGGGGAGTATAATACCGAGCACTTCTCCTAACCTTCCGTTGTCAGATGTTGTAGAAACTCAAGATTTAGGATGTAACACAGGTGATAGCAGTGGAAGTGAATATGAAGTAAGCATTTAAACACCCCAGCAGTTCTCCCAAGAACTCAATGATCTGATATGTGACCTCAGTCTGTCAAAGCAAGCATCGGAACTTTTAGCATTTAGACTAAAAGAAAAGAAGTGTCTACAACAAGATGTTAAAATAACAGCTTATCAGACAAGAGAGGTTGAACTCCCTCCGTACTTCAACTAAGATGAAGAATTTCTCTACTGCAATAACATGCTTAAACCTCTTCGAATGGGACTTGAATATTGACCAGGAGATTGGCTGCTGTTTATAGACGGCTCCACGAAAAGCATAAAATGTGTTTTATTGAACAGTGGTATCAAATATGCATCTCTTCCAACTGTTCACTCAACAAACTGTGCTGCTGACCAACATATAAGAAAATCGTACAAACAACTTTTTCATATGCAGTAATTAGTGGTATCCGAATTATCTTACTATGTTAACCTGTTATTATATAGAATGAAGTGCCAGTATGTATTGCTTGATTTGACTTTTTCATGATTTAAAAAAAAATAATTTCAATGCGATTTGTAAGTTAGCCCAGCCTGATCAATATATTTTTCACATCTTTTATGTTTTTTAATGAGATATCAAGTTTATCAAAAACTAGAGCCAATCAAGCAAAACCGATCACTTATTCGGAATCAGCACCACAAACTTACTCTAAATTAGGTGTAACATCATTGGCAATAGAATGAGTGTTGACCAGTGAAATTAAGCTTAACTGAAAAGAGGCTGCGAGTGATTTAGAAGACGGAGGATCGAGTTTACACTACATGTAAAGAAGAGCATTTTGAAATATTCAAATATAATAAATTAATAATAAGAACAAGAATTAAGGATAATTCTTGCTGAACACCCGACTCGTAGAATGGAAAAGAAACATAACATAATTAGGTGAGAATGTTGGACAGTAGAGATGGATGGAGGAGGAAAGAGTTAAGAAGGATGGAAGAGGGAACAGTTGATGGGAATAAAGACAGAACTTTGAGAAGAATGTGAGAGGGAACAATTGACGAGGATGTAAGAGGAAAGAGCACAGGAAAAAAATACATTTACACACATGTCTAGAGACAACCAGTTTGTTCAAGACTTGATATTATAGGCAACAGAAAAGATAACAATTTTATATTTGCCTGCCCGTCAAGGCAAGTTTCTGGATGCCAATGAGAGGTTTTTGATGCAAGGAATTAGATCTTGCCTCGCCTTTCTCAAATCAAACCTTTTTACCTTCCATTTCTCTTGGTACTATATGACCCACATGGATTAATGAGTTCCCCCTCCTCTTAATAATAATAATTAAAACAATTCATCATATTAGCAATAATAATTAGTTTGGTTTAGATGTAGACAGCTCGTGGGTTATTAAAGCCTCAAGTCTCCAGTATACTATTAATCAAGACTAATCCCTAAAACAGA
>NC_091327.1:11186770-11406770 GCF_038502225.1 Cherax quadricarinatus
TATGAATGAATAACGATTCCAGGTATTTTCTTCGATTCCTGTTTTTTAACGAATCATGCTCAAACTGGACCAATCCATGAAATGTGAAGCAGTTATTTCTGCTATTGATGCGGCAGGTATATCTGTGTTCGTTTATGGTGCATGTGGACAAATCTTAGGTCATCTCACCCATATATATTTTTTGCAACCTCTACGCGGAATGGTGTAGGTACATAGGTTCTCATCGGGGCTAGCGTTAACCTTCTTATACCTAGTAATGTCTTTGATAAATGGTGAGTTGTAGGGAAATGCCACCATAAGCCTATTGTGCTAGTAGAAGTGACTTTTTCTCAAGTGAATGAGGATGGGGGAAAGTTATGGTTTTAATAGAAGTTTTTTTTTTTTTTTTAACAAGTCGGCCGTCTCCCACCGAGGCATGGTGACCAAAAAAGAAAGAAAAACCCCAAAAAGAAAATACTTTCATCATCATTCAACACTTTCACCTCACTCACACATAATCACTGTTTTTGCAGAGGTGCTCAGAATACAACAGTTTAGAAGTATATACGTATAAAGATACACAACATATCCCTCCAAACTGCCAATATCCCAAACCCCTCCTTTAGAGTGCAGGCATTGTACTTCCCATTTCCAGGACTCAAGTCTGGCTATATTAAAATAACCGGTTTCCCTGAATCCCTTCACTAAATATTGCCCTGCTCACACTCCAACAGCTCGTCAGGTCCCAAATACCATTCACTCCTATCTAACACGCTCACGCACGCTTGCTGGAAGTCCAAACCCCTCGCCCACAACACCTCCTTTACCCCCTCCCTACAACCTTTTCGAAGACGACCCCTACCCCTCCTTCCTTTCCCTACAAATTTATACGCTCTCCATGTCATTCTACTTTGATCCATTCTCTCTGAATGAACAAAACAACTCAACAAACCCTCTTCAGCCCTCTGACTAATATTTTTATTAACCCCACGCCTTCTCCTAATTTCCACACTCCGAATTTTCTGCATAATATTTACACTACACATTGCCCTTAGACAGGACATCTCTACTGCCTCCAACCGTCTCCTCGCTGCAGCATTTACAACCCAAGCTTCACATCCATATAAGAGTGTTGGTACCACCATCCCTTCATACATTCCCTTCCTTGCCTCCATAGATAATTACTTATTCATTTTAGTAATCATTGCAGGAAAAGGGGTTACTAGCCCATTGTTCCCGGCATTTTAGTTGACTTTTACAACACTCATGGCTTAAGGAGGAAAGATTCTTATTCCACTTCTCCATGGATATAAAAGGAAAAGTAATGGTAACAAGAACTATTGAGATAAAATCAAAGAAAACTCAGATGAGTATGTATAAATAAACGTGTACATGTATGTGTAGTGTGACCTAAGTGTAAGTAGAAGTAGCAAGACGTACCTGTAATCTTTCATATTTATGAGGCAGACAAAAGACACCAGCAATCCTACCATCATGTAAAACAATTACAGGCTTTCGTTTTACACTCACTTGGCAAGACGGTAGTATCTCCCTGGGTGGTTGCTGTCTTCCAGCCTACTGCTAATAGAAGATACTTGTTAATGTTTCAGAGATGACGAAGCTTCGTGTGTTCTGTGTAATTGTGTGAAATGTTTCAACGCATTTACGTCTGCATGTGTTTGACTCTTTAGTCATTAACCTGGAATTCTTCCAGCTCATTAATTGGCTGGCGGTGTCCTGGTGATGTACGCATGCCTTGCTCGTCACATCTGCTCATGTAGATGTGCTCATTTAGAAGTGTTCTAGGTCCTACATCTTTCACCGATGCGTACCTTGTTACAGCCGTCACAAAGAATTATGTAAGCCCATGTATTAACTGTTTCATGGTTCTCCACTTCGGTCTTGGCGAGAAATTTCATAGATGTACTGACTGCCAGAGCAACCAGCACAGTCATTGCGAGGATTTACATAATCCCTTGTAGAGGATGCGATAATGTATTCGTTGAGGAAATAGCGCAGATCCTAGGAATACGGATACCTGTACATCTCTGGGCACGCAGCTCTAGCAACAAATGTGTAAAAAATTAGAATACCACCAACCACTTTATGAGACAGAACAACGCCTGGTTATTAAGGATCCAAACATCCATTTATGAAAATGCCTTCAGGCATCATTTATCTCAAATTCAGACACAATTACACGGAACAAAAATACGTTCGTCATCCCTGAAATGTCAGCATGAATGTTCTTTAAAGAATTAAATTCCCCCAGAAAATCTGGAAGGACCAGTGTTTGTTTTTATATCCTGCTCCTCATCCTCTGAATCAATGTACTGAAATAATGATATTAAATAACAAGCATATGAGTAAAATAAGTGAATCAGTTGGGGAAACGTTTCGCCTACACAGTAGGCTTCTTCAGTCAAACACAGGGGACTAAATATGGAGGCAGCAGAAGCAGTGGAGAAGTAAAGATGTGATCAGTTCATCTGTCTTAACGAAGATGTGTTGCAGTGGTCAGTCCTTTAACCTTAAGTAGTGTTTAACTCCATAGTAACTGATCTAGGATGTAGCTGAACACTTCAAGGCTGAGGGACTGGCCACCTCAACACTACTACTTGAAGGTTAATGGATAGATTACATAATCTTTATCCCTCGACTACTACTGCTATTTATGTAGTCACTTCTGTATTCGACTGAATAAGCCTGGAAAGTAAAACGTGGCTGTATTAAATATTCAAGGAAAAAATCCAGTAAGTGTGAAGGAACAAAGACTTTTCAACATCCTCCCCTGAAATATAGGAATGATTACCAACAAAGCCTGGACTCTAGAAGAAGGAATATGATACAATTTCTCAAGTCACTGCGTGATCATCCGAGATGTGGTGCTTAAGTTGGATTTTGTGAGCCCAGCACCCACAGCCTGGTTGACCAGGTCATCCATCCGGAGGCCTCTTCTAGAACAGGACCGCCGGAGTGTTGGTCCTCGGAACTCACTCAAAGTAGTTGCTCTTGTGTCCCTTTACCGAGCATATTGTCCGTAATTTAATATTTATATATCCCATAAGCCATTCAAGCTCCAGTCATAGAGACGAAGTATCTCAACCCAAAGCTATCGCAATGGTGCTGCCCTCTACATGATGTACCCAGTCTAAGAGGCCTTCGCCGAAATTCACGACCCCCTGGTTCTTTGCTAGGCTCTGACTGACGCTGCCCCTTCCTGAACGTTTTGAACACTAAATAATTAACCACACAGTCGCTCTTATTGTAATCCTGTGTGCAGCATTAAAAGGGCAAGTGTTACAAAAAATATATAATACTGATAAATGTATAAAAGATGTACTTATACCATGTGAGGCAATAATATTAAGTAAACGCTTCGTCTACCAGAAGCTTTATTAAATGTAGTGCAAATACATAAAAGCAAGGAAACATACAGTAGAGTGGATTTCGGTTATAATAGTGCAAGACGCTACGTGGTTACTGTGTCCTGATGACTTAAATTCAATTTAGCTTAAACTCTTTACATAGTGAATGTGAAGGTATAACGACCCATTGAAACCCCTCACAAGCGTATTTGAAAGGACCAAGAAAAAATCCAAGAAAAAATCAATAACTGAATAATATAAATTTTATTAAAAGTATGCAGAATGATAATTATATAAATTTAAAACAATCAAACATGAGTTACATTGAAGTAATAATGAAATATAAAAATATATAAATTAATCACGTGAACCAAGCTAATATATATAGGGCTTCCCGAACAGATGGTAATCGGGTGGGCCGGTGGAATATTGCACGTAGCTTTCAGGATTCACCATGTGAATTTGCCAATGAAGCACGTGAATGATGTCGCTGGTGGGCGCGACTCGGATTAGTCTACCTTCAATGACCGGTGGTAGGGACGTAGAGCGCATATACACACAGGTGTACGTGATTCACCGAAGGTGGCTTGTAGGTGTTGACAGATGGGTATTCGACAACAGTTCAGGTATCTATAACTTGTAAAAGTCTCGTATCTGGTCGTGGCTATTACTGTGTATAAGAGACATTACTCACATTGCCAGCACAGCAGACATATGTATGCTCGTTAACACGAGTGTATGTCTCTCTCCCATAGGTACTTTCTCGTACCCTTGCTGGTTGTCTCCAGTGGTAGTAATGGTTGAAGGTGCTACTCTAACATTGCACTTAGAGAAGGTACGGGAAATATTATTAGCCATTTTACTGTCAGGGAGGATGCTAAATCCATCCCGAGATTTATTAAGCTTGTGGGTAGTGACCTCTTCAAGGGGGGCTCCTTGGCGTGGTGAAGAGGCTCTTGGTCTGAGGAATTAGACCTATCGGTCTTCTTCCTCAGACCGAACCTAATTACCCCCCAATCACCCCTCCCCTATCCCATCCTCCCCATCCTCCCCTTTTTCCTTTCCTCCTCCTCCTCCCCACTCCTCCCTTTTGCCCTTCCTCTTTTTGTCCTTTGGGATTTCTCCCACAGGCGCGCTAGTTCCTAGGTAGGAGAAAGGATACCGGGGTCCATCCCATTCCGTTGAGGTTCTTAGCGGTGGCGTAGTTTGCCATGGAATCTGGATCGCCTGGGGATGTCCCGATCCCTCTCCAGTATCCCGGAGTAGCTTTGGGTGTCTTTTGGGTGACGAGTGTATCTCTGGAAGCCACCTTTCGGATTCCGGGGGTGGTGGCCGAAGGAGGTATGCTTTGTGGCGGATATCCGGCCGCCCTCTCTTTTGTCCACCGAGGTAGCTCGGCAGATGTGAGGTTGCTATCCCGGATTGTTAGTTTACTAGCATGATGGGTAGGGTATGGCACGGGTTCCATGCTGCATCTGCGCTACTTGCGGTGCTGAGGTCCTCTTGGGCGCGGAGGGAGATTTCTGGCCCTTTCATTCCTCCTAGGACCTATCCCTCCCCGGTCCCCCCTTTTTTTTTCTTTTTTTTATTTTTATTTTCGTTTCTTCTTTCTTTTTTTTTCTTAAAAACAAAAAGAAAGAAGTAACCTAACCATGGCAGCCCTAGTCCATGAACCTGGTACCCCCGGGCCCCTTCTTGATACCGCACCCCGTTCTGACCCCGCCTCGTCTTTGGACCACTCTTCAGACATTCCTCATGCCTCTGTACCTATTGCCGGTGCTGTTACCTCACCCGCTTCAGGTACTGAGGCCTCGACTGACTCCTT
The DNA here is from genome assembly GCF_038502225.1 of Cherax quadricarinatus. Lineage (NCBI taxonomy): Eukaryota > Metazoa > Arthropoda > Malacostraca > Decapoda > Parastacidae > Cherax > Cherax quadricarinatus. The sequence continues at coordinate 11,191,943 of NC_091327.1, forward strand.
CGATTTATCGGACCTTCGCTCTCCTCTGACTATGCTTCCGGCCTCTACCTCTACGGTGCGGCAATTTTCAAATCGCCGACCCGTTCCACGTCGGACCAACTCTGGTCCCACGCCTAAACGCCAACGACAATTACCTGCTGATGATACTTCTCCACCTTCTCGTTCTTCTCAGAAACGATCGACACGTCCTTCACTACCTTTCCACGCTCAGTTTCAGACTGAACAGTGGACTAAATTCTTCACTTTACGACCAACTTCCTCTACTGCCTATCTTTCTGACCATAGTATTGGCAAGGCACTACTACGCCATGTTGGTAAAGATATTTCTTTTCATGCTCTTAAGAGCGGTACGCGCATCATTACCGTACAGAATGCTACCCAGGCTCATGAGCTCTCTCGTCTTTCCCATATCGATACTGTTCCTGTCACTCTTGAAAAACATCATTCCCTCAATTCTTGTAGCGGTACCGTCATTCTGACCCATACCATCGTTCAACAAAATTTCCAGACATGTGGCACTGACATTCTAGAACAGCTGGAACTCCAAGATCTCCCAATCCTCAAGGTAGACACTTACGTTCTTCCTGCCCGTGGGCGGAGACGATACCCTAGCAATGTGGCTCGTTTAACTTTTGACAGCCGAGAACTCCCATCCTCAGTTTATATAGCAGGACATCGGTTACAAGTTCGAAAGGTGATCCCTACACCACAACAGTGTAGAAATTGCTGGCGATTTGGCCATCCAGCGAAATATTGCAGATCTATCGCCGAATGCCCAGTCTGTGGTGCCGATGACCATTCTAATACGTCTTGCAATCGATCTCCCTCTTGCCTTAACTGTCATGAGGCTCACCCTTCGTACTCTCGCCGTTGTCAGGTCTATTTAAACGAGTGGGAAATCCGTTACCTCAAAGAGACAGAAGGTCTCCCTTATGCCATGGCAGTTTCTCATCTCCACCTCCAAGGGAGACTCTCACGTGTTTCTTATTCCCGTGTTTCAAAACGTCCCCCCACTTCTAGTATCCCATCTTCTACACCCACCTCTGTGGTTACCTCTCCTATAATCACTCCTGTATCTAATCCTTTTGCTGTCCTCAGCTCAGACGTCCCTACTTCAACGCCTCAGTCTAATCTCGCTTCTTCGAGTTCTCTCTCACAAACCTCAGTATCGACGAGACCTCGTACGACACCTCCTCCCAATCGTCCCTCTACTTCTCAAAAGTCAAAAAAAGGTCCGGTAACACCTCCTACCCATCTTCCACCTCCTCATTTTACCCTCCCTGTCTCTGTCCCTAGTTCTTCCCCTCTCACTGGCTCAGTTACAAGTGCAGAGGTTCACCCTCCTCCTCGTAATGTACCTTCCTCCCCTGTTCCCTCCCAAGTTTCTTCCTCTTCTGCCACCTCCCAGGTTCCTGCCTCTTCTGTCCCCTGCCACGCTTCTCCAGTTCCCTCCACCCTTTCGCCCCCCCTACCTTGGTACAGTCCAATACAGTTCCAATCTTTACTCATCCTCCCCCTACCATTCCCAATATTGTCTCCCATACGACATCTCTGAATTCCAAAACACTTGAAGCAATCTCTGAATATATTGCAGAGACCAAACCATCAATGGACACTGATCCACCTTCCGCTCTTTCTCTCTCCTCTGCTCCATCTGCGCAACTCCTTTCTTCACAGCGCACCGTTCCTTCGCTGCTTGAACATTTTCCACTGCCTCCGCATGTGGACTTTTCTAACCCTTCTAGTCCGTAGGAACCCTTACCTGCGGATTTCAAGTATCTTTATCATTGCCAATCATGGCCTATTTACAGTGGAATATACGCGGCCTCAGGGGTAATCGGGGTGAGCTTCAGATGTTACTCTCCCAGTTTGCCCCTGTTGGTGTTTGCTTACAGGAACCAAAATTACACTCTGCTGTTATTTCTCACATCTCAGGCTATAATTTATAGTATTCTACAGATCCTTTTCCTGATGGGACCTTTAATGAAAGTGCCCTTCTTCTCCGCACTGATATTCCGTACCATCAGCTATTTGTTCATACTTCGCTGCATTACACAGCAGCCCGTATCCACTTACATAGGTGGTATACGCTCTGTTCTTTATATCTCTCTCCTTCTCGGGCATTATCTATTCCGGATTTTGCCTTCCTTGTTTCGTCATTACCGCCACCGATTCTGTTACTTGGTGATTTTAATGCCCACCATTTCCTCTGGGGGGGGGGGTCTCACTGTGATTCCCGTAAAATTCAGTTAGAGGCTTTTCTTGCCACCCACCCCCTCCATGTTTTAAATACAGGTACTCACACCCATTTTGATCCTCGGACTTATACTCTCTCTTGCATCAATCTCTCAGTTTGCTCTTCCTCCGCCGCATTAGACTTCACTTGGTCTGTTCTCCCGGACTTACATGACAGTGATCATTTCCCAATCATTCTTACTTCCCCTTCATATTCGCCACCTCTTCGCACCCCATGCTGGCAATTTAATCGGGCAAATTGGAACCTTTACTCACACCTAACTGTTTTTAAAGAGGTTCCTTCTTCGTCCTCCATCGATGAGCTTTTACACCTCTTCTCGTCCTCCGTTTTCACCGCAGCTTCTCATTCTATACCCCAAACTTCGGGCAGGCATTCTCAGAAATGCGTGCCTTGGTGGTCTCCTGCTTGTGCTTGTGCAGTACGTTTGAAACGCGCTGCATGGGGCAGGTACCGGTACAATAGAACCACAGAGCGACTCCTTGATTTTAAACAGAAGCGTGCGATCGCTCGCCGTGTCATCCGTGACGCTAAACGCACTTGCTGGCGAGATTATGTCTCCACCATCACTTCTGCTTCCTCTGTGAGTGCAGTCTGGAAAAAAGTACGAAAACTGAGTGGTAAATATTCTCCTGACCCGGCTCCTGTTCTGCGGGTTGCCGGTGTTGATATAGCAAACCCACTAGATGTTGCCAATGAAATTGGCAATCATCTGGTCCGTATTTCTCAGGGACTCCATCTATGCCCCTCATTTCTTTCCTCAAAGTCTGCCAGAGAGTTAGCACCCTTGGACTTTTCTTCTCTCAGAGAAGAACAGTATAATGTGCCTTTTACACTTCAAGAACTGGAGGCAACACTCTCAGCTTGTCGATCATCGGCAGCTGGGCCCGACGACATTCATATTCGTATGCTACAACATTTACATCAGTCAGCCCTTGCAGTCCTATTACGCCTTTACAATCTTATTTGGTCACAAGGAGTTCTTCCACAGCTGTGGAAATCCGCCATTGTTCTCCCTTTCCGCAAACCAGGCACTACGGGACATGAAACCTCCCACTATCGTCCCATTGCTCTTACCAGTGCAGTTTGCAAAGTAATGGAACGCCTAGTAAATAGACGTTTAGTGTGGTATTTAGAGACACACAACAGTCTCTCCACTCGTCAATATGGCTTTCGTAAGGGACGTTCTACCATAGACCCCTTACTACGCTTGGATACGTATGTTCGTAATGCCTTTGTGAATAACCACTCAGTTATTGCCATATTTTTTGACCTTGAGAAGGCATATGACACAACTTGGAGGTATAATATTTTAGCCCAAGCCCACTCCTTAGGCCTTCGAGGCAATCTACCATCCTTCCTTAAGAACTTTTTAACTGACAGGCATTTCCGTGTTCGGGTTAATAATGTACTCTCCCCGGACTTTATCCAAGCTGAAGGTGTCCCCCAGGGATGTGTTCTGAGCACAACACTTTTTCTCCTTGCTATTAATGATTTGGCCTCTAGTCTTCCATCAAATATTTGGTCATCACTCTATGTTGATGACTTCGCTATTGCCTGTGCAGGCGCTGACTGTCACCTCCTTACAGTTTCTCTCCAACATGCAGTCGACCGTGTTTCCAATTGGGCCACCACACGTGGGTTTAAATTTTCCAGCACTAAAACCCACCAAATCACTTTCACTAGACGCTCTGTCATCTCCGATCATCCTTTGTACCTCTATGGCTCCCGTATCCCTGAATGTGATACAGTCAAGTTTCTGGGCCTCCTCTTTGATCGTAGGTTATCCTGGAAACCTCACATTACCTCTCTGAAGGCAACTTGTCACAGCCGGCTGAACCTTCTTAAAACCCTTGCTCATCTTTCGTGGGGAGCTGATCGTCGAACCCTCCTTCGCCTACATTCCACCCTTATTTTATCGAAACTTGATTATGGTGACCAGATCTATTCAGCGGCATCTCCTGCTACTCTCTCTAGCCTTAACCCCATTCATCACCAAGGATTACGTTTATGCCTTGGTGCTTTCCGCTCTTCCCCTGTCGAGAGCCTCTATGCAGAAGCGAACGTTCCATCCTTATCCGATCGCCGTGATGCCCATTGCCTGCGCTACTATGTACGCTTTCATGATCTCCGCAATCCTTCCATTTATAGAATGGTCACTGATATTAGTAGACATTATTTGTTCGCCGCCCCTGTTTACTCCGTCCCTTCTCTCTTCGCCTTCATTCGCTCTTGTCTTCTCTTCAACTACCACCTTTCTATGTACATGTAGCATCTCACTTTTCCCTACCCCCCTGGGAAGTTCCAGCTGTTCGAGTCTGTTCTTTCTCCCTCCCTTGCTCGAAAGCCCAACTGTCTACGGTCACTTTCACTCTCATTCTCATGCCATTGCTGTGTACACAGATGACTCTAAGTCTTCTGACGGCGTAGGATTCGCAGCAGTGTTTCCAGACAGCGTCGTACAAGGGCATTTACTATCTTCGGCTAGTATTTTTACTGCTGAATTATATGCCATCCTTACAGCACTTATCCGTATTGCATCTATGCCTGTGTCATCATTTGTGGTTGTCTCAGACTCCCTTAGTGCTTTACAGGCTATACAAAAATTTGATACACCTCACCCCTTAGTCCTCCGTATCCAACTTTGGCTACGCCGCATCTTTACCAAGCATAAAGATATTGTTTTTTGTTGGGTCCCTGGTCATGTTGACGTACAGGGCAATGAACAGGCAGACACTGCTGCGCGGTCAGCAGTACATGACCTACCAGTTTCTTATAGAGGTATTCCATTTACAGACTATTTTGCTGCAATATCTTCCCACCTTCACACCCGTTGGCAACAACGTTGGTCTACTATGCTCGGCAACAAACTTCAGTCTATTAAACCGAGTATAGGTTACTGGCCGTCTTCTTATCACCAGTGTCGAGGTTGGGAGACTACTCTCTCCCGTCTTCGCATTGGCCATACTCGTCTTACTCATGGATATCTCATGGAGAGGCGTCTTGCTCCTCTCTGTGAGAATTGCCAAGCTCCATTATCAGTCAGCCACATTCTGTTGGACTGCCCACTTTATCAACGAGCACGCAGAATTTACCTCTGTCGTCGTCTTCGCTCCGCTGCTCTCTCTTTACCTTCCCTTCTCGCTGATGGACCCACCTTTCATCCGGACTCTCTCATTGACTTTTTGACAACGACTGACTTACTTCACAAATTCTGATACCTTCAGCCCTTTCTACTTCAATCTCTTGCTACCCTCTACCCCCGTACTATCCCCTGCCCCGCTGTTTTCTGTAGCCTGCTGATCATCCCCCCTCCCTTCTGCCATCCAATTCCCTTGCTTCCTTCCCTACCCTGCAGCGCTGTATAGCCCTTGTGGCTTAGCGCTTCTTTTTGATTTTGATTATAATAATTGTGGGTAGTGACGATCCTCAGGGCAAGACGTCTTCAGTGATTGATGAAATCAGAAAAGAAATGTAGTTGAGAGAATAATTCATTTATCTCTGGAAAAGAGGAAAATTTATATTTACGCAGCTTGAACATAATGTCAGTTTCTTTCTTATCATTGCTTTGATTATGTCTTGTTTGTTGAATACTGACGTTGTCACCTGGGTATGCTACTTTGTAACCAGTCCTCTTCATGCAGATAAGACATGTAAAATGGGTTGCCCACAAATAATTGCAGAACTTTCGCACCTCAGCTCAAAAAGCAATGTCTAAACTTTGCCGCGTGACAATGAGAGCACTTGAGTGTGCAGAAGTGTAATGTTTGTTGCATATTTTTTTTATTTTTACGACTCTTGCTGCGCAGAGTCGTAAAAATCTTTGAATATAGTATAGGAGCTTTGATGAAGATTAACAGTGTCACTGAATTACTGAACTCTTGACATGATCTCAGCCTTTATGCTTTCAGCAACAAGAGCCTTTCTGTATACACAGGAAATTAATAAAGTGACCTTTTTCTGATATGAGCTACAAGTTCTTTATGCTCCCCCATCAGTGTTCTTGCAATCGGTATATATTCCCTTTCATCGTGCTCAGTTGATTCCATTAACTCTCATGAAGATGTAGATTAAATCAAAATATCTTATCCTTTTATACTTGTAACATGGGTTCGAAAATATAATTCCTTATTAACTATATCCTCCAATGAATATCAAATGTAAACCAACAAATTTGGCCGAGATTGCAACACCTGTAGACTCGTCGTCAATTTTCATTGACTAAAATTTCCTGCTTCTAATATAATTGACTAATGAGCAAGATAATGTTTTTTGACATGCTATAGATGCGACTACTTTCAGCACTTTTTCTTTCTCACTAAGTTTCGTGTTTTTAACTAGGTATGTGTCCTTTAACGTGCATGAACGTATTTTGAATATTTGTTACTAATGTTTATCAATATAAAGAGACATCTTATTCGTTTCTTCATTCCAACTTCATTACACTCATTACAAAAACGAAAGGGCTGGCAGGTGTTAAAAGTTGCATCTGTAAACACAGGGTAACTCTAGAACAGGATTATTATTATTATTATTAAAGATTCGCCGGTATTCTCCCGGCCCGGGCCTTTTCCAAGTGGTGGCCCGGCCTTGACTCCCTCTTTAGGGAGTGTCTGAGACCTAAGTCTCCCATGGGAGGAGGCACAAATACCTCCTCATCTTTGGGGCCAATTGTCCCCAGGTCTAGCCACAAGGTAGGCCTCTCTGGTCTGCCATCCCCGCCCCAAGGGGGCTAATGGGAATGACAGTCTTGTGAGCTGAAAGCTCAGGCTCAGGCACCTACCCTACCCTAGAAGGGCTGGGCATGGTGTCGATCTAGAACAGGATGATAAACTATGCACGTTTGCTGTAACTAGTGACATGGTCCTCAGACAAATAGAGAAATTAAAAGCTAACAAATCCCCAGGCCCTGATGAACTGTTTGCAAGGTTGTTAAAGGAATGTAAAGAGGAACTCAGCATACCTTTGGCTAATCTTTTCAGCATATCACTACAAACTGGCATAGTGCCTGACAAGTGGGAAATGGCAAATGTAATACCTATTTACAAGGCAGGTGACAGGTCCTTAGCTTCCAACTATAGACCAATAAGCCTTACATCCAAAGTGGGAAAATTTATGAAATCAATAATTGCCGAAGCAATTCGTAGCCATCTCGAAAGGCACAAATTGATTAATGAATCTCAACACGGGTTTACAAAGAGGCGTTCCTGTTTTACGAATTTATTAACTTTCTTCACTAAGGTATTTAAGTGACGTGTCTGACCTCACTAGATCAAGGCATTGGCTTAAGCTGGTAGGAGAAATGGAGCTGCCTTGCATAGGCCAGTAGGCCTGTTGCAATGTTCCTTCTTTTTTATGTTCTAAATTAACATAGTACTGTCGGCTATAACTAGAGCTGGAATACTTCCTTACTGTTAAACACAATACTTGATTTATCTACTTCAACACTAATCACTTCATTTAATAGAATTTCAGCGTATTCTAACTGATTCGTTTGCCATATATTCTTATATTGCACGAGACGAAAACAAAATGACATAAACGTCATATATATATTCAGTAAGGCGAGCGAAGATGTAAGGTGCCCTGAGTTTCAGTGAATTTTGTTTTCATTTCATCTATTATCAGAGAATCTTCAGTATGGGAGTCATGAACGACAACAATTCCAAAATGAGAGCAAGTGTTACCCCATCAACTGAATTGATGATCTCGGTGGAATCCTGAAAAGTCAACTGAACTCCACTGGATTGTTCAAATTTATATTAAATAATAATAATGTTCCCAATTTAGAATATATCATTTATAATAAATCTAAATAATAAGTATATTAATAATTATTAGGTGAATATGGATTTCTGCTTGTACACCACCAGAAGTTAGCTCACGAACCCTCAGTGCTCACGAACCCTCAGGGCTCACGAACCCACAGGGCTTACGAACCCTCAGTGTTACACACACCACACTTTGTGTACCATTAATCTAGAGCAATAACTGTCTATTATCCAGTAAATTTGGGCCGATGGAAAGCTATTCTCCACCTGGAGTCCTACTTGGTCACCACCTCCACTAGGAGTCCTGCATGGTCATTACCTCCACCAGGAGTCCGGCATGGTCACTACCTCCACCAGGAGTCCTACATGGTCATTACCTCCACCAGGAGTCCTACATGGTCATTAACTCCACTAGGAGTCTTACATGGTCACCACCTCCAGTAGGAGTCCTTCATGGTCCCCACCTCCACTAGGAGTTATACATGGTCAACACCTCCACCAGGAGTCCTACATGGTCACTACCTCCACCAGGAGTCCTACTTGGTCACTATCTCCACCAGGAGTCCTACTTGGTCACTACCTCTACCAGGAGCCCTACATGGTCACTACCTCCACCAAGAGCCCTACTTGGTCACTACCTCAACCAGGAGCCCTACTTGGTCACTACCTCCACCAGGAGTCCTACTTGGTCACTATCTCCACCAGGAGTCCTACTTGGTCACTATCTCCACCAGGAGTCCTACCTGGTCACTACCTCCACCAGGAGTCCTAAATGCTTACTACCTCCACAATGAGTCCTACTTGGTCACTACCTCCACCAGGAGTCCTACTTGGTCACTACCTTTACCAGAAGTCCTACTTGGTCACTACCTTCTCAAGGAGTCATTCTTGGTCACTGCCTCCACCAGGAGTCCTACTTGGTCACTACCTCCACCAGGAGTCCTACTTGGTCACTATCTCCACCAGGAGTCCTACTTGGTCACTACCTCTACCAGGAGCCCTACATGGTCACTACCTCCACCAGGAGCCCTACTTGGTCACTACCTCCACCAGGAGTCCTACTTGGTCACTACCTCCACCACGAGTCCTACTTGGTTACTACCTCTACCAGGAGTCCTACTTCGTCACTACCTCTACCAGGAGTCCTACATGGTTACTACCTCCACCAGGATTCCTACATGGTTACTACCTCCACCAGGAGTCCTACTTGGTCACTACCTCCACCAGGAGCCTTACATGGTCACTACCTCCACCAGGAGCCCTACTTGGTCACTACCTCTACCAGGAGTCCTACATGGTTACTACCTCCACCAGGAGTCCTACTTGGTCACTATCTCCACCCGGAGTCCTACATGGTCACTACCTCCACCAGGAGTTCTGCTTGATCATTACCTCCACCAGGAGTTCTACATAGTCACAACCTGCACCAGGCGTCCTACATGGTTACTACCTCCACCAGGCGTCCTACATGGTTACTACCTCCACCAGGGGCCCTACTTGGTCACTACCTCCACCAAGGGCCCTGCTTGGTCACTACCTCCGCCAGGAGTTCTGCTTGATCACTACCTCCACCAGGAGTTCTACATAGTCACAACCTGCACCAGGCGTCCTACATGGTTACTACCTCCACCAGGGGCCCTACTTGGTCACTACCTCCACCAGGAGCCCTACTTGGTCACTACCTCCACCAAGGGCCCTGCTTGGTCACTACCTCCACCAGGAGTTCTGCTTGATCACTACCTCCACCAGGAGTTCTACATAGTCACAACCTGCACAAGGCGTCCTACATGGTCACTACCTCCGCCAGGAGTTCTGCTTGATCACTACCTCCACCAGGAGCTCTACATAGTCACAACCTGCACAAGGCGTCTTACATGGTCACTACCTCCACCAGGAGCCTTACATGGTCACTACCTCCACCAGGAGCCTTACATGGTCACTACCTCCACCAGGAGCCTTACATGGTCACTACCTCCACCAGGAGTTCTACATAGTCACAACCTGCACAAGGCGTCTTACATGGTCACTACCTCCACCAGGAGCCTTACATGGTCACTACCTGCACCAGAGTTCCACATGGTCACTTCTCCAGGAGCTACAATTGCACACACACACTGCGGGTCACTTAAGCACTCGACGGTGCTTAAAAGATTTTTGTAGCATCTTATAAGGCATTCAAATTTGACCACAAATTATGTCGAAGGGTCAAAGGTTCACCTATAAAATTAATAATAATTTATTTTACAATTATAATATTATTATTAAAATATTATTATTTTTTATTTTTTTATTTAAGGTTTATTATTATTATTATTATTATTAGTAGTAGTAGTAGTAGTAGAAGTAGTTATTCAAGGAAGTCTACGAATACTCTGAAGTCAAGAATATAAATTTATTATATACTTATTTTTCATGGCTAACAGTTATTTTTGGTATACGCGGTAGTACATTAAGTTGCTTAAAGTTAGGATTATTTTGTGAAGTCACACATAAGGTTATTTAATTCCAGTGGAGTTCATAGCCTCCTCTATATGCCAAACATTACTTAGGTAGCGTATGTAATAACAGTGGTGTTAGGAGGACTGGCTTGTTAACCAGCCCTCCTAAGCTCTCGCTGTGCTGCACGCCTGTGAAGCCAGCTTGTCGTTCTTCAGATGAACACTTCTCAAGCTCACAAGATGGGAAGTGTTAAGCTCATGTTTTTTTTTTAATATTCCAGCAAGAATTTCACTGTATACCAAAATTCTTCATCTTTCTCTCATTTCTCTAATTCTCCTTTCCTCCACCCCCTTTCTATCTGTCTGTCTGTCCGTCTGTCTGTCTCTCTCTCTCTCTCTTGCTGTCAGCATACTATATGGTAATATTCGGGTTGAAAGCAACTGTTGTTGAAGCCGTGCACCATCCCAAAGGTCGCCTCACTTCCCCTAACCAATTCTCTTCACATAAGGTTCCTTCCGCTTGGGTGACCAAACCCGCTCTCCCCTCCCTTCCTCTTACCTGCATTCCCAATACCACTAGGAGAACAAGGGGACTCAGGATGAAACGGGGGGGAAAAAGGGAACCGAGAAAAGGGAAGGAAGCCTAACTCAGCAAGTGTATTTGTCAGAATTTGTGGTTTTGAGAGCCATTTCTCATAGCTGGAGATGAAAGCTTTTTACATTTATTTTCTAAATGTATTGGCTTTCTTGGAATTTTGTCTGTTTATTATCTGTTTTATTCTTTCTATTTTCTCTGATTTTTCTCTAAGGTATAGATTTTGTTTACGTTTTTAATGTATCTTTGACGATAGATGTCTCAAAAGCTGTTCCATTCCTTCCCAGATTTTACCAGGTGAATATTGAAGTGTAACAAAATCATGAGTTGCTTGGCTTCCAAAGATTAACTGTTCTGTCGCTTTATGACTCAGTGGGAGAAGAATTCCCTGTTGTGCGTCGACTAACTTCATTTACCTCTTGTATGTATTACGCTGAATCTCCCTAAGCAGTGTACATGATGCAACTTATTCAATATTTTAAATGGGAAATAAAATCAAGTAACACATGTCACAAAAGAGAGGAAAACAAAGTTAGCATCACTCTCAACTATCACGAGATGCACAGGGAATCCCAATTATATGGACGGCGTTTTCTATGCATGTTAAAATATAAATAGTATCTAGGAGACTAGATAAGGAAACAGAGCAACATATGCAAAATACTGGTATTCTGGTCATCGGCCTTCTCTACTTTTTTCCTCGTAGCAGTTGTGACTTAATAATGGTCCAGGAAGAACCGAAATGTTGTCATGAAGTTTTCTTCTACGTGCGGGTTATTCGTGAACTGTTCCACTCAGTGTTGTGATGTTTCAGTTTTTATATACAAAAATACGCTAGACTAATTCTTGCGGCGCTTACATGCAGCTCACACCTAATAAAGTGCAAGAAAAGAAAACATTTCTCGATATGTTACTCCACAGAGGAAGGAATAGAAGCTTATCGAAAGAATAAGTATGTAATTGACTTGCTTCACTTTTTACTCCATTCACGATGATAGGACCGAAATGTGCGTCGTGACAAGATTCTTTCTTAGGGCATATAGGATGTGCAGCCCACAGTTCCTCGAAAAGAAATGTAAATTCATTGCAGCTTTCACACTCCTGCACTTACCTCATCGCTTCACTGCTGACTGTAGAAAACGTGTAGCACGCATTCCTAATAGGAACATCGTCGACACTACAGAGGAAACACTGACCAATATATTGTTTTGACTGTTAGCAACGTAGCCACAAACGTATCACTGATAACGAGAGGCAGTCACTTGAAATAGTTACTTTTCGACTATTGTCAGCGAATTAATAAAGAACACATTGAGAAAAACACCCACCTGTGCATGAGCCTACGTTTTACATTGCGAAGGGTGTACAAGGAAGTATGATGGCGAAACAGATCTCGGGAGGTAGGAATACGTGAACATGAAAATACGTGCAGAAAAATGTCTGCTTCCAACACAGGAGCACGCAAGCTCACCTCATGATATTCGGAGAAACTAAACTAGCTGTAAGTGAAAATGACCTACGACGTACAGTGTTCAGATACCACCATGATAGAGGTAACCAGAACCATCCCACAAAAATCACGTTTCTATAGCATTTCGAAAGTAAAGCTGGACTCTGCAGTTGGGTGATACCAACCAGCAATATCACGTCTACACCAGAGAATACTTTATTATGCTACTCCACCACTGACAGGTCACTACTACTACTACTACTACTACTACTACTACTGCTACTACTACTATACTACTACCAATATCCTGTCACATCTTGCCACCTGAGTCTTACCACTGTAAAACTCATTTCATATTATTATTATTATAATCAAGGGGGAAGCGCTGTTATACACATCTTGCCACCTGAGTCTTACCACTGTAAAACTCATTTCATAGTTGTATCTGTATTGAAACTGAAGCACTTGTGGCAAAACGTTTTTCCAGTAAATGTTATGAACTGTGAATATGTCTTTTATCTACAGCCCCATTGTTGGTAATTAAACTGACACTAAAATTATGAAGGAAAGCTAAATATATAGCAATGAAATTCACAAAGGGGAAAGAAAAGAGAAAGAATCGAGACCTGATTGCAATATAAAGAATTATCAGGACCACAAACAATAAAACGATAGACTGCTTTGCACGAGAAATAGGAGAGTGAGGAGACACAGGTGGAAAAAAATATTACTCCGATCAGCAGTAGAGGCAATGAAGAAATACTTTTATATATTCTATTAGTAAAGGAGTGAAGCAGACTTGAGAGTTATACAGTGCAAGCTTGTAAAGCTTAAAAAAGTAGATCCATATAATGTACACCAAGGCAAGTTGTGTAAGTAATTACCCCACCAACTCTCCTCAGGGTGGCAGCACATACTTGGAGAAATCTGCAATTACTCCTGCCTGTTTCGTAGTGAGAGTTTGCGACAATTTATGATGGTGTTCCCGTACTTCTACATAAATGAATTATAGAGAAAATTCGTGGAATATAGAAGTATCCAGAGATTTATAAAGAGAGTTTGGTGAGTCGAATGAGTGAGCATTGTGCTAGTAACTGGCAATAAATAGACAAGTGGGAACATAAACATATAATACACAGCATGCCTTTATTTACACGTCTGATGTGCAATCCTATATTGCAGACGACGTCGTCTGCAGTATAGGATTGCACAGTATTACCTGTGTTTCTACCTGATCCAAGTGTTTGTCCTGATAAGAATTTTGGGAAATAGTTACTCTTAAAGTAACAACATATTATAAGTTAAAATCGTAATTATGGCGTTATAAGTAAACATGTTACTTAAAACTGGGAAAAATTGTTGATTTATCGTTCGTCAACGGATGCTCCAAAGGCTAGCTAAATGCACATATTATGAAACTAATTTAAGAATAGGAAGACAGGTTGCCCATACTCACGAACACATTATAAATTCTGCAAATATATTGAGACAGTGTGAAAACTATACGCATCTCAGTTGAAAATTGAAATGCGTCTAGTTGGTACACAGACAGTACTGAGACAACGTTATCTCAATACTGCAAAACAAGTAGTACTGAGAGAACGTTTCGATATGTGATAAGCTTTATCAGGCTCTATACAGAGCGAAATGTTGTACCAGTAAATGCCTGTTATCTAAGTTGAGTGTTTGCCTTGATACTTGCGACAACAGGCTGTCTCGTGGAAGCTGGGTGGTGTTGGGTAAGTTCACAAGTCAGGCTAAACATAGCAGGAATTTCAAAAGAGGTGGAATTATATGCAATGTTCTAGTGATATATATTCCCTTTGACATTCTCTTGCTGACACACTCCCGATGACAGTCCTTCCTACTGACACTCCCAGCAATATTCTCCCAGTAAAACAATTCCACTGACACTCACACCTGCGCTCGCTCACTCTCTCACCCACAGATTCACCGACTGACACTGTCGCTGACACTCCCTCTGACACTCTCCCACTGACACTCTTCCACTCGATACCATTAGCGACAATGGTAAAATATTATAGGCAATATTTTTTCCCAGGTTTTTCGATGCACTAATGATGGTTCGGTGGTGATGGTGGTGGTGGGGGGTGATCGTGGTGATGATGGTGGTTGGGGTAGTGGTGATTGTGGTGATCATAGTGGTGGTGGTGGTGATCGTGTTGATGATAAGTGGTGGCGGTGGTGATGGTGGTGGGAGGGCTGGTGGTGGTGGGGAGTGGTGACGGTTGTGGTGGTGATGGTAGTGGTGGGTGGTAATGCTTGTGGTGGTGGTGACTGTGGTGATGGTGGTGGTTGTAGGGGTGATGGTGGTAGTGGTGGTGGGGTTGGTGGGTGGGTTGTGAGGGGTGGTGGTGATGGTGGTGGTGGGGCAGGGGTGCTGGTGATGGTGGTGGTGGGGGAAGGGGTGAATTACCCATTAAGCAAAATAAGCACGTGATTAGGAAATGAAGGAAAGGGGGAAACACAGAAATTTTCTATTGGCATGGGCCATATAGTGCAAAACTGCAAATGATGCAGAAAAAAAGGCTCCCCTGAGTAGGTAAAACTTGCAATTTTGGCTTAGATAGGAACTCTCTTCTTACCGAATAAGGCAAGCGAAAATTTGTGTATGCAATAATATCGCAAAAGCCATTCTGAACCTAACTAAAAAAATATGTTTTATTGTGCTTGTTTGTTATTAAATTGTTGTGAACTTATCTAAAATATATTTAGTTGGATTAAACTAAATTTTATTAGATAAGTTTTCTAAGGTCCTTCTGGTACAAAATTATTAATTTTTACATTAAAATAAACGAAAAAATATATATATATCTTTAAACGTATAAGAGAAAATTCTAGAAAGGACTTAATTTTAAATGAGTTTTTCCTAATTGACCAATTGTACCTATTCGGCACGACATGATATATGTATATATATAGTAATAATAAAGGGAATTCAATATATTTGTTTGAATTTTCTTGTGACTCATGTTTGTGTATGGTTTTAAATAAAATATATAAAAAAAAAAATAATAAAGGGAATACAGCAAAATCAGAATCTGGTAACTGGTAAACTGCCACACTGTCCACTGAGGCTCAGGTGATCGTTCATGTCTAGGTCATGTTGGCTGTCCCGTTCAGTCGTCCACTGAGAGTGCAGCGGTGATCGGTACACTGTTGCCAGATGGAAGGGTTTCTCCAAATTTAGAGGTTTTTTCAAAGTATTTGGTGATAGTTTAGGATAACTTTCATGTGCAAGAAAGCACAAGATTCAAGTGTAAGCAAGTAATTAAATTTTTGGCATCATGGTTCTGCCTGTTACGTGTAAATGTGTTGATTGTCACATAATATACAAACAAAATATTCTTTTTATATCTGTATTTTACAGACCCCCAAAAAACAAGATGAAACGTTTTCAGTACAGTGATGAAAAAAAAAAAAGCGAAAACTGTCACAAAAGAAACAAGACTTTGGGTTTAGTGTCCCAGACTGCAAAGGTGACTGATTCCTTCATGCAAGTTCCACAACATGATATACCGATTACGGGTCAAAACCAGTCTCTGTTATCAGAAGTGGACACAAATACCACTTTGATCACTTCAAAATCAAAATATGATGACGTTGGAGTCAGGGAGGTGTCACAAGAAGGATGAAGTAGCACTTGTCTCACTACTGATCTCACTCTGCCTGTATATTTTCTTGATAATTCTACTGCAAATGTTGATTGAAATTGCTTTATAAGACATTCTAGGATTGAAATATTTGTTGATAATGAAAGTTTAGTGGACCATGGTGATGATGAAATGATTCAGTCTGCAAAACCTAAAGGAAATATAGCAAAAGTTTCAGGGTTGTAGCTTGATTTCTCTGCTGATGCTATGGCTTATTGGACTGCTTGTTGACCCAGTGACTGTCAACACCACAATGGGCCATTTGACAAGTCTTACCGGCATTTCAGTAGTGGCAAACCTTCAAGATACTGGTCACAAAATCTTTCCATTGGGACAAGATCCAGTGGTGAGAAATACAAGTGAGAATGATTATTGTTGCATACAAAGAGTATGTAACTTTTATTCGGAGCATGTGAACACACGTATCAAAGGCTACCTCCCAAGCCAGCGAACCAGGTAACTAAGGGTCAGACGATCGGGGCCCCATCGCCAGATCAGTTCCTAGGTTCAGCCAATCATATTGTGAATCTGGCAGTTGTGAAGGTGACGTGGATACTGCTCACATTCTCACCCTTGTCATTTTCACGCAGCTGCTGGTTGAACACGGTTGTCCATTCAGTCTCCAGGCTGTCTTTGCCTCTTGATTTACCGTGTTGTACACACACATTTTCAATTGTATATAGTGTACATACTTATAAATACTTATAATCGCACTTCGTGAAAGAAAGTATAATTCAGTCATTCTGCTGTGTTTGTTCTCTCCCCCATGATTATAATAATAATAATAATAATAATAATAATAATGTGTTTGTTCTGCTCCTTGCTCACCTTTACGCCCAGGATAACAGGCCTTTTTGTTCCTGGGTTGTAATAGTCATTGTAGTCACCATCAAAAGGATCGGTTTAGTATTTTGTTTATAAACTATTTTGTTTATAAACTATTTTGTGGCTTAGCGCTTCTTTTTGATTATAATAATAATATAAACTATTTGCTCCTAAAAAATTCTCTTGTTTTAAGAGAAGGGTTCACTGACTGGCGAAATGTTATTGCGATTGATCATCATGAAAAGAGCACCACTCATGCTGAACTTACAATGTGCGAGGTCGAGACAACAGTTAGAAAAACAAATTCAGGAAGAGTGTGCGATACCTGGGAGTATGTGTTGAGGCTTGTCATAACTGTTATTACTGGGAGCATGAGTTCAGACGTGTCATAACTGTTATTACTGGGAGCATAAGTTGAGACGTGTCATAACTGTTATTACTGGGAGCATGTGTTGAGGCGTGTCATAACTGTTATTACTGGGAGCATGTGTTGAGGCGTGTCATAACTGTTATTACTGGGAACATGTGTTGATACGTGTCATAACTGTTATTACTGGGAGCATGTGTTTATACGTGTCATAACTGTTATTACTGGGAACATGTGTTGATACGTGTCATAACTGTTATTACTGGGAGCACGAGTTCAGACGTGTCATAACTGTTATTACTGGGAGCATGAGTTGATGCGTGTCATAACTGTTATTACTGGGAACATGTGTTGAGACGTGTCATAACTGTTATTACTGGGAGCATGAGTTCAGACGTGTCATAACTGTTATTACTGGGAACATGTGTTGAGACGTGTCATAACTTTTATTACTGGGAACATGTGTTGAGACGTGTCATAACTGTTATTACTGGGAACATGTGTTGAGACGTGTCATAACTGTTATTACTGGGAGCATGAGTTCAGACGTGTCATAACTGTTATTACTGGGAACATGTGTTGAGACGTGTCATAACTGTTATTACTGGGAACATGTGTTGAGACGTGTCATAACTGTTATTACTGGGAACATGTGTTGAGACGTGTCATAACTGTTATTACTGGGAACATGTGTTGAGACGTGTCATAACTGTTATTACTGGGAACATGTGTTGATACGTGTCATAACTGTTATTACTGGGAACATGTGTTGAGACGTGTCATAACTGTTATTACTGGGAACATGTGTTGAGACGTGTCATAACTGTTATTACTGGGAACATGTGTTGAGACGTGTCATAACTGTTATTACTGGGAGCATGAGTTCAGACGTGTCATAACTGTTATTACCGGGAACATGTGTTGAGACGTGTCATAACTGTTATTACTGGGAACATGTGTTGAGACGTGTCATAACTGTTATTACTGGGAGCATGTGTTGAGACGTGTCATAACTGTTATTACTGGGAACATGTGTTGAGACGTGTCATAACTGTTATTACTGGGAACATGTGTTGAGACGTGTCATAACTGTTATTACTGGGAACATGTGTTGAGACGTGTCATAACTGTTATTACTGGGAACATGTGTTGAGACGTGTCATAACTGTTATTACTGGGAACATGTGTTGAGACGTGTCATAACTGTTATTACTGGGAACATGTGTTGAGACGTGTCATAACTGTTATTACTGGGAACATGTGTTGAGACGTGTCATAACTGTTATTACTGGGAACATGTGTTGAGACGTGTCATAACTGTTATTACTGGGAACATGTGTTGAGACGTGTCATAACTGTTATTACTGGGAACATGTGTTGAGACGTGTCATAACTGTTATTACTGGGAACATGTGTTGAGACGTGTCATAACTGTTATTACTGGGAACATGTGTTGAGACGTGTCATAACTGTTATTACTGGGAACATGTGTTGAGACGTGTCATAACTGTTATTACTGGGAACATGTGTTGAGACGTGTCATAACTGTTATTACTGGGAACATGTGTTGAGACGTGTCATAACTGTTATTACTGGGAACATGTGTTGAGACGTGTCATAACTGTTATTCATACGTTGGCTGATCATGGCTTGGCTTTTCATTAGCCAGTTTGATAAATTTTTAACTACTCACATTTTAAAATACGGAAATTCTGGCAATGGGAATCCTTCTTACCTGTCCAAAAAACCTGTGAGCTCATTCAGTTAATGGCTTAAAAGGTCTACGTACTCATTGGTGACGAAGCAAAATATTCTGGTATATTTTAATTTGTCAGTTGATTCAACACCAGATCTATCACATATCGATCAGTTAAGTGTTGTATTTAGGTACTTAAAAGATGGGCAACCTATTGAAATGTTATTAACCTTTCCGGAAATGAAAAGCCATACTGGTGAGGAATTAGCAAATCAGGTGTTTCACTACTTATGTGAAGTTTGTAGGCTAAACTTTTTCAAAATGTAGAGGTCACTCTTATGACAACGCTGCTAACATATCTGGGTGTTATTAGGGGATGCAGCAAAATATTTTAGAAGCAAATAAGTTTGCTATATATGTGCTTTGTGCAGCCCATTCACTAAATATGGTATAACCATAATTTTTAAAGGGGTGGACCGGTAAGCCAGCGGAAGGCCTCGGTCAGATGACCAAAAGCTCCAAAGGCGGGTCATCATCTGACTAAGACCCGCGTCAGGAAACATTTGTCCTGTTTCCTGACGAACCTTACCTTACCTAACCTAACCTAACCTAACCTAACCTAACCTAACCTAACCTAACCTAACCTTACCTAACCTAACCTAACTAAATATGGTTGACCGAAGTGTTGACTGTTGTCAAGAGGCGGTTAATTTGTCCTATACGGTGCAGTTCTATACCTTTTTTACCAGCTTCAACCAGCCGGTGGAAAATTCTTAAAGGTTGTAATGGAAATAAAAGTGTCTCATAATCTCTCCCTGATACCAGATGGGAGGCACATTCTATGGCAACAGCAGCCAATCTGAAATCATTCTTTAAAATTTAGAAGCATTAGAATGTATAGCTGGAGACCAGTCACAAAAGCAAGACACTAGAAAGAAGCAAATAATATTGCAAATAAGATGCAAGACCTAGAATTCGTTTTAATATTGAATTCTTGGGATGAGATTTTGCCAAATTTTCACAGTGCGCCAAGTTCTACAGAACGAGGATGTTAACTTAAAAATATGTGCAGATCTGTATGGATCATTAGCTGACCAAACGTGCACTTCACGAGACGAATTTGAAAGATATGAAGCAGCTACAGAGGAAATGCTACCAGATGTTGATTACAAGGCAGCTCAAACTCGCAGAAGTATCAGAAGTTACCCAGTGATGGAGATGCACCAGAAGTATATCTGAATGCCAGAGTTAAATTTCGTATCACCACCTTTTACACAATTGTTGGCAAACTTGAAATTGAGATAAGAAATAGCAGAGATATTTTCTTTTCTAAGTGATGTGCCACATAATGTCACTTCATCTACTGAAACTGTAAGGTATTCTCAGTGTTGTCAAAACCTGATTGATGCTGACCCAGAGGACTTGAACATCAATTTCTCAGCTGAGCTTGAGCAGTTTCGCTCATATGTGCGTCATGTGTTCAGTGCAACAAAAAAAATAAAAAGATTCAGTCATGCTAAACTTTATAAAATAATTGTAGTAGACAATATTGAGTGTATCGTTCCAAATGTAGACATTTGCTTTCGTATATTTTTAACATTAATGGTCACAAATTGCTCAGCTGAGTCTTCATTTTCCCAGTTGAAATACTACATTAAAAATCCCACCAGAACAACTATGCAGCGAGGCAGCTGGATGACTTATCTCTGGTAAGTACAGAAACAGATGTGTTACGTGTTTTATCTCTGGTAAGTACAGAAACAGATGTGTTACGTGTTTTATCTCTGGTAAGTACAGAAACAGATGTGTTACGTGTTTTATCTCTGGTAAGTACAGAAACAGATGTGTTACGTGTTTTATCTCTGGTAAGTACAGAAACAGTTGTGTTACGTGTTGAGGTTCTGATCAAAGGTTTTCCAGTTTTAAAAAAGTATGAGAAAACTTGTTAAATATAAATGAAGATGAAGTATACAAAAATAAACATTATTTTCCATCTTAATGTAGGTTTTGTTTCATTTAGAAAAATTTAATTTTATTTTACGGTTTATCATTGTTGATAATTTGAATTAGATATATATATAGGGGCACCAAAATCTTTTTAAGTGCTTAGGGCCTCTGAAGGTATTAATCCAGCCTTGGGTAGGAGGTGGGCTGGTGTTGTTGTTGTTGCTGTTGTTGGTCGTCGGGGATGGTGGTTATGGTAGGTGATGGTGGTTGTGGTAGGGAGTGATGGTAGTTATGGTAGGGGGTGATGGTGGTTGTGGTTGGGGTGATGGTGGTTGTGGGAGGGGGTGATGGTTGTTGTGGTGGAGGTGATGGTGGTTATGGCAGGGGTGATGGTGGTTGTGGTGGTGAGGTTGTGGTGGGGGTGATGGTAGTGGTAGGGGGTGATAGTGTGTGTTATGGTAGGGGTGATGGTGGTTATGGTAGGGGGTGATGGTGGTTATGGTAGGTGATAATGGTTGTGGTAGGGGGTGATGGTAGTTATGGTAGGGGGTGATAGTGGTTGTGGTTGGGGGTGATGGTGGTTGTGGTTGGGGTGATGGTGGTTGTGGTTGGGGTGATGGTGGTTGTGGGAGGGGGTGATGGTGGTTGTGGTGGAGGTGATGGTGGTTATGGTAGGGGTGATGGTGGTTATGGTAGGGGTGATGGTGGTTATGGTAGGGGGTGATGGTGGTTGTGGTATGGGGTGATGGTGGTTTTGGTGAGGGTTAGTGGTGGTGGAGGGGTTGGTGATGGTGGAGGGGTTGGTGGTGGTGGGGGGTTGGTGGTGGTGTGGGGCTAATGGTGGTGAGGGGTTAGTAGTGGCAGGGGTGGTAGGGGGGTTTGTGGTGGTGGTGGAGGTGTTGGTAGTTGTGATGCGGGGGTTCGTGGTGATGTTGGTGTTGATGGCAGTGGTGGGGGGTTGGTAGTGGGAGTGTAAGTGTGTGGTGGTGATGGTGGTGGTGAGTGTGTGGTGGTGGTGGGTGTGAGTGTGTGGTGGTGGTGAGTGTGAGTGTGTGTTGGTGGTGGTGTGTGTTGGTGGTGTGTGTGTGTGTTGGTGGTGGTGAGTGTGAGTGTGTGGTGGTAAGTGTGAGTGTGTGGTGGTGATGGTGGCGGTGAGTGAACTACACTTTACAACACTGGACTCTTGCAAGGAGCGGCAGTTGCTTGACCACATCACATACTCGTATTGCATCTGGGATCAATTACTTGCTGTAGCAGTAAACAAGATGCTTGCCCCTTCTGAGAGGGCTGGGCCCCTCAGGGCTTAAAGGGGCTGAGGGGGCTGAAAGTCCTGAAGGGGGCTGATACCCCCTTCCTGGAGAAAATTTCTCCACACTGGGGGGCGGCAGAGGTTCGTTGCAGGTGAACTATTCATCACTTAACATTAATTTGATTTTCTCACTCGCCACCACTGCTGCTTGTCTTTTCTGAACAGCTTTAGTTTGTGTGGTTTCTGGAGAATCCCTGATTTTGTTTTCAACACTGTGTTATTTTAACGGCACTAGTTTATTCACTACACTTTTGCTCAAAACATCAACTGTCCTGATGATTCCATTTGCATCAGGATATATGATCACAATTTTTCCAAGTGGCCATTGGGTCCATGGACCATCATTGTCAATAATCACTATGTCATCAGTTCTTAAGGACTTATGATTTTCAGGAACACCAGCTCCATAGAAGTTTTCTCTCAATGAGGTGAGATAGTCTTCTCGCCAGATTTTCTCCCAACGTTCAATCACTTTATTAAGGTGTTTGAATTTACGTTTGAGTTGCTCAGGTTCGAAATAAGTAGGATCCTCTATGATTTCTTTATCATTCATGGGAGAAACAGGTTCGAGCCTTCTGCCTTGGAGTAAATGAGGTGGACGTAACACTTCTAAATTGTCCAGATCATCGGTAACATAAGTTAGACGTCTGCTGTTGACTATTTTCTATTTCAGTCACAACTGTACGGAATTCTTCTAAGTCAATTTTTTGACGATGAAGGGTCTTCCTTAAACAACGTTTTACAATGCCGATCATTCTTTCATAAAATCCGCCGTGCCATGGAGATTTAGGAGGAATGTATCTCCAACGACAACTGCGTTGATTCAGCATCTGTTGTATTTCTGGTTGATCAAAGACCTGCTTATATAAGCAGCACCAGCAACAAAGTTCGTTGCATTATCTGAAATCATCAGTCTAGGACATGCCCTTCTGACTGAAAACCTTCTGAATAATTTGATAAAGGTTTCAGCAGACATGTCAGTGGCTACTTCTAGATGTACTGCTCTAGTTGTAGCACAAGTGAACAAACAGATGTACACCTTGATGGGAACTTTGTCAACTGTTTTGGTTAAAATTATTAGTCCAGTATAATCTACACCTGTCACCTCAAATGGAGTGACATGACAAACTCTTTCAGAGGGGTATGGAGGTGGACCTGGATACTGACATACTCGCATATCATAGTGACGACAAGTAATACAGTCCTTTATTTGTTTTTTCACACGCAAACTGTTTCTTCTGGCATAATGTGAGCCTTTTGCTGAGGCCATAATTTATTATCCACAAATTTCTTGTGTGGGTCACCACGTGACAACATGTCAGCTGGATTCTCTTGGGTAGAGACGTGGAGAAAGAGATAATCTCTCTGCATCTCTTTTATTTCTGCTACTCTGTTCTATACATAGACCAACTTACTCTTATTATTTCTTAACCACTGGAGAACTGCTTCATTATCACTCCAGATCACGGTTTTTTTAATAGTGAGATGATCAAGTACTTTGTTGAGATAGACAGCTAGTTTTGTACCTACATAGAGTGCTGTCAGTTCCAGTTGTGGTACTGTTCTGACCTTCAAGGGTGCTACCCTGGCCTTTGAAGTAATTAGTGTACTTCCTTCAGCATTACTCATGTAAGCTACAGCGCCATAACCTCCGGTTGACGCATCACAGAGCACATGTGATATGTACTTGTTTCCCTCTTGACCTATTTGTCTGGGAAATTTAATTTGATGAAGTTGTTTAAACTCAATGGATATTTCATCCCATGCTTGACTCATTTCTAGAGGCAGGTTCTCATCCCATCCAATTTTGAGTTTCCATGCATCTTGCATAAGTATTTTACCTTTTATGGTAATTGGCGAGACGAGTCCTAGAGGATCAAAACATTGTGATACTTCTGACAGTAAACTACTTTTGGTGAGTGTACTGCATGATTTATTGTTTATCCTTTTGAGATTCAAAGTATCAAAGTATCTTCCCGTGTGTTCCAGTTAAGTCCCAGCATATTGTTGCAATCAGGAATTTCAGTTTCAGGGAAATCTTCTTGGATAAGTTCCCTTAATTGCTCTGAATTAGTATCCCACATCCTTAGAGGCATATTTGCTTCTTTCATCTCCTTGTTAGCTTCTCTGTATAAGGATTTCAAACCCTCCACTTTATTCACAGTACCTTGAAGATTGGCCTCCTGCTGTTTTCAGCAAGTGAACATCATGTTTACTTACTATATTTTGCACAAAACAGTGATAACAATCACTTCCAATGATTAAATCAATTGGACTAATAGTGTCCGTCTGTATGTCAGGACAGGCTAACTTGACCTTAGCTGCTTTCAGTGCTGCGACTGTTTCTTTTAATCCCTGGATCTGCACAGACTTAGGCAAAACATCTACTACCACAGCTTCTACTGTCTTTTTCCTGTTTCCTAGACCAACAGTGATTCTGACTAGGCCATATGTTTGTTTACCAGAAATTTGGAAAAACCCAGCTATATCTAACTGTACTTTGGCATAGGGTTGTTTATTCAGTTTCTGCAGCACTGTTCTTCTTATGAAGGACCTTTGTGAACCTTGATCAAATAGTTTTAGCACATTGGTTTTGTGTAATTTATTAGATAACTCGAGCTATCGGGAGAGCTGTTGCTTTAAACTTATCTCTCACATTTAATGCTGTTGCTTGTTGACTTCCTGGTTCTGTGGAAGTCTTCTGCTGTTCAGCAAAAGTATTTGGGCATAATGCTGTATGATACATACCCTTGCATTTAAAACACTTCTTCAGTGAGCATTTTCCTCCCTTGTGTTCACCTAAACACTTGATGCATCTTTTCAGCTGATGAACACGTTGTTTACGTGCCCCCGTTGATTTGTATTGACTACAATACTGTGCCCAATGTGTTCCATCACAAAGTACACATTTTGAAGTGCGTTTGTATGTGACAGTCTGTTTACTGTCTGTTGTATTCACAGCTTGATAAGTGCCTATATGGGTTTTCCCATTCTGTGGTTTAGTGGGAGTAGGTATACTCTTTTTATACTGAGTTGAAGGTTTGGTATCCACAGGATTTGTGGATTTTTCATGTCTTGTTGCTTGCATGCATGAAACTATTGTTTGTAAACCATTGCTAATTTCTTCACAAGTGAAATAGTGTTTATTGAACATAATAGTTTGTGGTGACAACTTATCCTGTACAATACCACTGATGTTAGGTAAGACACATATGCAACAGTTAGGTATCTTTATTTCGAAACGTTTCGCCTACACAGTAGGCTTCTTCAGTCGAGTACAGAAAAGTTGATAGAAGCAGAAGAGACTTGAAGACGATGTAATCAGTCCATCACCCTTAAAGTTTTGAGGTGGTCAGTCCCTCAGTCTGGAGAAGAGCATTGTTCCGTAGTCTTACCTAACAACCTGTCGGTATTTTATACCATTTTAATGTTCAATACCACTGATAAACCAATCACATTGTCTTAGGTCATATTTAGCACCTTGGTAATGGGACACTTGTTGCTCCATGTGTTGATTTAACAGGTGTTTGATTACTAGTTACAGCAGGTCTCTGTGACAGAGTGGTGGTGGTGGTGGTGGTTAGTAGGGGTGGTGGTGGTTAATAGTGGTGGTGGTGGTGGCTGTGCTGCGGCTGTTGCTACGGCTGTTGCTGCTGCTTTTCTTGCTGTTGTGCTGCTGCTGTGAAGTATGTTAGTATTCAGTAACCTACCATTGGTGTCTATTTGATTTACATATACCCTCTTGCTATAATTTAATTCATTATTTTATATAGAATAAGAATAACCAAGACGCGCAAAGGTGTGTCAACGACTTTGCTTAATTATTTAACAAACTATGTGAAAATAACTTTTTTATTCCACCTAGTTGTACTTAAATAAAACATACATGTTGCATTAAATAAATTTGATAAATTGTGTTATTTGAATCCAATATATAGTCAGTTTGCTCAGCTGGAGGAGGAATGCTGGTAAGTGCAGACCTTCACCCCTTCCTCAGTGAGCCTCCACTCATTCAGTTTCGCCTAAGTTGTTGACACATGTGTATATCTCCAGTTGTGATGCAGATAGTTTACAACCCCGACAAAATGAAGAATGATATTTGTGCAACTTTCCAGAATCTTTAATGTGGAAAAGTTTCACCAGCCAGTGACTTCTTCAGTACTTTGTAAGTTTATTAGAGTGACCTCGACCGTGCTATAGTTTGTGCCGGTTCCCTTGACCACTCTATCTCTCCTCTGTGCTTCATTCGACTGTAAAGTTTGCCAGGCAAGTTTCCAGTGCAGTCGTAAACAAAAGAAGTGAAAAATCATTTACTCAAAGAATTTAATTAACTGTCTTAATACTTAAGCTTTTGTTTTCTTATTTAAAAGTTTTTAATTAAAAGTTGTAGAAAGATTTCTCTGTCATTTCTAAATTGGTATTCGTATTTTTTTATTCACAAGTACTATATGCAAGCAGTGGTGAAATAGCAACAGCAGGCAACATTACCTCTGGTGTTGCAGTGTTGCACATCTTACATTTCTGATGAAACGTCTGATTTGTTTGTTCATATAGTACATATTGTGTGCGTATATTTTTACCAGTATTGGGTCCAACATATCTTGTGGTTTACAAAAAACCTGAGTTGGAATTCTTCCATCAAGCTGTGTGATTTAATCAATTACAATGTTGTTTTACAGCTGATATTTGCACACGCTCAGTAATCAGGCTACAAAGCATCTTACTGGTGATTGTGAAACTGTGACACCGTAATCCAAGCACTCACCTTGATGCAAGCAAGTTGAGAAAGTATGATTCTGAGTGTTGGCAAGCAAGGTGAGAAAGTGTGGTTCTGAGTGTTGGCACGCAAGGTGAGAAAGTGTGGTTCTGAGTGTTGGCAAGCAAGGTGAGAAAGTATCGTTCTGAGTGTTGGCAAGCAAGGTGAGAAAGTGAGGTTCTGAGTGTTGGCAAGCAAGGTGAGAAAGTGTGGTCTGAGTGTTGGCAAGCAAGGTGAGAAAGTGTGGTTCTGAGTGTTGGCAAGCTAGGTGAGAAAGTGTGGTTCTGAGTGTTGGCAAGCAAGGTGAGAAAGTATGATTCTGAATGTTGGCAAGCAAGGTGAGAAAGTGTGGTTCTGAGTGTTGGCAAGCAAGGTGAGAAAGTGTGGTTCTGAGTGTTGGCAACCATGGTGAGAAAGTATCGTTCTGAGTGTTGTCAAGCAATGTGAGAAAGTGAGGTTCTGAGTGTTGATAAGCAAGGTGAGAAAGTGTGGTTCTGAGTGTTGGCAAGCAAGGTGAGAAAGTGTGGTTCTGAGCGTTGGCAAGCAAGGTGAGAAAGTATGATTCTGAATGTTGGCAAGCAAGGTGAGAAAGTGTGGTTCTGAGTGTTGGCAAGCAAGGTGAGAAAGTGTGGTTCTGAGTGTTGGCACGCAAGGTGAGAAAGTGTGGTTCTGAGTGTTGGCAAGCAAGGTGAGAAAGTGTGGTTCTGAGTGTTGGCAAGCAAGGTGAGAAAGTGTGGTTCTGAGTGTTGGCAAGCAAGGTGAGAAAGTATCGTTCTGAGTGTTGGCAAGCAAGGTGAGAAAGTGAGGTTCTGAGTGTTGGCAAGCAAGGTGAGAAAGTGTGGTCTGAGTGTTGGCAAGCAAGGTGAGAAAGTGTGGTTCTGAGTGTTGGCAAGCTAGGTGAGAAAGTGTGGTTCTGAGTGTTGGCAAGCAAGGTGAGAAAGTATGATTCTGAATGTTGGCAAGCAAGGTGAGAAAGTGTGGTTCTGAGTGTTGGCAAGCAAGGTGAGAAAGTGTGGTTCTGAGTGTTGGCAACCATG
Source organism: Cherax quadricarinatus (assembly GCF_038502225.1). Lineage (NCBI taxonomy): Eukaryota > Metazoa > Arthropoda > Malacostraca > Decapoda > Parastacidae > Cherax > Cherax quadricarinatus. The sequence goes on from NC_091327.1 coordinate 11,220,062, forward strand.
GTGAGAAAGTATCGTTCTGAGTGTTGTCAAGCAATGTGAGAAAGTGAGGTTCTGAGTGTTGACAAGCAAGGTGAGAAAGTGTGGTTCTGAGTGTTGGCAAGCAAGGTGAGAAAGTGTGGTTCTGAGTGTTGGCAAGCAAGGTGAGAAAGTATGATTCTGAATGTTGGCAAGCAAGGTGAGAAAGTGTGGTTCTGAGTGTTGGCAAGCAAGGTGAGAAAGTGTGGTTCTGAGTGTTGGCAAGCAAGGTGAGAAAGTGTGGTTCTGAGTGTTGGCAAGCAAGGTGAGAAAGTGAGATTCTGAGTATTGGCAAGCAAGGTGAGAAAGTGTGGTTCTGAGTGTTGGCAAGCAAGGTGAGAAAGTGTGGTTCTGAGTGTTGGCAAGCAAGGTGAGAAAGTGTGGTTCTGAGTGTTGGCAAGCTAGGTGAGAAAGCGTTGTTCTGAGTGTTGGCAGGCAAGGTGAGAAAGTGTGGTTCTGAGTGTTGGCAAGCAAGGTGAGAAAGTGTGGTTCTGAGTGTTGGCAAGCAAGGTGAGAAAGTATCGTTCTGAGTGTTGGCAAGCAAGGTGAGAAAGTGAGGTTCTGAGTGTTGGCAAGCAAGGTGAGAAAGTGTGGTTCTGAGTGTTGGCAAGCAAGGTGAGAAAGTGTGGTTCTGAGTGTTGGCAAGCTAGGTGAGAAAGTGTGGTTCTGAGTGTTGGCAAGCAAGGTGAGAAAGTATGATTCTGAATGTTGGCAAGCAAGGTGAGAAAGTGTGGTTCTGAGTGTTGGCAAGCAAGGTGAGAAAGTGTGGTTCTGAGTGTTGGCAACCATGGTGAGAAAGTATCGTTCTGAGTGTTGTCAAGCAATGTGAGAAAGTGAGGTTCTGAGTGTTGACAAGCAAGGTGAGAAAGTGTGGTTCTGAGTGTTGGCAAGCAAGGTGAGAAAGTGTGGTTCTGAGCGTTGGCAAGCAAGGTGAGAAAGTATGATTCTGAATGTTGGCAAGCAAGGTGAGAAAGTGTGGTTCTGAGTGTTGGCAAGCAAGGTGAGAAAGTGTGGTTCTGAGCGTTGGCAACCAAGGTGAGAAAGTATCGTTCTGAGTGTTGTCAAGCAATGTGAGAAAGTGAGGTTCTGAGTGTTGACAAGCAAGGTGAGAAAGTGTGGTTCTGAGTGTTGGCAAGCAAGGTGAGAAAGTGTGGTTCTGAGCGTTAGCAAGCAAGGTGAGAAAGTGTGGTTCTGAGTGTTGGCAAGCTAGGTGAGAAAGCGTTGTTCTGAGTGTTGGCAAGCAAGGTGAGAAAGTGTGGTTCTGAGTGTTGGCAAGCAAGGTGAGAAAGTGTGGTTCTGAGTGTTGGCAAGCAAGGTGAGAAGGTGTGGTTCTGAGTGTTGGCAAGCAAGGTGAGAAAGTATCGTTCTGAGTGTTGGCAAGCAAGGTGAGAAAGTGTGGTTCTGAGTGTTGGCAAGCAAGGTGAGAAAGTATCGTTCTGAGTGTTGGCAAGCAAGGTGAGAAAGTGTGGTTCTGAGTGTTGGCAAGCAAGGTGAGAAAGTATCGTTCTGAGTGTTGGCAAGCAAGGTGAGAAAGTGAGGTTCTGAGTGTTGGCAAGCAAGGTGAGAAAGTGTGGTTCTGAGTGTTGGCAAGCAAGGTGAGAAAGTGTGGTTCTGAGTGTTGGCAAGCAAGGTGAGAAAGTGTGGTTCTGAGTGTTGGCAAGCAAGGTGAGAAAGTGTGATTCTAAGTGTTGGTAAACAGTGAAGCAAGCAATCACTGGAAGTAGAAAAAAACATTTCTCGATTATTATATCTTGAACTCATTAACTTATTCATATACATTATGAAAAAACAGAAATATGTATTATTTATAAAACATATTTGGTAAAGTGAATCATTATGTAAATGTCCAGCCGTATGTTTGAATTTGAATGACGTCAGTTTACGGAAACTGTGTGATATTCTGTTCGTCTTAAGTATATCGGCAATATTTTTCCCACGAAATCGTTAATGTGTGTATACATCACGAACATTGTTAGATAATTAAGCGTTAAAAAAATAAGAGACAACTATGTTACTGAAGAACATAAAGAAGGAACACTGCGACAGGCCTAATGACCCATGCGGAGTAGGTCCATGGTCCCCCCCCCCGGAATGGCCCAATGACCCACCCAGTCTGATCACCTCCACTCAAGGAAGGAGCACGGCGCCAGACCCAGCAGCACAAGCTAGTCAGGTCCAACTCACACCCACACACACCCACTCATGTATTTATCTAACCTATTTTTAAAACTACACAACGTTTTAGCCTGAATAACTGTGCTCGGGAGTTTGTTCCACTCACCCACAACTCTATTACCAAACTAGTGCTTTCCTGTATCCTTCCTGAATCTGAAACAATTGCTGCGAGTCCTGTCTTGGATGGAAATTTTCAGCACGCTATTTACATCCCCTTTATTTATTCCTGTTTCCCATTTATACACCTCGATCGTATCCTCCCTAATTCTACGCCTTTCGAGAGAGTGCAGATTCAGGGCCCTCAGTCTATCCTCATAGGGATAGACTGAGGGCCCTGATGTAAAATCAACCCAGATATATTGAAATTCCGAATAAGAAGACTCACGAATAGAGTGATACTTGACGCTCGAAGGATGACACGTCACCTTGACAGGTGTGTGAGACCAGCGATAACATGACTCGTGAGCACAGATCACCATTTAATAAAATCATGACTATAGGACACTCTAAGGCTAATTACCATAAGGCAGATTACCATAAGCTCCAGCTACGGGTCATCAAATGACTAAGACTGGCTTCAAGAAACACTTGTTCTGTTTTCTGACATACTTTACCTAACCTATCTCGTCCTCCGAAGAGCACGTTTGCTTTCTTGTCCATTATAGTGGCTCAATTTCTGTATGTATTAACCTGAGACCAAAACTAAGCATGACGTACTTAAGAAAGGGTTTGGTTAGGTTAGGCTAAACTAAACGTAATTAAAATATAATATTGTGTAATTAGCTCTAGTAACTATATAGAATTGTGTAAGATCTATTTCTTGTTTCAATCAAGAACTATATTTTTATCTCATATATGAACCATGTTTTTGTCTCGTGTTTGAACCATATTCTTGTCTCATGCATGAACTATATTCGTGTCTCGTGCATGAACTATATTCTTGTCTCATGTATGAACTATATTCTTGTCTCATGTATGAACTATATTCTTGCCTCATGTATGAACTATATTCTTGTCTCATGTATGAACTATATTCTTGTCTCGTGTATGAACCATATTCTTGTCTCATGCATGAACTATATTATTGTCTCATGTATGAGCTATATTCTTGTCTCATGTATGAACTATATTCTTGTCTCATGTATGAGCTATATTCTTGTCTCATGTATGAACTATATTCTTGTCTCATGTATGAACTATATTATTGTCTCATGCATGAACTATATTCGTGTCTCATGCATGAACTATATTCGTGTCTCATGGGTGAACTATATTCTTGTCTCATGCATAAACTATATTCGTGCCTCATGCGTGAACTATATTCTTGTCTCGCGCATGAACTATATTCTTGTCTCAAACATGAACTATTTTCGTGTCTCATGCATGAACTATATTTTTCTCATGCATGAACTATATTGTCTCATGTATGAATTATATTCTTACTCATGTTGTAATTTATTCTTGTATCATACATGTCTCATGTATAAATTACATCCTTGTCTTATTTCATTTTAGTATCATGCAGGAATAACCTGTAAAAGTGTGTACTTTACTATATTTGAATGTAAGCCATTTTCACTCCTATTCTGATTTACGTTAGCAAAAATTAGGTTACATTAAGTTAGGATAGCATATTATATTTGCTTAAGTTAGGTTAACTATCATAATTTAACAAATTAAAACATCCTTTAACTTCAGTAGAGGCAATAATACGTAATATGTTGTCACGTCAGATTGTTTCGTATTGCAACTGACAAGTTGATGAGCGAGACACATGTACGGTTCTTGGAATCTTTATTGATGAAACGTTTCGCTTGTATTGCAGGCTTTAACAGTGTGTTACTGTTCGGAGTGTTACAGTGTTGTCATGTTAGTGATACTGTATGCCATGCCAGTGATAATGTAATGTCAGACCAGAGTGTTACTGTATTGTCATGTCAGAGTGTTTTATGGTGCCATGTTAAAGTTTTTAAGTAGTGTCATGTTAGATTGTCACTTTGTTGTTGTGGCAGAAATAATGTGTGTCATGTCAGAGTGTTACTGTGTTGTCACATCATAGTGGTATAATGTACTGTCATGTTAGTGTTACTGTGCAGTCAGGTCACAGTAATACTGTGTAGTCACGCCACAGTGACAATGTGTAGCCATGTCGTTGTTACCATATCGTCATGTCAGTGGACTTACTCAGTTCTTCAAATTTGTAGTTACGTATCTGGAAACTTCAAGAGAGGTAGGTACCTTAATGCCTGTGTAAGGTTTTTGGTCGAAGGAATTGGAATTGCCTTTCCTTGGATCAAACCTTGTTACTTTCCAGTCACCAGACGTTATATAACCATGAAGTGTTTAGCTGTTTCAATTATAATAATAATAATAATAATAATAATAATATAATAATAATAATAATAATAATAATAATTATTAATAATAATAATAATTCAATTACAAGTTTACTCTAGCATGTCACCCGCCATCGCCTAACAGTTACTAGTTCACCCAAGCAAGGGATCACTTCCCCCTCTTCCATGTCCCCAGTTACCGGTTCACACACGCCCTTCTACCTCTCCCCCCTTCCCTCCCCTCTCTCCCTCCTCTCTCCTCTTCCTCCTGTTCTCCCGGCACCAGGGGCCAATTTAGTGTAATTGGGCCATCCGTCTTTCTCATAGTCAACAAGGCCGCCAATCTTTTATTGTTTTAGTCTTTTATTTTGGCAATTTTACAAGCTCCTGACGGTATATCATCCCCCTTCATCTCCTTCACTATCCCCCTCCACAACCCCACTCCCCCCCTCACCACCACAACAACCACTCTATCAGCTTCATTTTCCACATGCTGGCTGCCATGAAAAAAAGTGTTGGGTGTACCCTAAGTAAAAATGTAACGAGAAAAGTATTACAAAAGTCGAACTGTGCAATTGCAATACAATCATTGAAACTGACAAGCGGAGGGAAAGAGAAAAGTAGAAATTTGTCGAGAGAGAGAGAGAGAGAGAGAGAGAGAGAGAGAGAGAGAGAGAGCAAGCATACCCAATAAAATTACTGAAGAATAATGTAGACTCTCTTCTATTTCAGCATTTATGTTAACAGATTATAATTGTTAGTGACCTTAACCAACATCTTGATCAGAGGGAATTTGGTAAACTTCTTGCAGAGTTTAACATGAAAAACTTTTCCTGCACTTTCCTGCTCAGTTTTTTGGCTCTTCCCTCGACTCAGTAGTGTGTGATCTAACTGAAGACATAGTCTCTTGCAAACGTTTTTATTTCGCTACCTCATCTGATCACGAGACTGTCTTTACAACTCAGCAGATTCCAGCAGAATGAGGTAGAGAATCGTCTTGCTTAACCTGGCTGTCGGGGAGAGGAAAATGACCTGCCCCTCTCTCGGAGCTCACAACCGCCAAACAGAACCTGATTTTATGTTAAATTCTGTAATATAAAAAATGTTCCACTACAAGGTGATATTGGTTGGTGTAATTTCCCAATATATGTATGGGATAAATCTACCTAAGGAGTGGCAGAGAGCATGTATAGTTTCGTTTTTATAAGAAAGAGAAAAGAGTGTAAGAATTACACAGATAAATCAAGAATGGGTGAGGCTTGAACCTATGACTGGGAAATAATCCTGTTAAATATATTACGTAATGTGTATGTAGGAGTTTTTTTTTAAGTAATTAATGTTAAAACAGAAAGTAGGGCTCCAGAGGTATAGACCAGGTGTTTACATTAAAGCGTGGAAGCGAAGACTTTAAGGTGAGGAGCTCTGTTATTGCATACATAAATTTGAAAAAGGCATATGACAGGGTGAGCATTGTATCAATATTGCAAATGTACGAAACAGGTGGCAAATTACTAAAAGTAGTTAAGAGATTTTATGAGGATAGTGAGGCTCAAGTTAGAAAGTGTAGGAGAGAGGCAGGTTATTTTTCAAGTAAAAGTTGGCCTTAGACCGGAAGGCTTATTGTTGCCATTGTTGTTTAACTTATATATAGCGGTGTAAAGGAAGTGTGATGGTGTGTTAGCGAGAGGTGCGAGACTGAAAGATAAAGAATATAATACAAAGTGGGAGTCGTCATAATTGAAAGATTTGTAGACGAATTTTGGAGGGTATGTAAAAAGAAGGAAATTAAAAGTGAGTATAAGAGCAAGGTTATGGGAACAACAAATCTAGGCAATGACACTGGATATTAGACTGGAAGGATATGATAGTATGGAGGAAGTAAATGTGTACGGATATATGGGAGTGGACTCGTCGGCAGATAGGTCTATGAAGAATAAGGTGACCCATATAAGTGATGAGTGAAGAAGGGTGGGTGGTACAATGAAGCATCTGTGGAGACAAAGTACCTTATCCATGGAGGCAAAAAGAATGGGAAGCAAGATTAAATATGTTGCAACGAGGAGGAGGCTGGAGGCAGTGCAGATGTCTTGTTTGGAGATTAAGAGGTGTCGAGTTACCAAAAGAATTCAGAGGGTTGATTGGGGGTTTTTGTGGTGGTTTGGAGAATTAGAATGGATAGAGAAAAACACGATGGCTAGGAAGGTATACAAATCTAGAGTAGAGGGAACAAGGGGGAGGGATAATTCCAGGAAGGGATGAAGGGAGGGTGTAAAGGAGGTTTTGAGTGCTAAGGGTTTGGACATCCAAAAGGCGTGTAAGTGTGTTTAATAAGAGTGAGTGAAGGCAAGTGGTTCTCACTGCTTGACATATTGAAGTGTGAGCAATGTAACATTAATGAAGGGATTCAGGGAAACAAGCTTGCCGGACTTTAGTCAGAGGTGAGAAGTACAGTGCCTGCACTTTGAAAGAGAATTGAGAAATGTTGCAGTTGGGAAAGCCATCTGAGCAGTGATGCCAGAACACATCTGTCAAGACGGTGATTGTCAGACTGGCGATAATTTTTTTTTTTTTCACTTTCGAGTCACACCGCCTTTTCGGAAAATGGCTAATGTGATGAAAATATATGGATAATATTTGGAAAGGCTTTTAAATGAACTGTGGGTAACAGTGCTTATTTTGTAAAGATATCAACTGTAAATGTGTGTGTGTGTGTGTGTGTGTGTGTACTCACCTAGTTGTACTCACCTAGTTGAGGTTGCAGGGGTCGAGTCCTAGCTCCTGGCCCCCCGCCTCTTCACTGGTCGCTACTAGGTCACTCTCCCTGAACCGTGAGCTTTATCATACCTCTGCTTAAAGTTATGTATGGATCCTGCCTCCACTACATCGCTTCCCAAACTATTCCACTTCCTGACTACTCTGTGGCTGAAGAAATACTTCCTAACATCCCTGTGATTCATCTGTGTCTTCAACTTCCAACTGTGTCCCCTTGTTTCTGTGTGTGTGTGTGTCTGTGTCTGCGTGTATGAGTCTGTGTGAGTGTGTACTCACCTAATTGTGGCTGCAGGGGTTGGGTCATAGCTCCTGGTCCAGCCTCTTTACTGGTCGCTAGTAGGTCCACTCTCCCTGCACCATGAGCTTTGTCATACTTTTTCTTCAAGCTGTGTATGGATCCTGCCTCCACTACATAACTCTCCAGACTATTTCACTTCATGACAACTCTGTGACTGAAGAAATTCTCCTAAAGATCCCTACCTGTCTGGAGTCTATTTGGAGGGCATTCCGGGGATCAACGCCCCCGCGGCCCGGTCCATGAAAAGGCCACCTGGTGGATCAGGGCCTAATTAACTAGGCTATTACTGCTGGCCGCACGTAGTCCAACATACGAATCACAGCCCGGCTGATCTGGCACTGACTTTAGGTATCTGTTCAGCTTCCTTTTGAATATAACCAAGGGACAGGCTGTTGAACAGTCTTGGGCCCCGGACACTTAGTGTTTTTCTTAGTGTACTAATGGCGTCCCTACTTTTCACTGGGGGTATGTTGCATCGGCTGCCAAATCTTTTGCTTTCGTAGGGAGTGTGAGTGTGTGTAATTGAGATAGCTAGATAGATAGATAGATAGATAGAGAGAGAGAGAGAGAGAGAGAGAGAGAGAGAGAGAGAGAGAGAGAGACAGAGAATGAATCTGACCGACCGAACTGTGACAAAAAAAAAGTGAGAGGGAAAAATAATTAGTGGTTTAAGAACGACACGCCGACGAAATGAATGGTATGAAGGCAGGAGATAACTGAGAAGCATTAGGACGAGGAGTGGTGGGGAGGGATGCTGTTGTGTGAGGAGTGGTGAGGAGGGATGCTGTTGTGTGAGGAGTGGTGGGGAGGGATGCTGTTGTGTGAGGAGTGCTGGGGAGGGATGCTGTTGTGTGAGGAGTGGTGAGGAGGGATGCTGTTGTGTGAGGAGGGGTGGTAAGGGATGCTGTTGTGTGAGGAGTGGTGAGGAGGGATGCTGTTGTGTGAGGAGTGGTGAGGAGGGATGCTGTTGTGTGAGGAGTGGTGAGGAGGGATGCTGTTGTGTGAGGAGTGGTGGGGAGGGATGCTGTTGTGTGAGGAGTGGTGGGGAGGGATGCTGTTGTGTGAGAAGTGGTGGGGAGGGATGCTGTTGTGTGAGGAGTGGTGGGGAGGGATGCTGTTGTGTGAGGAGTGGTGAGGATGGATGCTGTTGTGTGAGGAGTGGTGAGGAGGAATGCTGTTGTGTGAGGAGCGGTGGGGAGGCATGCTGTTGTGTGAGGAGTGGTGAGGAGAGATGCTGTTGTGTGAGGAGCGGTGGGGAGGCATACTGTTGTGTGAGGAGTGGTGAGGAGGGATGTTGTGTGAGGAGTGGTGAGGAGGGATGCTGTTGTGTGAGGAGTGGTGAGGAGGGATGCTGTTGTGTGAGGAGTGGTGAGGAGGGATGCTGTTGTGTGAGGAGTGGTGAGGAGGGATGCTGTTGTGTGAGGAGTGGTGAGGAGGGATGCTGTTGTGTGAGGAGCGGTGGGGAAGGATGCTGTTGTGTGAGGAGTGGTGAGGAGGGATGCTGTTGTGTGAGGAGTGGTGAGGAGGGATGTTGTGTGAGGAGTGGTGAGGAGGGATGCTGTTGTGTGAGGAGTGGTGAGGAGGGATGCTGTTGTGTGAGGAGTGGTGAGGAGGGATGCTGTTGTGTGAGGAGTGGTGAGGAGGGATGCTGTTGTGTGAGGAGTGGTGAGGAGGGATGCTGTTGTGTGAGGAGCGGTGGGGAAGGATGCTGTTGTGTGAGGAGTGGTGAGGAGGCATGCTGTTGTGTGAGGAGCGGTGGGGAGGCATGCTGTTGTGTGAGGAGTGGTGAGGAGGGATGCTGTTGTGTGAGGAGCTGTGGGGAGGCATGCTGTTGTGTGAGGAGTGGTGAGGAGGGATGCTGTTGTGTGAGGAGCGGTGGGGAGGGATGCTGTTGTGTAAGGAGTGGTGAGGAGGGATGCTGTTATGTGAGGAGTTGTAAGGAGGGATGCTGTTGTGTGAGGAGTTGTGGGGAGGCATGCTGTTGTGTGAGGAGTGGTGAGGAGGGATGCTGTTGTGTGAGGAGTGGTGAAGAGGGATGCTGTTGTGTGAGGAGCGGTGAGGAGGGATGCTGTTGTGTGAGGAGTGGTGAGGAGGCATGCTGTTGTGTGAGGAGTGGTGAGGATGCATGCTGTTGTGTGAGGAGTGGTGAGGAGGGATGCTGTTGTGTGAGGAGTGGTGAGGAGGCATGCTGTTGTGTGAGGAGTGGTGAGGAGGCATGCTGTTGTGTGAGGAGTGGTGAGGAAGGATGCTGTTGTGTGAGGAGTGTTGTGTGGGAGTGGTGAGGAGGGATGCTGTTGTGTGAGGGTGTGAGGAGTGGTGAGGAGGGATGCTGTTGTGTGAGGAGGGGTGGGGAGGGATGCTGTTGTGTGAGGAGTGGTGAGGAGGGATGCTGTTGTGTGAGGAGCGGTGGGGAGGGATGCTGTTGTGTGAGGAGTGGTGAGGGATGCTGTTGTGTGCGGAGTTGTGGGGAGGAGGGATGCGATGCTGTTGTGTGAGGAGTGGTGAGGAGGGATGCTGTTGTGTGAGGAGCGGTGGGGAGGGATGCTGTTGTGTGAGGAGTGGTGAGGAGGGATGCTGTTGTGTGAGGAGTGGTGGGGAGGCATGCTGTTGTGTGAGGAGTGCTGTTGTGTGAGGTTGTGTGAGGAGCGGTGGGGAGGGATGCTGTTGTGTGAGGAGTGGTGTGTGAGGAGGGTGATGCTGTTGTGTGAGGAGGGGTGGGGAGGGATGCTGTTGTGTGAGGAGTGGTGGGGAGGGATGCTGTTGTGTGAGGAGGGGTGGGGAGAGATGCTGTTGTGTGAGGAGTGGTGAGGAGGGATGCTGTTGTGTGAGGAGTGGTGTTGATGGATGCTGTTGGGTGAGGAGGGGTGGTGAGAGATGCTGTTGTGTGAGGAGTGGTGAGGAGGGATGCTGTTGTGTGAGGAGAGGTGGGGAGGGATGCTGTTGTGTGAGGAGTGGTGAGGAGGGATGCTGTTGTGTGAGGAGTGGTGGGGAGGCATGCTGTTGTGTGAGGAGTGGTGAGGAGGGATGCTGTTGTGTGAGGAGTGGTGGGTAGGCATGCTGTTGTGTAAGGAGTGGTGAGGAGGGATGCTGTTGTGTGAGGAGTGGTGAGGAGGGATGCTGTTGTGTGAGGAGCGGTGGGGAGGGATGCTGTTGTGTGAGGAGTGGTGAGGAGGCATGCTGTTGTGTGAGGAGCGGTGAAGAGGGATGCTGTTGTGTGAGGAGTGGTGAGGAGGCATGCTGTTGTGTGAGGAGTGGTGAGGAGGCATGCTGTTGTGTGAGGAGTGGTGAGGAGGCATGCTGTTGTGTGAGGAGTGGTGAGGAGGGATGCTGTTGTGTGAGGAGTGGTGAGGCATGGTGAGGAGGGATGCTGTTGTGTGAGGAGTGGTGAGGAGGGTGTGAGGGGAGGGATGCTGTTGTGTGAGGAGTGGTGAGGAGGGATGCTGTTGTGTGAGGAGTGGTGAGGAGGGATGCTGTTGTGTGAGGAGTGGTGTGGAGGGATGCTGTTGTGTGAGGAGTGGTGAGGAAGGATGCTGTTGTGTGAGGAGTGGTTGTGTGAGGAGTGGTGGGTGTGAGGGGTGGGGAGGGATGCTGTTGTGTGAGGAGTGGTGGGGAGGATGCTGTGTGAAGAGTAGTGGGGAGGGATGGGGAGGGATGCTGTTGTGTGAGGAGTGGTGAGGGATGCTGTTGTGTGAGGAGTGGTGGGGAGGCATGCTGTTGTGTGAGGAGTGGTGAGGAGGGATGCTGTTGTGTGAGGAGCGGTGGGGAGGGATGCTGTTGTGTGAGGAGCGGTGGGGAGGGATGCTGTTGTGTGAGGAGTGGTGAGGAGGGATGCTGTTGTGTGAGGAGTGGTGAGGAGGGATGCTGTTGTGTGAGGAGTGGTGAGGAGGGATGCTGTTGTGTGAAGAGCGGTGGGTGGTTCTGTGAGGAGATGCTGTTGTGTGAGGAGTGGTGTGTGGAGGGATGCTGTTGGAGGAGGGGTGGGGAGGGATGCTGTTGTGTGAGGAGTGGTGGGGAGGGAAGCTGTTGTGTGAGGAGGGGTAGAGAGGCTGTTTGAGGACGGGTGGGGAGGGATGCTGTTGTGTGAGGAGATGCTGTTGTGTGAGGAGGGGCGAGGAGATGGTGTTGTGTGAGGAGTGGTGGGGAGGGATGCTGTTGTGTGAGGAGGGGTAGGGAGGGATGCTGTTTGAGGAGGGGTGGGAAGGGATGCTGTTGTGTAAGCGGTTGGGAGGGATGCTGTTGTGTGAGGAGTGGGGAGGGATGCTGTTGTTTGAGGAGCGGTGAGGAGGGATGCTGTTGTGTGAGGAGCAGTGGGGAGGGATGCTGTTGGGTGAGGGGTGGTGGGGAGTGATGCTGTTTTGTGAGGAGGGGTGGGGAGGGATGCTGTTGGGTAAGGAGGGGTGGGGAAGTATGCTGTTGGGTGAGGAGGGGTGGGGAAGTATACTGTTGGGTGAGGAGTGGTGGGGAAGTATACTGTTGGGTGAGGAGGGGTGGGGAAGTATGCTGTTGGGTGAGGAGGTGTGGGGAAGTATGCTGTTGGGTGAGGAGGGGTCGGGAAGTATGCTGTTGGGTGAGGAGGGGTAGGGAAGTATGCTGTTGGGTGAGGAGGGGTCGGGAAGTATGCTGTTGGGTGAGGAGGGGTCGGGAAGTATGCTGTTGGGTGAGGAGGGGTCGGGAAGTATGCTGTTGGGTGAGGAGGGGTCGGGAAGTATGCTGTTGGGTGAGGAGGGGTCGGGAAGTATGCTGTTGGGTGAGGAGGGGTCGGGAAGTATGTTGTTGGGTGAGGAGGGGTCGGGAAGTATGTTGTTGGGTGAGGAGGGGAAAAATTGAGTTCGAGAGCTTTTTTTTAATTCAACAAATTTAGATGCATCAGGAGTGTGCTGTTATCCTAACCTATTCTCTTTGATAGTTTCACAGTGGGAACAAAAGCTAACTCTGTTTCCCGGTCATATTCAGTCGGGAAGGATGAGTTTCATACAAGGTTTCAACAACTGTCGGTCTAGCTGGGAGACTTTAATAGGTCAGTGAGAACACCAATAACTATTTTGTTCAAGGTTCATCTGCTACGGGTAGTAAACTGGTTTCGTTCCAGCAGAGTTGGAGTTACTATCACTTGAAATTACCAATTTCTCAGGATAGGAAATAAATAAGGAACACTGCAGTAGGCCTACTGGCCCATACGAGGCAGTTCCGAGTCTCCTCTCGCCTTAAAGGCTTAAACCAATGACCAACCTAGTCGGCTCAGATCACATCCACTTAAGGAGCACGGCATCAGACCTATTAACAGAAGCTAGTCAGGTCCAACTCCCACTCACACTCACTCATGTATTTATCCAACCTATTTTTAAAACTACACGACTTAGCTTCTATGACGGTACTCGGGAGATTGTTCCACTCATCCACAACTCTATTACCAAACCAGTGCTTTCGTATATCCTTCCTGAATCAGAATTTTTCCAACTTAAACCCTTTGCTGCGAGTCCTGTCTAGGCTAGATATTTTTAGCACACTCTTTGCATTCCCTTTATTTATTCCTATTTTTCATTTATACACCTCAATCATCCCCTCTAATTCTATCCTTTCTAGAGAGTGCAGATTCAGGGCCCCTCATTCTATTCTGATAGGGAAGATTTCTGATATATGGGATCAACTTTGTCATCCTCCTCTGTACGTTTTCCAGTGCATTAATATCCATTTTGTAATACGGTGACCATAACTGTGCATCATAATCTAACCAAAGATATAAGAACATAAGAACATAAGAACATAAGAACGAAGGAACACTGCAGAAGGCCTACTGGCCCATGCGAGGCAGGTCCAAGTCTCCTACCGGCTTAAGCCAAAGCACCCAACCTAACAGGTCAGGTCACATTGACTTAAGGGAGGAACACGGCAACCGACCTGTTAGCACAAGCTATCAGGTCTAACTCACACCCACCCACATCTACTCATGTATTTATCCAACCTATTTTTAAAGCTACACAACGTTCTGGCCTCTATAACGGTACTTGGGAGTTTGTTCCACTCATCCACAACTCTATTACCAAACCAGTACTTTCCTATATCCTTCCTGAATCTGAATTTTTCCAACTTAAAACCATTGCTGCGAGTCCTGTCTAGGCTAGATATTTTCAGCACACTATTTACATCCCCTTTATTTATTCCTGTCTTCCACTTATACACCTCAATCATATCCCCCCTAATTCTACGTCTTTCCAGAGAGTGCAGTTTCAGGGCCCTTAGTCTATCCTCATAGGGAAGGTTTCTGATACATGGGATCATCTTTGTCATCCTCCTTTGTACATTTTCCAGAGAATTTATATCCATTCTGTAATACGGTGACCAAAACTGTGCAGCATAATCTAAATGAGGCCTAACCAAGGATGTATAGAGTTGAAGAACAACCTGAGGACTCCTATTATTTATGCTTCTTGATATGAAGCCAAGGATTCTATTAGCTTTATTGCGAACACTTATGCACTGTTGTCTTGGTTTCAGATTACTGCTAACCAGAACTCCTAAATCTTTTTCGCAATCCGTAATATTAAGATCTACATTATTTAGTTTATATGTGGCATGGTTATTGTCCTGTCCAACATTTAGAACTTTGCATTTGTCTATATTAAACTGCATCTGCCACTTCTCCGACCACTGCATCAGTCTATTCAAATCTTCCTGGAGTGCTCGAATGTCCTCGTCAGAATGAATTCGACGGCCTATTTTGGTGTCATCGGCAAACTTGCCGATGTCGCTCTTTATACCCTCATCTATGTCGTTTATGTAGATTGTGAACAGCAGGGGGCCCAACACTGACCCCTGTGGAACACCGCTCGTAACGCTTCCCCACTCTGATTTCTCCCCATTTATGCAAACTCTCTGCTGCCTATTTGTCAACCATGCCTCTATCCAGGAAAAAATTTCTCCTCCTATTCCATGTGCTTTAATTTTCCTCAATAGTCTCTGATGTGGGACCCTGTCAAAAGCCTTACTGAAGTCCATATACACAATATCATATTCATTACCATGATCTACCTCCTCAAATACCTTAGTGAAAAAAGTTAATAAATTCGTAAGGCAGGAACGCCCCTTTGTAAAACCATGTTGAGATTCGTTGATTAATTTATGCTTTTCAAGGTGGCTACGAACTGCCTCGGCAATTATTGATTCCATATAGAGTTGATGAACAACCTAAGAACACCTCTTATTTATGCTCCTTGATATGAAGCCAAGGATTCTGTTCACGTTATTGTGAACACTTATACACTGTTGTCTTGGTTTTAGATTACTGCTAACCAGATCTACAACATTTAGTTTATATGTGGCATGATTATTTTCTTGTCCACTGTTTAGAACTTTGCATTTGTCTATATTAAACTGCATCTGCCACTTCTCCGACCACTGCATCAGTTTATTCAAATCTTCCTCCTCATCAGAATGAATTAGGCGACCCATTTTGGTGCCATCAGCAAACTTGCTTATGTCGCTATTTATTCCCTCGTCCTACACTTACCCCTGTGGTATACCGTTTGTGATGCGCCCCCACTCTGATTTCTCCCTATTGATGCAAACTCTCTGCTGCCTATCTGTCAGCCATGCCTCTATCCAGGAAAAAATTCCTCCTATTCCGTGTGCCATAATTTTCCTCACTAACCTCTGATGTGGAACTCTACCAAAAGCCTTACTGAAGTCCATATACACAATATCGTATTCCGTACCATGATCTACCTCCTCGAATACCTTTGCGAAAAAAGTTAGTAATTTCATAAAGCAGGAACGCCCCTTTGTAAAACCGTGCTGAGATTCAATAATCAATTTATGCCTTTCAAGATGACTTCGAATTACCTCGGCAATTGATTCCATAAATTTTCCCACTATAGAGGTAAGGCTTCCTGGTCTATAGTTCGAAGTTAAGGACCTGTCACCTGCTTTGTAAATAGGTATTACATTTGCCATTTTCCACTTGTCAGGCACTATGCCAGTTTGTAGTGATATGTTGAAAAGACTAGCCAAAGGTTTGCTAAGTTCCTCTTCATATTCCTTTAAAAACCCTCGCAAACAGTTAATCAGGGCCTGGGGATTTGTTAGGTTTTAATTTCTCTCTTTGTCTGAGGACCATATCACTAGTTACCCTAATCGTGCATAGTTTATCATCATCCCGTTCTACATATTTTATTATTTCTGTGATTTCCTTAGTATCTTCCAGCATAAAAACTGAGAGGAAATAAGGGTTAAAAATTTCACACATTTCCTTATCACTGCCAGCAATTTTGACCTGAGTTACTTTTGAGTGGGCCTATCTTGTCCCTAATCTTACTTCTATATACCTGAAAGATTAGTCTTCGAATCCCATGCCACTTTAGCCTCATAATCTCTCTAAGATTTTCTTATTCCCTTTCTTATTTCTCTCTTTAACTGAATATATTGATTTCTTAACTGCTCATCCCCTCATGATTATTAATTACTGATTCTCTGCTGGCAAGAACCAGGTCAAGCAGATAGTTTCCTCTAGTTGGTTTTGTTACAAACTGTTTTAAAAAAAATCTTGAATCGTATTGAGAAAGCCACTAGACTCGAGATTTCCTATCATATTGTTCCAGTCACTTTGTCTAAAATTAAAAATATCCCATTAACACGATATTTTCATATCTAGATGCCTTTTGAATTTCGTCCCATAGCAGCTTACTGCTCTCCCTATCAAGATTTGGGGACCTATAAATCACAACCGAAATTAAATTTTCACGACCGGCGAGAAACTGTAGCCAAACAGATTCTGTATCCGATGTTTCTAATCTTATATAGCTTAATAATTTAAATTATCTCTGACTTACATCGCCACTCCACCACTCTTCCTGTTGACCCTATCAGTGTGGAATAGTTTATAACCCTGTATGTTGCATTCAGAAGGCATTTATCTTTCAAGTTGAACCTGGTCTCCGTTATAGCAATAATATCTATATTACCTGCACTTGCAAGTAATCTTAGCTCATCTATCTTATTTCTTAGACTCCTTCTATTAGTATAGTAAACCTTATGAGAGCTAGTCACTTTCTGCCCTCTACTGTCACCTTTGTTGATTAATTGCTTTGCATTTACAAGCAACTCTATTTTGAATATTGTCTATGAAATATGTCCCCAAGGTATCTTGGTACTATATACTGTTTTCATCCCTTGTACTGCAGCTTGATTGTTTTTCCCACACACACCCATACCTCTATTAATCTATCTGTTTAAAGTCCTAGACAAGTCAGCAATGGTCCCCTTAACTGAGTTGGTTAACGCAACCACTTTGGCCCCTGTCATACATATCACGTTTGTCATAAAAGTTGTCTCAGTTATCAATGAATGGGATTGCCAATTCCTTGCAGTACCTGTCTAGTCAGCAATTTCCACCAATTGCCCTAGACATCCATTCATTGCCTACTCCCCTTCTAGGTAAGATGCTACATATGATTGGGACCCCCCCTCCTTAGACCTAATAGAGATCCCTAAATGTTGCCTGTGTCTTACTTACCTACCATCTTTTCTATTAAACTTCCTTATGTTGATACTTCTATCTTTAGAGAGACCACATTCCACTTGAAGAGGTTGTCACTCTTCAGTTCACTGTTGGTAACCTTTTCAACCACACCGATTCCACCCTTCACACACTCACTCCCATATCCATCTAGGCGAATTTTCAGCCTCCTATTTTCCTCTTGGAGAAGTAGAACCTCCTCCTTCAACACTTTAATTTGAGATTCCAAAACACTACTACAAGCCATGGTGTTTTATAATGCTCCACACTAATCCCCCAGACAGATAGAGAAGGATGACATTATTCAGTATACATGAGAAATGAAATTTTTAGAACGATATATTTTATCCCAGAGCGGTATCTAAAAAAATTCTGTATAGGAGACAGAAGAGAGAACAAGAGATAACAAGTTTAATTTGGATGACATAATATATACATACATTAGTATACAACAACGCAGTCATTTTTTGTCTCCGCATATAATGACTCGTCATTATATGCAGAACATAGTGTAAAATATTTTTTAATGTTAAAAAAGCATAAAAATTTGGATATGTCAACAGTTGTCTGATACTCTGTTACATATTACATACGTACATAGGTAGATGAGTATTTTAAAATATATTACTGCACACATATCTACTCTCTCATAATGCACACCGCCTTCAATAATTAGTGGTATATAGAAGTAGATAGTTCTAATCTGTTGTTAGTTATGACATTATGTTCAGTATGTTAGGCACATTTACAAGACATGCATGCCTTCTTTTCAACATTTATATAGAAGTTTTGTACTATAGTTAGAGTCAATGGTTACAGCACCTTTGCATGTATATAAATTTGAACACACACACACACACACACACACACACACACACAGAATCACATGTATACAGTAACATATACATTATATACAGAAATATCACAGCCAGAAGGATTCTAACATATGTTGGTCGCTGTTCTCTAGTGCAGCTTAGCTCTGTGATGCATTAGACTACTTAGTTGTGAGGCATCCGTAGCTGTGTGGCTTAAGGCATCGCGGTGGGAGCAAGCCACACTCATGGACAGTGACCAATGTAGGTTCGAATCCTGCTGGCAGCTATCTATCTCTTTCTCTCTCTCTCTTAAATATATATATATATATATATATATATATATATATATATATATATATAAATATATATATATATATATATATATATATATATATATATATATATATATATATATATATATATATATATATATATATATATATATATATATATATATATATATATATATATATATATATATATATATATATATATATATATATATATATACATTATATATATATATATATATATATATATATATATATATACATTATATATATATATATATATATATATATATATATATATATATATACATTATATATATATATATATACATTATATATATATATATACATTATATATATATATATATATATATATATATATATATATATATATATATAAACAATTGCAGACGGGCGATCTTAACTATGCAGGACAAGCCACGGGGGGGGGGGGGAGTAAATCGGTAGCTCAAGTACTTTCACACTTCTCAGTGCGTCATCAGGAGCTGTGCAATGTTGCAATAGAGCAACCAAAGCATGGGGAGAGGTCTCAGAGTAACATAGGTGTCACTGGCCACGATTACCCTTTGACTGGGTTAGTAGTCGGTGCCAACCCCACCCTACCATTATCCCCCCACTACCCATATGGGGTAGGAGGGTTTCTGATATGTCAAGTAGGAAATTATAAGATATAAAAAGCCAGATCCAAGCTTTTCCTAATCTTTTATAACAGGCCATGTGGTTTGAGAAAATAAGTTTCTCGTTAGATACTGTAGACATTTATAGCTATTATTCTGTGTGACCTTTTCAGATAGTGAAAGGAAAGAATACAATGTACTCTTCGTCCGTTTAAATGTCCTGCTCTGAGGTACTCGAATGTTCTACCCACGTACTCAGAAGTATCTCTTCCTACATATTGTCTACTATTTTCTCAGTGGCTGTTAATATGCTATACATGGGGACTTCTATGCCTATCCGATAATATTTCTATGATCTAAATTTTGCTAATGACACGTACGCTACTCTGAGACCTCTCTCCCTGCTTTGGTTGCTCCCTTGCAACATTGCACAGCTCCTGATGACGCACTGAGAAATGTGAAAGCACTTGAGCTAAAGATTTCCACCCCCGTGGCTTGTCCTGCATATATATATATATATGTCGTGCCGAATAGGCAGAACTTGCGATTTTGGTTTAAATAGCAACGCTCATCTTGCCATATAGGACAAGCGAAAATTTGTGTATGCAATAATTTTGCCAAAATCATTCTGAACTTAACGAAAAAAATATATTTCACTGTGTTTGTTTAGTATTAAATTATTGTAAACAAATCTAAAATATATATAGTTGGGTTAGGCTAAAATAAATTGTTCTTCTTATAATAAGGTTAGGTAAGTTTTCTAAGATTCTTTTGGTGCAAAATTAAAAATTTTTACATTAACATTAATGAAAAAAATATATCTTTAAACGTATAAGAGAAAATTTTAGAAAGGACTTAATTTTAAATGAGTTCTTGCTAATTGACCAGTTTTACATATTCGTCACGACATATATATATATATATATATATATATATATATATATATATATATATATATATATATATATATATATATATTCAACAAGTCGGCCGTCTCCCACCGAGGCAGGGTGACCCAAAAAAGAAAGAAAATTCCCAAAAAGAAAATACTTTCATCATCATTCAACACTTTCACCACACTCACACATTATCACTGTTTTTGCAGAGGTGCTCAGAATACAACAGCTTAGAAGCATATACGTATAAAGATACACAACATATCCCTCCAAACTGCCAGTATCCCAAACCCCTCCTTTAAAGTGCAGGCATTGTACTTCCCATTTCCAGGAGTCAAGTCCGACTATATAAAAACGGGTTTCCCTGAATCCCTTCACTAAATAATACCCTGCTCACACTCCAACAGATCGTCAGGTCCCAAGTACCATTCGTCTCCATTCACTCCTATCTAACACGCTCACGCATGCTGCTGGAAGTCCAAGCCCCTCGCCCACAAAGCCTCCTTTACCCCCTCTCTCCAACCCTTTCGAGGACGACCCCTACCCCGTCTTCCTTCCCCTATAGATTTATATGCTTTCCATGTCATTCTACTTTGATCCATTCTCTCTAAATGACCAAACCACCTCAACAACCCCTCCTCTGCCCTATGACTAACACTTTTATTAACTCCACACCTTTTCCTAATTTCCACACTCCGAATTTTCTGCATAATATTTACACCACACATTGCTCTTAGACAGGACATTATATTTATATATATATATATATATATATATATATATATATATATATATATATATATATATATATATATATATATATATATATATAGAATGTTTAGAATTCGTAGAACAGGCGAAGGAGACTTAAACCTACGAACCTTGGAACGAGGTACGCAGTGGGGGAAGGGGCAGGAGATGAGATGAAAAGCTGAAAACCACCTGCCTGAAGGCTGGCTGCCTTGGATCAAAAAGTCTAGCGTTAGGTGGGCACCAAGGTATTGGACCAGTGTGGTACTGTGGTAGAGCAATGTATATATATATATATATATATATATATATATATATATATATATATATATATATATATATATATATGTAAGCAGGAGGGACACCCCCAAACATGTGGTTCTCGCTCACCATGAGGCGGACCAAAACAACATGTGTTCGAGTCCATGGCTAGTCGCAGTGTTGTTATTGATCAATACCACTCGTTAGTTCGTGTTTACATTATTATAAAATACTGCTTGTTGAGGCTAGTACACCAAACAGGGAGTAGAATGAAATTAGCTCAGAGGCATCCACACCACCGTATGTCCTCGGATCACGGTAAAACGCCTAGCTCTCCTGGGTGCGTGATTCTTGTAGGATTTGGTTTTTCCTGTGGGCTAGTGTCATGTGGTTTTCGCTCACTATGAGGCGAGCCAAAACAACACGGGTTCGAGTCCTTGGCTAGTCGCAGTGTTATTGATCAATACCACTTGCTCGTGGTTACAATAATATATATATATATATTCTTCTTCTTTCAACGTACCAGCCGTATCCCACCGAGGCAGGGTGGCCCAAAAGAAAAAAACTAAAGTTTCTCTTTTTAAATTTAGTAATATATACAAAAGAAGGGGTTACTAGCCCCTTGCTCCCGGCATTTTAGTCGCCTCTTACGACACGCATGGCTTACAAAGGAAGAATTCTGTTCCACTTCCCCATGGAGATAAGAGGAAATAAACAAGAACAAGAATTAGAAAGAAAATAGAAGAAAACTCAGAGGGGTGTGTATATATATATGCTTGTACACGTATGTGTAGTGTGACCTAAGTGTAAGTAGAAGTAGCAAGACGTACCTGTAATCTTGCATATTTATGAGACAGACAAAAGACACCAACAATCCTACCATCATGTAAAACAATTACAGGCTTTCGTTTTACACTCACTTGGCCGGACGGTAGTACCTCCCCGGGTGGTTGCTGTCTACCAACCTACTGATGTTTGTGTGTGCGAGCGCACACACAATATATATATATATATATATATATATATATATATATATATATATATATATATATATATATATATATTGTGCGCGCACAAACAAACAATCAAACATATATGCAGGATGTATTTGCATACAAATAGGGCAACACCAAGCTGCCAGTACCCCAGAGTGTCGTCAGTGACCTTGGTCAGTGGCGACACGCAACTATATACTGTTTAATGTCGTCTGCTTTGTTTTTCATAGAGCTTACACGTGGAAAAAGCAAAATTGGGAACTTCACCTGTCGCAACTGCACTCATCTTCCCCGAGAGACTATATCCCACGTTAATTCCGGCAGTGTCACACACTTTAGTGGACGTTTCTTGTTCCTCATGTGTAACTTTGGTAGTGACAGATCATAGTGTCTGATAACAGGGCTCCTAGATCTATGAGCGTCTTTGCTATCTCGTCTACCAAACTGATACCTTTCAATAGGATGGTTTTAACACTGGACAGGGTGATGCCCAGGTGTAACTTGAGTTTATTCCTATGTGGAAAGGTATCCAGAAAAAATGAGATACGAAAGTCTTTATGAACACTGTTGAGGTCATCTTTGACATACATTGCGATGCTCCTGGTGTCTGTTTCCTAAATAGGACTCTCTAGCTTATGAATAACAGACTGAAAGTCACAGAAGATTATGGGCTGTGCCAGGAACAACATATTGAACTCATCGGACATTACATGAAATCACATTCATGTTTGTTATTTTCAGCCAACTTGTTTAAGGTAAGGGAGTGGGAAGGCAGGTGAAGCTTCCTTGAATGCAAGACCAGCTTGGGTCTTCGGACCCTCACGAGTCTCGAGTTGGTTAAACCCTTACTGGTATCTGTCCTCTGTATGAGTGTTTATAGTTATAACAGTGAGAATTCTGTTTACATTACGATTTATTGGTTTATTGCAACTGGATATAGTACAGAGAATTGCACATAAGATCTGGTGGTAATAATTGGCAAGGCATAGCTAACTTTTGGTGTATACTTTATTCCTCATTTTCTTGATTGTTCTATTGACTGTTCACTCAGCTGGTATCTGCACGGCCAGACACTGCAAGCCCTTTAAAATTACTTATTCTCGTGATAAATCTTTCCTTTGTATTTTAATATGTTGGCGAACTTCAGTACCACTAACTTGATTATGTTGAACTGAGACAGTTATTCTAATTATGCTAATCTTTCTACACTTACTACCTTTGTGTATTTTGCAGGCTGTTACAGTATGACCCATGGTTTTCTGAACTGAGCCATCAGTGTAAGTAATGACTGGGCAGCATTGCATCAACAGTACATGCGATGCAATAGTTTCTTGCACATTTATCTTAAAACCCGTAAACGGTCCAAACGTATATATACGTTTTTTTAACATTTGAAAGTATGTAAAAAAAGTAGATCTTTTTTTTTTACATTTGAAAACGTGTAAAAAAACTTTGATCTATTTTTTTTGTTACATTTGAAAATATGTAAAAAGAAACGTAGATCTACTTTTGGAGCACTACGCATGTGAACGTAGATCTGCTTGGACCGTTTACGGGTAATTAAGGAGGAGTGTCTCAAGGACTGGCGCATACGATGTCCATACAGTGGGCAGTGAGTAGGGAAGGACGTCGTTGATAGAAGTACTAGATTTAACAGAGATGTCCTGACTGATTAAATTTCTCACTATTCCTTTCAGCCAGTTGGTGTAGAGACTACAAGATGATATGTTATTGACACCTGCATGAAACAGCACATCCCTGTACCGTTCTGGTAACGTCGGATTTTTTAATAATCTTAGCACAGAATATGGCGTTTGACTGTATTTTTCTTTCATATATTAGAGGAAACTTAAATTATTCCCTCATGTTCACGAATCGAATGTATATCAGATCACTAAGAATTATCCTCATTTCCTTGTTCTGATTTCAAGTGTATTAAGCAAAGTGCTTGGAAAGTTAATCATGTGATGGGCATCGTAATCACTGAGAGATTTGATAAATTATGAAGAACAACTTTGCATATTTGGAGCTGATGCCAACACTACTTCCTGCAAGCGTTCTAAAGGGTTAAAGTCTCACTTAGAGTCTGCGGTGTGAACATTTGCGTTGTTCACAAAACAATGTTATTGATATAGGAAGGAGGTACATTGTAAGTGCAGACATTGGGACATGAGATTTTGGTCTTGTCCGTAGACATGTTAAGACCACAGTCAGTGAACCTAGCTGTCAAGGCATCTAGGAGGGTTTGTAGTCTATTGGATGTGTTGGCAAAGACGCAAATATTATCTGTATAATATATAATGGCGTCGTTATTATCATGTGAAAGGATATTCAACACAAGTCTGTGCATCAGTACATTAAAGACAGTAGGGTTGAGTACTCCACATAAGATCTGCCCAGCTCAAATGAGACACTGGTGGTACTCTTTGACACCTTCGTTAATAACTGAGACTATTCGTTTGCTCATGTATTCATGGATCCAAATTAGAAACTTACTCTGACAGAGAAAATGGCTATTTGTTGTAAGTACTATGTTGTCTGTTTCAAAAGCAGTTCAGTAGTTAATAATAGCTAAGCTTGTGCCAAATTTCTGCCGGGTGAAGTTCTCAGCAAAGCAAGTTTGGGTATCTCCCAGGTAGGAGCCCAAAGAGAATGGGAGAGGGTAGATGTGTTTTATTTTGACATTGAGCTTCTTCAGGACAATACACTCAACAATTTTGCACATATACATGTTAACGAGATATGTCTAAATTTGTGAAAACTTCGGTTTTGGAATGGGCACAGTGAGAGATTGTCCAGAGTCAGATAAAGCACAGTCCCGAAAGGTGAACCAACACAAGTCAAGGAGAGGGTTGCTAGGCAACTCACTGAGACGTCTAAAATTTCTAATGTAATCTTTCCTAGGTGAAATCTCTGCCTTATTTTTCAAAGCGGCTTGAAGTTCAAGACTAAGTTTGAAATAGGGGCCATCTTCATTTATCTTCTAACAAGCAGTAATGATTCTGAGCTTCCTGTTGTTACTGTGCTTTGCTTTTGGCAAGTGAAACTGCATGTTCTGTGGCAAATCTTGTTCATGGGAAAGTCTTGTTCTGTGCAAATCTAGTTCTATGCAAGTCTTGTTCTGTTCAAGTCTTGTTCTGCGCAAGTCCTGTTCTGGGGCAAGTCCTGTTCTGTGCAAGTCTTGTTCTGGGCAAATCTTGTTCATGGGAAAGTCTTGTTCTGTGCAAGTCTAGTTCTATGCAAGTCTTGTTCTGCTCAAGTCTTGTTCTACCCAAGTCTTGTTCTGGGGCAAGTCCTGTTCTGTGCAAGTCTTGTTCTGGGCAAGTCTTGTTCTGGAGCAACTCTTGTTCTGTGCAAGTCTTGTTCTGGGCAAGTCTTGTTCTGGAGCAACTCTTGTTCTGGAGCAACTCTTGTTCTGTGCAAGTCTTGTTCTGGGGAAAGTCTTGTTCCGTGAAAGTCTTGTTCTGGGGCAAGTCTTGTTCTGTACAAGTCTTGTTCTGTACAAGTCTTGTTCTGGGGCAAGTCTTGTTCTGTGCAAGTCTTGTTTTGGGGAAAGTCTTGTTCTGGGGCAAGTCTTGTTCTAGGGCAAGTCTTGTTCTGGGGCAAGTTTTGTTCTGGGGCAAATCTTGTTCTGGGGAAAGTCTTGTTCTGGGGCAAGTCTTGTTCTGGGGCAAGTCTTGTTCTGAGGCAAGTCTTGTTCTGAGGCAAGTCTTGTTCTGGGCAAGTCTTGTTCTGGGACAAGTCTTGTTCTGTGCAAGTCTTGTTCTGTGCAAGTCTTGTTCTGGGGCAAGTCTTGTTCTGTGCAAGTCTTGTTCTGTGCAGGTCTTGTTCTGGGGCAAGTCTTGTTCTGTGCATGACTTGTTCTGTGCAAGTATTGTTCTGGGGCAAGTCTTGTTCTGGGCAATTCTTGTATTGCTCAAGTCTTGTTCTGGGCAAGTCTTGTTATGTGCAAGTCTTGTTCTGGGGCAAGTCTTGTTCTGGGGCAAGTCTTTTTCTGGGCAAGTCTTTTTCTGGGCAAGTCTTGTTCTGGGGCAAGTCTTGTTCTGGGGCAAGTCTTTTTCTGGCGCTAGTCTTATTCTGGGGCAAGTCTTGTTCTGGGGCAAGTCTTGTTCTGGCGCTAGTCTTATTCTGGGGCAAGTCT
This sequence comes from Cherax quadricarinatus, assembly GCF_038502225.1. Lineage (NCBI taxonomy): Eukaryota > Metazoa > Arthropoda > Malacostraca > Decapoda > Parastacidae > Cherax > Cherax quadricarinatus. Next base: position 11,245,955 of record NC_091327.1, read on the forward strand.
TGTTCTGGGGCAAGTCTTCTTCTGGGCAAGTCTTGTTCTGTGCAAATCTTGTTCTCTGCAAGTCTTGTTTTGGGCAAGTCTTGTTCTGGGACAAGTTTTGTTCTGGGGCAAGTTTTTTTCTGGGTAAGTTTAGTTTTGAGCAAGTCTTGTTCTGGTGCAAGTCTTGTTCTGTGCAAGTCTTGTTCTGGTGCAAGTCTTGTTCTGATGCAAGTCTTGTTCTGGTGCAAGTCTTGTTCTGGTGCAAGTCTTGTTCTGGGGCAAGTCTGGTTCTGGGGCAAGTCTTGTTCTCTGCAAGTCTTGTTCTCTGCAAGTCTTCTACTGTGCAAGTCTTGTTCTGGGGCAAGTCTTGTTCTGTGCATGTCTTGTTCTGTGCATGTCTTGTTCTGGGGAAAGTCTTGTTCTGGGGCAAGTCCTGTTCTGTGCAAGTCTTGTTCTGGTGCAAGTCTTGTTCTGGTGCAAGTCTTGTTCTGGGGCAAGACTTGTTCTGGGGCAAGTCTTTTTCTGTGAAAGTCTTCTAATGTGCAGTCTTCTACTGTGCAAGTCTTGTTCTGGGGCAAGTCTTGTTCTGTGCAAGTCTTGTTCTGTGCAAGTCTTATTCTGTGCAAGTATTGTTCTGGGGCAAGTCTTGTTCTGGGCACGTCTTGTTCTGGGGCAATCTTGTTCTGGGCAAGTCTTTTTCTGGGCAAGTCCTGTTCTGGGCAAGTCTTGTTCTAGGCAAGTCTCTTGTTCTGGGCAGGTATTGTTCTGGGCAAGTTTTGTTCTGGTCAAGTTTTGCTCTTGGAAAGTCTTGTTCTGGGCACGTCTTGTTCTGGGGCAAGTCTTGTTCTGGGCAAGTCTTTTTCTGGGCAAGTTTTGTTCTGGGCAAGTCTTGTTCTAGGCAAGTCTTGTTCTGGGCAGGTATTGTTCTGGGCAAGTTTTGTTCTGGTCAAGTTTTGTTCTTGGCAAGTCTTGTTCTGGGGCAAGTCTTTTTCTGGGGCAAGTCTTGTTCTGGGGCAAGTCTTGTTCTGGGACAAGTCTTGTTCTGGGGCAAGTCTTCTTCTGGGGCAAGTCTTCTTCTAGGGCAAGTCTTGTTCAGGTTCAAGTCTTGTTCTGGGGCAAGTCTTGTTCTCGGGCAAGTCTTGTTCTGGGGCAAGTCTTGTTCTGGGGCAAGTCTTGTTCTTGGGCAAGTCTTGTTCTGGGGTAAGTCTTGTTCTGGGGCAAGTCTTGCTCTGTGCAAGTCTTGTTTTGGGCAAGTCTTGTTCTGGGACAAGTATTGTTCTGGGGCAAGTCTTGTTCTGGGGCAAGTCTTGTTCTGGGGCAAGTCTTGTTCTTGGGCAAGTCTTGTTCATGGGCAAGTCTTGTTCTGGGGCAAGTCTTGTTCTGGAGCAAGTCTTGTTCTGGGGCAAGTCTTGTTCTGGGGCAAGTCTTTTTCTCGGGTAAGTCTTGTTCTGGGGCAAGTCTTGTTCTGGGGCAAGTCTTGTTCTCTGCAAGTCTTGTTTTGGGCAAGTCTTGTTCTTGGACAAGTATTGTTCTGGGGCAAGTCTTGTTCTGGGGCAAGTCTTGTTCTGGGCAAATTTTGTTTTGGGCAAGTCTTGTTCTGGGTAAGTTTTGTTTTGGGCAAGTCTTGTTCTGTGCATGTCTTGTTCAGGGGCAAGTCTTGTTCTGGGGCAAGTCTTGTTCTGGGGCAAGTCTTGTTCTAGGGCAAGTCTTGTTCTGGGGCAAGTCTTGTTCTGTGCAAGTCTTGTTCTGGTGCAAGTCTTGTTCTGGTGCAAGTCTTGTTCTGGGGCAAGTCTTGTTCTAGGGCAAGTCTTGTTCTGGGGCAAGTCTTGTTCTGGGGCAAGTCTTGTTCTGCGGCAAGTCTTGTTCTGGGGCAAGTCTTGTTCTGGTGCAAATCTTGTTCTGGCGCAAGTCTTGTTCTGGGGCAAGTCTTGTTCTGGTGCAAGTCTTGTTCTGGTGCAAGTCTTGTTCTGGTGCAAGTCTTGTTCTGGTGCAAGTCTTGTTCTGGGGCAAGTCTTGTTCTGGGGCAAGTCTTGTTCTGGGGCAAGTCTTGTTCTGGGGCAAGTCTTGTTCTGGGGCAAGTCTTGTTCTGGTGCAAATCTTGTTCTGGTGCAAATCTTGTTCTGGCGCAAGTCTTGTTCTGGGCAAGTCTTGTTTCGGGGAAGTATTAAGTAGCATGTCTACATACCTCGTGCGTGAGTGATGTCCAAGATCAGACGTGTTCGGTTTTGACATCATTATGATCGTAGACTTTAGGGCAGTAGAAGTAGTATAATTGGTTCCTTGCAAGAGTTTTTCCCAATACCGACCGCATGTTTGCTTTTTTAATTCCCTGAAGTCAGGGTTGCTTTTAGAAACTGATACGTCTGAGTAACTGTTTCGCAGTTTTTATGTTTCTGAGGCAGTCGATGTACGTTCTCACGCTGGGTTCGAAGCCGTGAGTGAGTGGCACACCCCCGCTGCCGCTTCTTCGTTGAAATGGAGCGAGTTTATTTTATCCAGGTGGTATAAGAAATCGTCGTCTCAGTAACAAGATTTTCATGTTGAATATTTAACTAGTCAAGTTGTATCCTACATGCCAGGTCTATATCTCATGACTAAAGTGCATGTGAAGGTTTTCAAGTTTGTTGATTGCATTTCTAATAAAGGGTATCGGTTTGACACCATTTAACATGTACGTGTCAAGGACGGCCAACTGGTCTCTCAACAGTTCATGTAAAGTAGATCCACGAATAACAGTGTGAGCGAGCCAGCGTCTTGACATCTTCAGGCCTCCCTTCCTTCAGGTGGGTTACGTTATCTGGTGCGTGGATGTAGATCAGCATGTGTTTTCTCCAGTATTTTGACTATGATTAAATACTCTAGCACTTATCTTAATTTAGGTGTTTAATATTTTTTATGTCTTGGATTAAAGTGTTGCAGTTAGACGTGCTGTTTATCACACCGCCATCCAATGCTAATCACGAAGCTAGAACTAAGTCTAGCAATCCTCGCCTATCCTCCAAGATACTTGTCACATAACTCACACATATTCAAAGTTGGGAAATGGGAGGAGAGAGGCGGGGAGAGAGAGAGAGAGAATGGGTTAAGGGAGAAGAGTAGGGTGGGGAGTGGGAGAAGAGAAGGAAGGGGAAGAGTAGGGGATAACAAGAGTGAAGTCGGTGAAGGAAAGAGTGGGGTGCAGAAAGGAAAGAGTGGTAAAGGAGTGAAAGATTGGGATGCAGATTAGGGAAGGGAGGTAGAGACAGGAAAGAGGATGAGAGTGAAAGAAGTGGTGGTAGCGGAGAAGTGAAGAAAGGGGTGGGAGCAAGAATGAGACACGGACTGGGGAGAGAATGTAAAAGAACAAACAATAAAACAAGAATTACCATTGTGGTAATTCCTCAATACTCTAACATTATCTTATAATAATTAACATATAACACATTAACATAATTAACATAACATATAACATGCCATAATTAACACATTAACATATAACATATTAACATAACTAATATATTAGCAAATAACATGACATAATTAACATATAAAATAATTAACATATATAATTAACATATAACATTTTAACATAATTAACATATCAACATAATTAACCTATTACATATATTAACATAATTAACATATTGACATACAACATATTAAGCAGCTCGTTGCCTTTATATGAGAATGAATATAGGAAATCAGCTTAGTTTCATGTTGCTAATTTGTGTATATTATTTTTCATAATTTGCTTCAGTTAGGAAAGTCTCGTGTGTAAGTGTTTTATATTTACATAAAAAATTGCCTGTTTACTTTTCTAAGACTGATTAAACTGTTATAATTTATTTTTCTGTTTTCTTTTCAAAGGAGAAAGTGCCCTTTACGGGTCGATCCTCCGTGCAGGAGGCTCGATCCTCCGTGCAGGAGGGTCGATCCTCCGTGCAGGAGGGTCGATCCTCCGTGCAGGAGGGTCGATCCTCCGTGCAGGAGGGTCGATCCTCCGTGCAGGAGGGTCGATCCTCCGTGCAGGAGGGTCGATCCTCCGTGCAGTAGGGTCGATCCTCCGTGCAGGAGGGTCGATCCTCCGTGCAGGAGGGTCGATCCTCCGTGCAGGAGGGTCGATCCTCCGTGCAGGAGGGTCGATCCTCCGTGCAGGAGGGTCGATCCTCCGTGCAGGAGGGTCGATCCTCCGTGCATGAGGGTCGATCCTCCGTGCAGGAGGGTCGATCCTCCGTGCAGGAGGGTCGATCCTCCGTGCAGGAGGGTCGATCCTCCGTGCAGGAGGGTCGATCCTCCGTGCAGGAGGGTCGATCCTCAGTGCAGGAGGGTCGATCCTCCGTGCAGGAGGGTCGATCCTCCGTGCAGGAGGGTCGATCCTCCGTGCATGAGGGTCGATCCTCCGTGCAGGAGGATCGATCCTCCGTGCAGGAGGATCGATCCTCCGTGCAGGAGGGTCGATCCTCCGTGCAGGAGGGTCGATCCTCCGTGCAGGAGGGTCGATCCTCCGTGCAGGAGGGTCGATCCTCCGTGCAGGAGGGTCGATCCTCCGTGCAGGAGTCTCGATCCTCCGTGCAGGAGGGTCGATCCTCCGTGCAGGAGGCTCGATCCTCCGTGCAGGAGGCTCGATCCTCCGTGCAGGAGGCTCGATCCTACGTGCAGGAGGCTCGATCCTACGTGCAGGAGGCTCGATCCTCCGTGCAGGAGGCTCGATCCTCCGTGCAGGAGGCTCGATCCTCCTTGCAGGAGGCTCGATCCTGACGGGACTGTAGCGGCATGACCAGTTCACGACATTGGGTTTGTAAGAACAATCTTCCTTACTGATGTTAAGGGTCTCTTGATCCAAGGAAGTAAACTTATCACCATTTTCTAGAATCAAATCCAACTGTCTGGTGTTCCCCAGGCGCTGCAGGACTCTTATGATTTAGCGCTCTCTTCTAAATACAATACTAATAAACAACATTATATAGCACCCTTATAGGCGGACACGACCAACATGACGTAAGATCTTAAAAAGGAAAATTTTGAAATTTTTTTTACTCCAGTACAATTGACGATCTTTTATACTTGTTTCTTGAAGATGTGAGAAGGAATGTAAATGTTACAAAGAATTAACATTCAGTATATATTTATTTTCACGTTCTTGTATTTTTCTTAGTGACATTTGTGTGATATTTTCTTTCTAGTTTAGGTTTCCCGTTCTGGAACTGAGCTGCAGGTTAACGATCCCCAGAACCATTAGCAATTTTAACTTATGTCACCTAGCGTCTTTTTATGTATGCCTGTATTCCTCATGCTCTACTATTACTGTTATTTCTTTCTTTTCATCTTATACTATTTCCTTATCTTAACCATCTCTCTCTTTTTCCGTGGTCAAAACTCTGATCTTCCTGTATTAACTAGTTTCTTTTTTTTTCAGCTGACAGTGATACCAACACCTCACTTCAAGTATTGTCTCTGCTAACGTAAGTACGACAATATTAGATATTAATTTATTGTACATGACTGAGACCAAGGTAAGTGATTTTTTGTCATTTGAAAATAAAAAATCAAGATACAAGTGTTGGGACTTAACAGTGAATAAGACAAGAGAAAAAAATCTGATAGAAGACGATGATGATGTTACTTCTGCCTCTGTGCTGGTGTAAGAGAATAAGTCAAAGTAACAATTTATGCTGATAATTTAAAAAAGAAATTGTATTGGATCTAATTATTTGGGGACGTAAAACTAAACAAACACAAGGAAGTTAGAAAAAATTCTAAGCACAAATTCGGATTCAAACGGAAATGCTCACAATATCTTCAACCTTGTTATTTAAATAGACCTAGAGAAATCCCGACTATTTTAATGTTCTAAGCGTTTTAAAGACTGTTGAGAATTCCTACAACATAAAACTAAGTAAATAAATAATTTGTTGAACCAAGAAAAGACGTTTATCAGAATTTCAGAAACAAAGTAGCAGCGCAGTGCAGATTTCGGCGATATGAGAAAAATATTTTCAAATCCAGGAAAAACAATGGGATTAAAAATGAATTCCAAGATGAAAGGGAGAACTTCACCTGAAGAGAAACTCCTGTTGATGAAAGAGTCATGTGATATATAGTAAGAGGAAGGATGTGAAGGAAAGAGGAAAGGGGGTGTGAAAGAAAAACGGAGAATAAGACTGGGATAGAAAACATTAAATATATTGAAAGAAGAAATAAGCGTGAAGCCTTTGGTGCTGGAAAAGAGGGAAAAAATATTTTGGAGAGAAAGAAGGTTATTGTTGGAGCCGCTCGTCATGGATTCACCTCTTTAAGATTCCTACTGCAAACCTAACTAGCAATTTAAACATTAACATTTCTTTAGATTCAATGATGAAATTTCCTACTATTCTTTTTTTAAGAGTCATTATGCTGCCTGAGTTCACATCAAAACCTTACCATGAAAAATTATGTAATAAATTTTATGTATAGTTGTATACCTATTTAATATTAAGACAACCTTATTATTCGAAGGATAAATTCACCAGGTCACACACACACTGTTCTGTGTCTGTATGACCCTTGTAGATTTAGAGCTTCCTTTTGATTATAATAATGTTCTATCCGTCGATTGTCGCTCTGTTAATATGAGATATGTGTCTTCCATAGTATAGTTGAGATGTTCTTTGTACTCAACATGTGAGTCTTCTTGTTAACTGTTTCCATGAGGCACCACTTTCAAAATGCTTATTTTTTTGACAGCTACTTGAGTATAATTAGGTACCATGTTTGTCTCACTCTTAGCAGCAGGAGGATCGAACCTTCACCACTTTTGGCGCTGAACGATCCACATGATTTAAAGTTTTAACACAAATATAAAAATACCATCAGGAGAACCTGATATAATTTCCAACTAGTCTATTTCATGTTACAATAACATATTCAAACTGCTAAAGTCACAAAATAATTATATTATGGACAATTTTAAATTCCTCCGTAACACATTCTTGTCGATAAATAAAATCCTTCTGCAACACTTGGGAACCTTTATTCTAGCAGCGTTTCACTAGCCAGTGGCTTCTTCCGTCCAATGTAGTGAAGCGGCGGATGATAAGGAGGAGTATTAGGTAATCAGTCCCTCATTATTATTATTATAATCGAGGGGGAAGCGCTAAACCCGGAGGATTATACAGCTCCTGGGGGGGGATGTGGAAGGCATTCAGGCTTAATTCGGGGAACTGGAGCACAGATCCAATTCCCTAAATCAAGAGCCCCTCACCAACATCAAGGAACCTTCCTTGAGGGGAATCAGTCCCTCAGCCCCTCAGCTTGGAATCGATGTGTTTAGTCCATCAGTTTTGATAGAAGTTCAGCATATTCGCTAATATACTGCAGACAGATGAACAGTGGTAGGCGGAATCACCAGTGAAAACATCAGTGGAAGTAGGTTATGCCTATAGGTTACGCAAATATTGAGGAACTTTCTTCATCTAGATCCCTTTAAATTTTGCTGTGTCTGACAAAGTTACTTGTGCAGCATTTGGGAATCTTTATACTGGAAGCTTGCATGACCTATAGGCATGACTGTAACAGCTGTAACAGCTTGATAAATCTCCTGGAGAACGAAACGTTGTCACAGTAAAATGTCACATTAGTTGCACTTGTGGATTTTTACTTAATATATTGTAGGTAATTCTTTAATTCTATTTTGGAGGGAGACGGCCGGATGATTAAAAAAAATAAGTTTTTCATGTAATTTAAAATATCAAGAATTTACTCAAAAATTTCCACTGAACTGCAGTTTAGAGAACACGTTTTACTTACAGTAGAGATAATGAGAACTTCCAGAATGTAACATTATGCGTTTTATATGCATATTGTATCTAAAACATCATATATGTCAGCAATGGCTTCAAGCCGCTCTGAATGTCGAAATATGAAATTAATACAAGGTTTCTCTTGATTTTCTTGTATTACAACGATTCTCTGATTTTTCAAATAAAAATGGAACGTTCACGAAAATTTATAAAATTTGGAACATTTCCACCAACATTAGTGTTTCTCTCTCGCCTCCGCATCTCTTTCCATTTCCTGGTTCTCCTGCACCTCTTCCTCCCCTCCTCCACCTCCTCTTCTTTCACCTACGTCTCCTCATTCTCGTTTTCCTCCTCTTTGGTCTCCAGTGTTTTTCTTTATCTATCTTCGTCTTATTCCTTTTCTTTCATCTTCATTTTGCTTCTCTTCCTCTTTCTTTTCTCCTTCCTTCATCTCTGTCTTTCATCTACAACTTCCTCGTCCTCCTCGCTGTTCTCTCACCATCTATGGCAACAGAAACTCTCCTCAGGGGAGATTGTCACAGTTTGGGTTCAAGCAAAATTGAATGTAAACCGAAAAATTATGAAAAAAAAAATCTATATTTTTTATTGCAACGGAGTGGAAGGGGGGGGGAGAAGGAAAGAGAAGAGAGAATAAATGGGAAGAGGTGATAAAGGAGGGGATGGGAAGAGAGACTAAGTTACACCAGGACTGGCATGTACAACATTAAGAGGAATTACTGACAAAATAATATGGATGCCATTTAAAACACAATGGAGGTTAACCCTGGGAGAGACAAGATCAAAGATAAAGTACATCCTTGGAAGACAGAGACTACTATTATAGAACAATGAGAGGAATCAGCGACGAAATCCTCACATATAATACACATCAAGAAATGCCTCGCAGCATATACGAAATAAGTAATTCTAACAATGACCATCAACGATATAAGTTGACAGCACTAGCAACGAGCTTACATATCAGGTATATTCCAGTGCACAAGAATTTTCGGATCATATGTTAACTGTTAGCAGAGATGAGGAAATTAACGAAGCCGTACCTTAAGACTTATGATTGCCACATACCAGGTGATCAGAAAATATGGATAAGAATTTATGGGGCATTGCTGGAAGCAAAATAATGAACAACAACATGGCTGAAATTTTTTTGTCTTTTTCCTTTTAGGTGGTAAATTTACCTCGACGTGAATTCTGTTTACACTGACAGGCGTGAAGGACATGTGAATTAAGCCTTGTTCTGTATCCCGAATAGGATGACTAGTGCATGACAAATGGATAGTTTCAATAGAAGGTTCCAGCCACTCGATGGTAATAAAAAATTGTTTCATTTCGTATGTGACCTTGTAACTATGACTTTGTAACTATGACCTTGTAACTATGACCTTGTAACTATGACCTTGTACCCTTGTAACGCATATCGACGCTCTTGCACATACGATCCTCTGAGAGCAAAATTTGCTCAATTTAAAATATTGTAAAATTTCAGACTACATCGGAAAAGTTAGGAGTCAAGAGCAAAGTTCCAAGTGAACAGAAAAAATAAGAAGCGTTAGATGAGGAAAGAGAAACGAAGGAAAGGAGAAATATAGGAAATAACTTGAAATCAAGATGTAGCGGGTGAAAGAATGATACATGGCAAATTAGATAAGAAAATAAAAAAAAAATATTGAGGAACTACTGGATATGAAACAATAAGAACTGGTAGAGAGGAAATTATGAGGAATTACTTATAGAAAGACTACTGATGCTTTTAATAGAATGTACAAAGAAAGTAACGGACGAATATGCAAAGGAAACGTGAAAAAAGTGAAATAGTTACAAAAATAACCATGTGACAATAGATAAAATGCAAGTTTAGAAGCATGAGAAATAATACTAAGAAGAAACAATGCTAAGAAATACTAAGATATGATACTAAGTGTCCTCAGAATGATTCGAGGAATTGATAACTAAGACGTATTAGGTAACTTTATTCCGAAACGTTTCGCCTTCACAGTAAGCTTCTTCAGTCGAATATTAATAGAGGAGGAAGCAGAAACAATAGAAATGTAAAGGCAATGTAATCAGTCTATCACCTTCAAAGACGCAATTTTGATATGCTTTCACATATCAACTTGTTGGTGTTGTCTACCAGTGACAGATTAGAGGAATAATCGTAAAATAATATCAATAGCAATTTTTATTTCACAAAACGAAACACAATATACGACAAAGAAAAGAGAAGACGATGTAGATAATTACAGAGAATACAGAAGAGATAAAAATTAAACGGCATGTTACCAGTTTTAGACGTTATGGAAAATGTTTAAGAGAGAACTCGAAAAACTCTTCAGAAATGACATTCAAATGTAATGCAAAAAGAAAAAAAGATGTTGAGAAAATGCCAAAGATGAGAGAGAAAAAAAACGAGAAATTGATGACAATGAGTTTGAATTAAATTTATTAGGTATCCCCGACGGTGGATTTTAAGTAGTCAGAATTTCTTATTCTTATTTTTTTCTTTCTGCGTCTTTTCGTTTTTCTTTCGATCATGACTCGAGAACGGGTCATCCGATCGGTTTAAATTTTTGATTGATTATGTACGGCAATGGAAGCCAGATTCTTGGAATAATTAACATGTACAGGTGCCCTATGACCAAAGTTGTTGAACTCTTTCCTAGCATCCTGGAATGGCAACAATAACTTCCAAACGCCTCAGTGGCGTTGCTTCAAGCCTTCAACAGTGATGCCTAGTAATTCACCGACGGCGGAGAGTAAAATTCAAGTGTGTAGAAGCAGATCTGACGATTTTGTGTAAAAATGATTGAATTTTTTATTCGCATTTCATCATTTTACCTCTTCTGAATAGCTTCAATATTTGATGGCGGTTGATTCTTTTGGCCAGTATAGTAAACATTAAATTTTCCTTTGGCGCAGGCAAGTTTATCAATTTATTAAAATGCATAAAAAAATTGAATAGTTGGATTCTTTGCCAAACCTGGAGAAAGATTCTTCTGATCGGCCTCAAATTTTCACCACAGGTGTGGTTTTCTGATGCATTCTGTAAGAAGGATGGCACTCCATAAGTTTAGTCTGAGTAGCAGCAAATTTAAAATTTTACTAAATCTGTTAAAAACTTGTAATTGTTGGAATGAGACCAGTTACGGGAGAATGCCTCTTACTGATCAGCTTTAAATGTCGTGGGGGTTCGTGAGGAGATTCTGGAGTAAGAAGTACACATGTTGGATGTCTTGGAGGCGTATAATTAAGAGAGTCTTGAAGAAAAACCCAGCAGCCTTGCCTTGTGAGGTTTAGTCTACAAATTTTGGTCATCATGTTGAGAAAGGCTAGGGAACGAATATATTTAACAATTGAAAATAGAAAAAGGGGACGAGGAAGATGTGAGTGTGGGGGAGGTGAATAAGGCAAAATGAAAGGATGTAAGCAGTTGGGATTGATGATATCAAGGCAGAAATCTTAAAAGCAGGAGAGGGTATAGTTTGGGAATGGTTGGTGCTTTTGTTCAGTAAATGAATGAAAGGAGGGAATGTGATTAGAAAGTGGCAGAGAGCGTACATTATTGTTTTGATTAAAGAAAAAATGGACAAAAGAGAGTATAAGAATTAGAGGGAAATAAACTTGTTGAGTATACCAGGTAAAGTGTATGGTAGAGCTATTATTGAAAGAATTAAGGCTAAGATGGAGAGCAGGATCGTAAATGAACAAGGAGGTTTTAGGAAGGGTGGGGAGTGTGTACAGCAAGTATTTACATTGAAGCATATAATAAACAATATGTATATAAGTGTAATTAAGTTTTACTTTACATTAATGGATTTCGAAAAGGTAGGGTAGATAGGACAGATGGTGTAAGTGTATGGAATAGGTAGTAGGTTACTTAAAGCAGTTAAGAGTATTTATAAGGATAGTGAGGCCCAGGTTAGAGGAGGTGGGGGAAAGGGAGATTATTTTTCAGTAAAAGTAGGCCTTATACAGGGATGTTTAACATATTTTTAGATAGAGTTGTAAAGCAAGTGAATGATACCATGTTGGGGAGAGGTGTTGGATTAAGAGATAAAGAATCTAATGCAAAATGGGAATTATCACAGTTGTTGCTTTTTGCCGATGACACGGTGCTTTTGAGAGATTCTGAAGAAAAGCTGCAAAGGTTGGTGGATGAATTTCGGAGAGTAAATACAAGAGGAAATTGAAGGTGATGAGGGTAAGAAGAATATTAGGTAATGATTGACTGGATATCAGACTGGAAGGACGAAGTATGGAGCAAGTGAATGTGTTAACATATTTGGGAGTGGACATGTCAGTAGACGGGTCTATGACAGATGAGGTGAACCATAGAAGTGACGAGGGGAAAAAGGTTAGCTGTGCATTGAGGCATCTGTGGAGACAAAGAAAGTTATCTATGGAGGGAAAAAGACAAATATATGAGAGTATAGTGGTATCAAGACGTCCGTATGAGTGTGAAGCATGAGTTGTGAACGTTGTAGTGCGGAGGAGGCAGTGGAGATGTTGCATATGAGGGCAATGCGTGGAGTACATATTATTCAGAGAATTCGTAGTATGGAAATTAGAAGGAGGTACGAAGTTACTAAAAGAATTATCAAAAGAGCTGAGGAGAGATTCTTGAGGTGACTCGGACATTTAGAGAGGATGAAACATTAGATGATTGAGAGGGTGTATAAATCTGTAGCGAAAGGAAGGCTGGGTAGGGGCCGTCCTAGGGAAAGGTTGGAGGGATGGAGTAAAGGAGGTTTTGTATTGGAAAAGTCTGGACATCCAACAAGTGTGTGTGAGCGATATAAGTAGTAGAGACAATTGGCTTTTATGACTTAACGTGCTATTGGCGTGTGACCAAGAGAAATTTATGAAGGAATTCAGGAAAACCGGTTAGCAACTTTTGAGTCCTGGAGGTGGAAAGTACAGTTCCTACACTCTGAAGGAGGGGTGGAGATAATGCAGTTTGGAGAGAAATATCTGATCTGTAGTATCGGCACTCTTCTGGAAAGACTGTTAGTGTTTTTTTTCGGGTCACCCTATTTTGGTTGAAGATGGTCGATCACCTCAACAAAACAAAAATATTGCCCTCAACTGAGCACGACATCTCCATTGCCTCAAGCCTCCTCGCTGCGGCATTAAAAACCCAGGCTTCATACCCGCTTAACAATGTAGATACCGCTAAACTCTGGTAAATTACTGTCTTTTTGCTTAAGTGGATGAGGCTCTTTATCTCCACAATCACATCAATGCACGTCTCACCTTTTTCTCTTCGTTAGTTCATTGGTTCATCTCATCTTTCATAGATCAGTCTGTCCAAAAAATCTAAACACTATTCTTCCCCTCCTTCCAATCTGTATGTTAGTCTTTCAAAGTATAAGTTTTTGTCATTCTCATTACCTTGCTCTTTGCTATGTTCACTTTTAATTTATTTTTACATACTCTTCTAAATTCGTCTACCAACCTTTGTAACATGCCTTCAGAATCTCCTAAACGAACCGTGTCATGAGAAGAAAAGCAAAGGTGAAAACTCGATTTGCTTCGCTATTTTTTAATCCCACACCTCTCCCAAACACCTAAGCATTAACTTCTTTTGCAAGACAATTTATAAATATGTAAAACAACTATGGTTACGTTGATAAATGGTTCAGAGAACCGGCAAGTTGATAAATTAGACACATGTACAACACTTGGGTATCTTCACTGAGGAAACGTTTCACCACACAGTGGCTTCATCAGTCCATAGAAAGAATGGTGAAGAACAGGAGTAGTTTGAGGTAATCAGTCCCTCAGCCTTGCTGAGGCATTGTATTCTTTTCAAGATTTATGGACTGATTACATCGACTAAAGGCTGAGGGACTGATTACCTCAAGCTCCTCCTGGTCTTCACCATTCTCCTTTGAATGGACTGATGAAGCCACTGTGTGGCGAAACGTTCAGTAAATATACCCAAGTGTTTCACATGTCTAATTTATCAAGTATGGTAACATCATACATCCCTGTCTAAGGCACACTCTTACTGGAAAATAATCCCCCTCTATCTTACATACCCTTACTTGTCCCTCATTATCCGCATAAACAGGAAACTTTATTGCTTTAAAAATTTACCTTTTATTCCATACATATGCAGTATCTGCTACATAGTTCTCCTATCCGCTCTTTCATGTACTTTTTCTAAATGTTTAAATGCAACAAAAACTTCGTTACCTTTATCAAAGTATTGTTCTCTTATATGCTTGAATGTAAACATTTTTTCAATACATATCTTACCCTTCCAGAAAAGGACTTTGCTCATCTTCTGTCTTACTCTCTGTCTTACCTATAATTCTTTAAAAAATAAGTCTACCATTCATTTTACCTAGTATGCTGAAAAGACTTGTTTCCCTTTAACACTTACACTTTCTTTTCTACCCCTTATGCAAATTAACTATTCATGATCTGTGCTAATTCCTACACACTGTACCTTCCTACTTCACGAATATACTATAATTCATCAATCACTCCAAAAATAAATATCGACCTGCTTTTGTCATTTCTGTCTTGATCCCATCTATTCCAGCTGCTTTACCCTGTTTCTTTCTATCCACTGCCTCACCCACTTCCCCCCACACACTTATATCTGGCTTTTCCCTCACACCTACAGCATTTTGTACATCTCTGTCCAGTGAATGAAATCAGTGCCTCTGTTCATCATATTTAACAACTCAAACTATTCCCTTCATCTTCACAGTGTCTTCACCTCCCCATCTAATAACTCCAGTTTTGTTATTTTTAAACTGTTAAATCTATTTGTTCCATCGAATTTATCAACCTCTTGATCTCACGCAAGTGTTTCTTTTTATTTTCATTAATATTTAATGATAAAAATCTCACCCACTCTCACTGGCTCTCCTTATGCTCTCATCACCTCTCTTTTACTCTCCATATATACTCCACTCTTCGTATATCATTCCTACACTATAACAGCCTCTCATATTCTATATTTTTTCTCTCTTACCACCATCTTCACCTTATTCCACCAGTCATATCTTCCCTCCGGTAACTGTTCTCTTATACAAACAAACTTCTGCTGCATGTTCTAACACTGCCTTTCTCATTTTTTTTTATTTATACAATCTTCGTCCGCCTGCTCAATGTCTATACTCTCTTTAGCCAACTTTTTTTCCCTTGCTATCTTCTTTATTTTTTTTTTATTTTCACTTCTCCCTTTCGCACTGATGACATTCTTCTTGTACCTCGTCTACCTCATGTTCTCATTTGTCGCCCGTCTAATAACATGAAATATACCCAACAACAATTTATCTACCAGTATACCGTGTAACAAACAGATATCATTTCTCATACTTGATATAGTATCTATTGAACTTATTTTCATCTTTTTCTTAAAATGCACATTACCAAATCACTTACTATAATAGTTTAATTAGAGACCTCCATTATCATTTACCCCTGGCACTTCAGACTTATCACGCCCTCGACGACACTTTCTGCCACTTTGCATTTAGGTCCTCTACACCAATTATTTTTCTCACTTGGTTCAAACTTCCCTGAAAACTCCCTTAACACCTCCCAAATTCACCCGCGTTCCTCTACATTCCTCTCTTCCCTAAGTGCATGAACACGTAATCAAATTCGCGTCTCGCATCCCACGCTTATTCTAAATACGCAGAATTCTTGAGTGTATACACTAATACCCACTCTTCTCTTTCCATAGATGGTAATTTAATATTACTATTATCCGTGTTTTGTTCTGGTTTTTCTCAGATATGACATCCAGAAAACTATACCACGGGCGGGGATAGAACACGAGATCAGAGAGTCATAAAACTCCAGACCGGTTTTATGGTTTGCAATCTTGTCATTACGATTTCGTGAGCCATGACATCCAGCTTCTTTTCACTCATAACATTAACAATATTTTGTTTTCTCCTCAACCGTACTCCACCCACTCACATTCGAACATCCCAACTTTAAAATTATTTTTTTTTTTTTCGGATTTAGTAATTTATACAGGAGAAGGGGTTTCTTGCCCTGGGCTCCCGGCGTTTTAGCCGTCTTTAACGACATGGACTGCTGACAGTAGAAGCATTCTCCTGCACTTCCACTTTAGAACACACTTCCACTTTAGAACACTTCCACACTTCACATAAGAAAGGAAGCGCTTTCACAACAAGATCTGTTAAGAAATAAGAAGGAAGTTCGTATGATCATGTATAAACACGTACAAACATAACTTCATGTAGTATAAACCAGGTGTATGTAGTAGTAGCAATGTAGATGTCGTCTTTCGTGTTTTACAAGACATAAAAAACAGACACCAGCAATCCTACCATTATTTAAAACAATTTCAGATTCCTGTTTGACACTCATTCCCTTAGTGGTTCCTGATCTCCAGCCAACTGTCTATCTCTCAATATATATATATATATATAGTGTGGAACAGGTAAAACGTTCGATTTTGGCACAAATAGCAAGGCCCTTTTTGCCGAATACAGCAAGCGAAAATTTGTGTATGCAAAAATTTCGCAAAAATCATTCTCAACTTTACGAAAGAAAATATATTTCATTGTGTTTTCTTATTATTAAATTATTGTAAACTTACCTAAAATATATTTAGTTGGATTAAGCTAAATTAAATTGCGCTTGTTGTAGTAAGGTTAGTAAGTTTTCTAAGGTTCTTTTGGTACAAAATTATTAATTTTTATATTAATATAAATGAAAAGGAATATGTTTTCATAGGTATAAGAATTTTTTTTAGAAAGGACCTAGTTTTAAATAAGTTCTTGCTAATTGACCAATTTTACCTATTCAGCACGATACAACTAAATAAATAAATTAAATAAATATATATAAAGTAACATTTATGAAGGGATTCAGGGAAACCGGCAGGCCGGACTTGAGTCCTGGAGATGGGAAGTACAGTGCCTGCACTCTGAAGGAGGGGTGTTAATGTTGCAGTTTAAAAACTGTAGTGTAAAGCACCCTTCTGGCAAGACAGTGATGGAGTGAATGATGGTGAAAGTTTTTCTTTTTCGGGCCACCCTGCCTTGGTGGGAATCGGCCAGTGTGTTAATAATAATAAAATAATATACATATATATATATATATATATATATATATATATATATATATATATATATATATATATATATATATATATATATATATATATATATATATATATATGCAATAAGATCACAGTAAACAGGTGATTTCAGAATATGCAAAACAACCACTCTGAAAGAATAGAGAAATTGCAAGAGCTTTCGTGAGTAGTCACGAAAGCGCTTGGAATTTCTCTATTCTTTCAGAGTGGTTGTTTTGCATATATATATATATATATATATATATATATATATATATATATATATATATATATATATATATATATATATATATATATATATATATATATATTTATTTATTTATTTGTGTGTGTGTGTGTGTGAGACTAGTTCCTTGTGAGACTGAAGATAAAAACCCGCACTACAACTACTACTTGCAACATTAGTTTCGGTAACAACTAACTCCTTCATCAGACATTGTATCTAAACATGTATTAGGCATCAAATTAATATAAGCTAAAGAATAGAGAAATAATAAAGAATAAAAATATAAACTAGACACAGGCAAGGCTTTCCCTTGATCCTTCAAGGAGGTTCCTTAATGTTGCTGAAGGACACTTGACTCAGAGAATTATCATCCCTTCCCTTGGATTGAACCTAATTGCCCTTACCCCTCTCTTACCAAAGGCTTTATTTGGCTTTAATTGGTTTAGCGCTTCTTAGTAATAATAAAAATAATCTTCAAAATTTCCCTGATCTCAAAGTACATTTTCAGTCTCCCCCCCAGTATATTTTTTCACCAGTACCTATATCCACTTCTCCCCCTCACCAGTATATATCCTCACGTCTACTCTCCCCCTCGGCAGCATATATCCTCACGTTTACTGTCCCCCTCACCAACATGTATCCTCACGTCTACTGTCCCTCTCAGCAGCATGTATCCTCACGTCTACTCTCCCCCTCACCAACATGTATTCTCACGTCTACTCTCCCCCTCACCAGCATGTATCCTCGCGTCTACTCTCCCCCTCACCAGCATGTACCCTCACGTCTAACATCCCCCTCACCAGCATGCATCCTCACGTCTAACATCCCCCTCACCAGTATGTATCCTCACCTCTACTCTCCCCCTCACCAGTATGTATCCTCACGTCTACTCTCCCCCTCACCAGTATGTATCCTCACGTCTACTCTCCCCCTCACCAGCATGTATCCTCACGTCTACTCTCCCCCTCACCAACATGTATCCTCGCGTCTACTCTCCCCCTCACCAGCATGTATCCTCACGTCTACTATCCCCCTCACCAGCATGTATCCTCACGTCTACTCTCCCCCTCACCAACATGTATCCACACGTCTACTCTCCCCCTTATCAGCATGTATCCTCACGTCTACTCTCCCCCTCACCAACATGTATCCTCACGTCTACTCTCCCCCTTACCAGCATGTATCCTCACGTCTACTATCCCCCTCACCAGCATGTATCCTCACGTCTACTCTCCCCCTCACCAACATGTATCCTCACGTCTACTCTCCCCCTTACCAGCATGTATCCTCACGTCTACTATCCCCCTCACCAGCATGTATCCTCACGTCTACTCTCCCCCTCACCAGTATGTATCCTCACGTCTACTCTCCACCTCACCAGTATGTATCCTCACGTCTACTCTCCCCCTCACCAGCATGTATCCTCACGTCTACTCTCCCCTCACCAGGATGTATCCTCACGTCTACTCTCCCCTCACCAGCATGTATCCTCACGTCTACTATCCCCCTCACCAGCATGTATCCTCACGTCTACTCTCCCCCTCACCAACATGTATCCACACGTCTACTCTCCCCCTTATCAGCATGTATCCTCACGTCTACTCTCCCCCTCACCAACATGTATCCTCACGTCTACTCTCCCCCTAACCAGCATGTATCCTCACGTCTACTCTCCCCCTCACCAACATGTATCCACACGTCTACTCTCCCCCTCACCAACATGTATCCTCACGTCTACTCTCCCCCTCACCAGTATATATCCTCACGTCTACTATCCCCCTCACCAGCATGTATCCTCACGTCTACTCTCCCCCTCACCAGTATGTATCCTCACGTCTACTCTCCCCCTCACCAGTATGTATCTTCACGTCTACTCTCCCCCTCACCAGCATGTATCCTCACGTCTACTCTCCCCTCACCAGCATGTATCCTCACGTCTACTCTCCCCTCACCAGCATGTATCCTCCCGTCTACTATCCCCCTCACCAGCATGTATCCTCACGTCTACTATCCCCCTCACCAGCATGTATCCTCACGTCTACTCTCCTCCTCACCAGTATGTATCCTCACGTCTACTCTCCCCCTCACCAGCATGTATCTTCACGTCTACTCTCCCCCTCACCAGCAAGTATCCTCACGTCTACTCTCCTCCTCACCAGTATGTATCCTCACGTCTACTCTCCCCCTCACCAGCATGTATCCTCACGTCTACTCTCCCCCTCACCAGCATGTATCCTCACGTCTACTCTCCTCCTCACCAGTATGTATCCTCACGTCTACTCTCCCCCTCACCAGCATGTATCCTCACGTCTACTCTCCCCCTTACCAGTATGTATCCTCACGTCTACTCTCCCCCTCACCAGCATGTACCCTCACGTCTAACATCCCCCTCACCAGCATGCATCCTCATGTCTAACATCCCCCTCACCAGTATGTATCCTCACGTCTACTCTCCCCTCACAAGTATGTTTCCTCACGTCTACTCTCCCCCTCACCAGCATGTATCCTCACGTCTACTCTCCCTCTCACCAGCATGTATCCTCACGTCTACTCTCCCCCTCGGCAGCATATATCCTCACGTCTACTCTCCCCCTCACCAACATGTATCCTCACGAATTGAGACACTTATGCAACACATGGGAATCTTTATTGAAGAAACGTTTCGCCACACAGTGGCTTCATCAGTTCAATACAAAGTAGAAAAGGGGTAAGGAGAGTAAAAGTTTGAGGTAATCAGTCCCTCAACCTGGAATCGATGTGTTCAGTCCATCACTCTTGTAGGAAGTGCAGCATAGGTTGTTAAAGATTCGCCGGTATTCTCCCGGCCCGGGCCCTTCCAAGTGGTGGCCCGGCACTGGCTCCCTGTCTAGGGAGTGTCTGAGACCTAAGTCTCCCATGGGAGGAGGCACAAGTACTCCTCTCATCTTGTGAGCTACAAACTCGGGCTCTGGCACCAACCCTGCCCTAGAAGGTCAAGGCATGGTTTCTATCGTGCTAGCGCTGTGCTCTCCTGTGTGGAGTGTCGTGTATTGGTGTTCATTTTCATTCATTCATTCATGCTGATTCGCCGGTACTTCCGGCCCGGGTCTTCTCCAGATGGTGACCCGGCAGTCGCCCCCCGGGTGGGGGGTGACAGTCATCTTCTTTCTTCTTTATTGGCCCTCTGGTTGGAGGGTGTCGTCGTCTTCTATGTTGCGCTGACTTCCCCGAAGAGAAGCGCAGTCGTGCAAAGGCAGCAGTTACAGGGTCGATTGGAGCCACACCCCAGCTTTAGCGGACAGCAAAGTGCTGGGGAAACTTATCTTCATGGTGAATTTTCATGGATAGTCGTGCTAGAGGAGGGTACCGTCTTCTAGGTCCCCATTCTGAAGCATCCTGAATTTCCTCTTTGAGGTGTACTCGACTTCCACAAGGTGTTGGGTGTTGGCAGTGAGTAGTCTGGTCATGTCTGCATTGGTGTATGTAACAGTTTGGTCGTAGGTATACTTGACTGTTCCGACCTGGAGGTGCTAATGGATTTCTGAAGACAGCATTGTGTTCTTATACTGCTTGGTTGTGTAGAAGTATACACCCTTCAGGTATCTGACTTGTTGTGGTGCAGCAGTGTCAGTGGCACCGTGAGGTGCATCCGCAGTTTCTTGTGTTTTTGCTTTCTTGGCTGGTGGCTGAACTGGTGAAGGCGAGATTTCCGACTGGTCAGTTGCTCTAGCAGTGGATGCAAGCGGTAGTGGACTCTCACTGGTGGGGTTTGCCGACGTCTCAGTGGTCTCTGATTGGTCCATCTCTTTGTCTAGTGAGGTTGTGACAGCGGTGGAGCAGCGGTGATGCTGGTAATATTTGCAGTAGATTTTAGGATCTCAGTGGAAGGTGGTGATGCAGGGAATGTGAGGCCAGGCATATTATTTAGTTTGAAAAGCTCATTGATGGTGGTGTTGAAGGAACCAGGCTCAGCTGCATTCTGTACATGAGCATACATAATGCAACAAAGAATCTTGGTGGAGTCGGCAGTAGGTGCTTGCAGGGAAGTGGTGGGAGCAGCTTGCGTGGCATGTAGTATCTTGGTAGTGTCTGCTTGAAGCTTGGCGATAGCAGAATATGTGGTTGCTTGTGGGTTAGGTTTCTTTTGTTGTTGTTGTTGTTTCTTGAGTATGTCTCTTCTGGTAGGGCACCTGGCAGCAAGAGTATGGTGGTCATTCTTGCAGTTCAAGCATTTATGTGGTGAAGCAGTAGTGCAATTCTTGAAGTCATGACCCTCACGGCCACAGGTGGAGCAGAACTTCTTGTCCTTGGTAGGACAATCATTTGTGGTGTGTAAGTATGTGTAACAATTACAGCACTGTGAGATATGTTGGAATTTCTCTGCTTCGATGAAGGCTGGGTTGATGTGGAAGTAGTGAATAGCCAGGCCCTCAGCGAGAGCTCTGGCTGCCATGTTGACGTCACTGAAGGTGACCTTCAGCATGGATGAAGCATTGGGTATTTTAGCAATGAAGTCCACCTTGGCCCAAGGGTTCTTTGCTTCGATAGATGACTTGATTTCTTCAGTGGCCTGTACAGTGATAAGGTTGTCGAGTCGCTTGAGGAACACAGTTCTCCTGGCCCTCAGTGGTGGGGAAGTCAAGACAAGAAATCCTTGGTCTCGTAGAGTGGTAGTAGCAGTAGTGGTAAGTAGTTTCTCAGCCTCTCTGTCGTCTGTACAGACGACAACAAAGGCCTCCTTGAGCGATAAAATCGCATTACATTTGACTTGCAGCCTGCCACTAACGACAGCTGCACGTGTTAGTTTGGACGACTCATTGGTTGTGCCACTCGCTGGTTTGATCTTTACTCTGTTAGAGTAATGCATCGTGAGTAAGCAGTGCTCTGGTGTGTGTATCGTGCAGCATAGGTTGTTGTTAAAGATTCGCCGGTATTCTCCCGGCCCGGGCCCTTCCAAGTGGTGGCCAGGCACTGGCTCCCTGTCTAGGGAGTGTCTGAGACCTAAATCTCACATATGGGAGGAGGCACAAGTACCCCTTCATCTTGTGAGTTACAAACTCGGGCACCAAGCCCTGCCCTAGAAGGGCAGGGCATGGTGTCGATCGTGCTAGCGCTGTGCTCTCCTGTGTGGAGTATCGTGTGTTGGTGTTCATATTCATTCATTCATTCATGTTGATCCGCCGGTACTTCCGGCCCAGGGTCTTCTCCAGATGGTGACCAGGCAGTGGCCCCCCGGGTGGGGGGTGACAATCATCTTCTTCTTTCGCCACACAGTGGCTTCATCAGTCCAATACAAAGTAGAAAAGGGTAAGGAGAGTAGAAGTTTGAGGTAATCAGTCCCTCAACCTGGAATCGATGTGTTCAGTCCATCACTCTTGTAGGAAGTGCAGCATAGGGCCAGAGAGGTGGCTTATATACTGCGGTGAGATGAGTTGAAGCAGGAGGAGGCGGGATCACAGTGGGACCTGCCACTAGTGTAAGTAGGTCGTCGTCCAAAGGTTGGGCAAGCGTTGAAGTCTTTGTACCAAGATCCCATGATGTTTCAGTGTCTGACAGATGTGATGAATGGTTTTGAAAACCGACAAGTTGAAGAATTGAGACACTTATGCAACACATGGGAATCTTTATTGAAGAAACGTTTCGCACACAGTGGCTTCATCAATCCAATACAAAGTAGAAAAGGGTAAGGAGAGTAGAAGTTTGAGGTAATCAGTCCCTCAACCTGGATTCGATGTGTTCAGTCCCTATGCTACACTTCCTACAAGAGTGATGGACTGAACGCATCGATTCCAGGTTGAGGGACTGATTACCTCAAACTTCTACTCTCCTTACCCTTTTCTACTTTGTATTGGTATTGGTACCGAGCAGCGACTCAGGGAGAACCCCCTCCATATGATAGAAGCTGGTCCAGAGCGCTGTGTACCGCCATCCATCGGCTTCGTTTGGGCTTTCCCACAGCCAAGATGATGGTAGACAAGGCTGAGGAGGAGATGTGCCAGTAATATATACAGACTTTGCAAAAGCCTTCGACAAGTGTGACCATGGCGTAATAGCGCACAAAATGCGTGCTAAAGGAATAACAGGAAAAGTCGGTCGATGGATCTATAATTTCCTCACTAACAGAACACAGAGAGTAGTCGTCAACAGAGTAAAGTCCGAGGCAGCTACGGTGAAAAGCTCTGTTCCACAAGGCACAGTACTCGCTCCCATCTTGTTCCTCATCCTCATATCCGACATAGACAAGGATGTCAGCCACAGCACCGTGTCTTCCTTTGCAGATGACACCCGAATCTGCATGACAGTGTCTTCCATTGCAGACACTGCAAGGCTCCAGGCGGACATCAACCAAATCTTTCAGTGGGCTGCAGAAAACAATATGAAGTTCAACGATGAGAAATTTCAATTACTCAGATATGGTAAACATGAGGAAATTAAATCCTCATCAGAGTACAAAACAAATTCTGGCCACAAAATAGAGCGAAACACCAACGTCAAAGACCTGGGAGTGATCATGTCGGAGGATCTCACCTTCAAGGACCATAACATTGTATCAATCGCATCTGCTAGAAAAATGACAGGATGGATAATGAGAACCTTCAAAACTAGGGAGGCCAAGCCCATGATGACACTCTTCAGGTCACTTGTTCTATCTAGGCTGGAATATTGCTGCACATTAACAGCACCTTTCAAGGCAGGTGAAATTGCCGACCTAGAAAATGTACAGAGAACTTTCACGGCGCGCATAACGGA
Organism: Cherax quadricarinatus; assembly: GCF_038502225.1. NCBI lineage: Eukaryota > Metazoa > Arthropoda > Malacostraca > Decapoda > Parastacidae > Cherax > Cherax quadricarinatus. Next base: position 11,269,761 of record NC_091327.1, read on the forward strand.
GATAAAACACCTCAATTACTGGGACCGCTTGAGGTTCCTAAACCTGTATTCCCTGGAACGCAGGAGGGAGAGATACATGATTATATACACCTGGAAAATCCTAGAGGGACTAGTACCGAACTTGCACACGAAAATCACTCACTACGAAAGCAAAAGACTTGGCAGACGATGCACCATCCCCCCAATGAAAAGCAGGGGTGTCACTAGCACGTTAAGAGACCATACAATAAGTGTCAGGGGCCCGAGACTGTTCAACTGCCTCCCAGCACACATAAGGGGGATTACCAACAGACCCCTGGCAGTCTTCAAGCTGGCACTGGACAAGCACCTAAAGTCAGTTCCTGATCAGCCGGGCTGTGGCTCGTACGTTGGTTTGCGTGCAGCCAGCAGCAACAGCCTGGTTGATCAGGCTCTGATCCACCAGGAGGCCTGGTCACAGACCGGGCCGCGGGGGCGTTGACCCCCGGAACTCTCTCCAGGTAAACTCCAGGTAAACTGTCAGCACGTTGTCCAGCGGCCCCTAACACACTATCTTCTGGAGTGCGAAGTTACTGAGACACTCCGCAGGCAACTAGGAGTGATATTCCCTCCCGAAGAGGACCCAGAGATGACTGCAGCCACACTAGTGTACCATGGAGTCAACGAACCAGACAAGCTGTTACCTGTGATAACGACATATCCTCCTCCTCGCTATTGTCCATAGTTAGGAGCACATATGGTGTTGTCGCTTATGAGATACACCAGTTGAACTGACCAGAAGAGTGCTTGAGCAGCATACGTCGCATCAGTGTAGAAACCTTTCTCCATCGGGAGCCAGAGACGGGTCATCGCAAGATTGAGACCCGTGCCAGGACTACGGTCTTGGCGAACATTATACATACATACCAATGCTGCACTTCCTACAAGAGTGATGGACTTAACACATCGATTCCAGGTTGAGGGACTGATTACCTCAAACTTCTTCTCTCCTTACCCCTTTTATACTTTGTTTTGGACTGATGAAGCCATTGTGTGGCGAAACGTTTCTTCAATAAAGATTCCCATGTGTTGCGTAAGTGTCTCAGTTCTTCAACTTGTCGGTTTTCAAAACCATTCATCACATGTATCCTCACGTCTACTCTCCCCCTCACCAGCATCACATTTGACTGGATGACTGATCAGCGGACACAAGAACAACCACCTGGAAGTAATGTACACAAATAGAAAGAGGACAAATAACACCAATGATCTGAATAACAAGGTTGAAAAACATCCCGCGACTTCATCTCAACAACAGTGAAGTGAGAAGAAGCATGGGAGACGTGATGGCCCTGCAAAACATGACGAAGTGAAATGAGGGGAAGCAAGGGAGACGTGAAGACCTCAGGGGTCCCAGATTCCTTGTACTGCAGAATAAAGGGTATCATCATCTTACTGTTGCCTTACTAACACTCCACTCTGTGGCTCTAGTGTCACTACCACCACTCCCTTCTTATTACCACCTCGGTCACTGTTGCACTGTTTACTACTACTACTACAACCTCTCCACTTCTATATTTATTCAATTATCTTCTTGGTTCTCCCATCCCCACCCCATGGGACGGGAAGAAAAAATCATACTACTACTACAGCAACATATGTAAGACAAGATAATGTCAGAACAGCATTCAGGAACCTTAACTAAGAAGACTGCAGAACTCTGTAGATAACGTATGATTAGTCATTTCAGTGATTTTACACACACACACACACACACAAACACACACACACACACACACATACACACTAGCTGAGTCTCAACCCCTGCAACTACAATTAGGTGAGTACACACACGCATCAGAGGGGGACACTAACAAGGAATATACCACCAAGTGTTGGATGACATACATACAACTGAGGAGGAGGTGAAGAAGCTGCTAAGGGACCTTGATACCTCAAAGGCAATGAGACTAGACAACATCTCCCCGTGGGTCCTTGAAACTGGGCAACTACCTGAGGTATGGATGACGGCAAATGTAGTTCCTATTTTTAAAATGGAGACAGAAAAGAGGCACTAAACTATAGACCAGTGTCACTGACGTGTATAATATGCATAGTCATGGAGAAGAATATCAGGAGGAGAGTGGTGGAGCACCAGGAACGAAACAAGAGGATAAACGCCAACCAGCACGGATTTATGGAAGGCAAATCCTGTATCACAAACCTTCTGGAGTTTTATGATAAAGTAACAGAAGTAACATACGAGAGAGAGGGGTGGGTTGATTGCATCTTCTTGGACTGCAAGGTCTTCAACACAGTTCCTCAAAAGAAATTAGTGCAGAAGCTTAAGGATCAGGCGCGTATAACAGGAAGGGCACTGCAGTGGATCAGAGAATACCTGACAGGGAGGCAACAACGAGTCAGGGTACGTGATGAGGTATCACAGTGGGCACCTGTGACGAGCGGGGTCCCACAGGGGTCGGTCCTGAATGACATGATGAAAGGGATAGACTCAGAAGTGTCCCTGTTCGCAGATGATGTGAAGTTAATGAGGAGAATTAAATCAGATGAGGATCGGGCAGGACTTCAAAGGGAACTGGACAGGCTGGACACCTGGTCCAGCAACTGGCTTCTCGAATATAACCCCGCCAAATGCAAAGTCATGAAGATCGGTGAAGGGCAAAAAAGACCGCAGACGGAGTATAGGCTAGGTGGCCAAAGACTGCAAACCTCGCTCAAGGAGAAAGATCTTGGGGTGACCATAACACCGAGCATGTTTCCGGAGGCACACATCAACCAGATAACTGCTGCAGCATACGGGCGCCTGGCAAACCTGAGAACAGCGTTCCGATACCTTAGGAATCGTTCAAGACACTGTACACTCTGTGCATCAGGCCCATACTGGAGTATGCAGCACCAGTTTGGAACCCACACCTGGTCAAGCACGTCAAGAAATTAGAGAAAGTGCAAAGATGTGCAACAAGGCTAGTTCCGGAGCTCAGGGGTATGTCCTACGAAGAAAGGTTGAGGGAAATCGTACTGACGACATTGGAGGACAGGAGGGTCAGGGGAGACATGATAACGACATACAAAATACTGCGTGGAATAGATAAGGTGGACAGAGAGAGATTGTTCCAGAGAGGGGACATAGAAACAAGGTTCACAATTGGAAGCTGAAGACTCAGACGAGTCAGAGGGATGTTAGGAAGTATTTCTTCAGTCAGAGTCGTCAGGAAGTGGAATAGCCTAGCAAGTGATGCAGTTGAGGCAGGAACCATACATAGCTTTAAGACGAGGTATGACAAAGCTCAGGAAGCAGAGAGAGAGAGAGAGGACCCAGTAGCGAGCAGTGAAGAGGCGGGGCCAGGAATTGAGTCTCGACCCCTGCAACCACAATTAGGTGGGTACACACACACACACACACACACACACTTGCCATACTGTACCTAATATCTAATACCCGCTGTAAAAAAATACTTGAAGAAAGAATAACAAGTTGGTAACATAAGAAATCTGAATTCAGAAGAGAAAACTTTAAAGGAATGAGAGAATCCTTGAATGTATTGCAATAAGAAGGGAAACCTGTGATACATCTTTGATGAACTTTGACAGTTTTTCTACTCCCGGAGCCCGGCCCAGGGCCAGATTTGTCTGGTGCTTGCCTGGTTAATCTGGCTGTTGGTGATGGAGGCCGGCTGGCCCACATAACCATCACAGCCTGGTTGATCTGTCAGTTGGTGGAGATACTTGTCCAGTTTCCTTTTGAAGACCGTGGTGTTGCTGATAATTTGTGATAAAATTATGAATAACCTGGGAAGACAAATATTGATACAATGTTCTCTCTTTTTGTATGCTCTCTTATTGTTCTCTCTTATTGTATTCTCTCTTGTTGTACTCACAGCTCCTCTGTTTTTCAGATTTGGGATTAGGTCCTCAAGCACTTTTCATGTATATATTATCATGTATCTCTCTCTTCTCCGCTCCAGCAAGTGTACATATTTAGAGCCTTCAGGCGTATCCAGTAATTCCAATGCTTCGTTAACTTTATACGGAACTTATATGATCACTGATATGTCCCGTGCCCTGAACGGGGCTGTCAGTACTGAACAGTACCTTGAATGAGAGAGCAGAGACGATTTGAAGTGTCCTTTTGAAATTTCTCATCATCAATCCCGACATTTTCCTGGCCTTCGTGACATTTGATGAGCCTTTTTTTTTTTATATATACTATGTTCCTTTTGAGTTCATGATTTTTTCCATGTCTAAGCAGTTGGAACTACCACCACACTGGAAAACCCTGTATATATCTTCCTTCATTTCTTTTTTGTCTTTTACAGAGATGATTTTCATGGTTATTTTGGTATCATCCGCAAATGATACAAACTGTGGCTGGTGTTTTTATCTCTGCAATGAGAATTAAAAAATAACAGAGGCGCCAGGACCGTGCCTTGGGGAATTGAGCTTTTTTATTTCGCTAGTGCTGGATTTTGTTTGGTTTCATAATACTATTCTGTGTTCTGTCTACCAGAAATTTGAAAATCACTCTGCCTACTTTCCCCGTTATGCCTGTTTGCCTCATTCTTTGTGCAATTAATCCAAGATAACATCTGTCAATCGTTTTTGCAAAATCGGGGAATACCACATCAGTGTTTTGGTTTTCTTTCAGCTCCTTTGAGTTAGGCATAAAAATTAACAACTGGGCGTCTACACTGCAAACTGAATTGTCTGCGATCCAAATGGCGCTAAAGCTAGCTTATGTCACTGAGCTTGACTCTATCATTACTGATTCAATGTCATTACTGAAGGCTCTTGACTTATATGACTCCAACAGCATACTCATTGGACAAGCCAGGTATAGATACTAAAAAATCCGAGGAAAAGGAATTAATGTGTAATTGCAATGAATCCCATCACACATTGGACTACTCCTTCATGATAAAGTTGATATGTTAGCCAAGAAGAGTACCCTGAAGGAGAATGTAGAATATAACTTTGATATATCTGTCTCTAGCATTAGGAATATTATTAGGAGAGAAGTAAATAATGAAAATGAATGGTATAGGAATGTAATTAGAAGTCTGAGTAGATCTATAACCCACTACGATAACATGAACGTAGATAAGTATGTTTATGGAGCAACTTGCAATGTGAACAGACTGACTGATGTAGTGGCCAGGCTTAGGCTTGGTTACAAGTACTTCTGGCAGTTTGGGAGACACACAGATGATGATCAAACTAAATGCAAATTATGTGGTCAGGCATATGGTCACTGTCTTGAACACTATGTGCTTAATTGTCCACTTATTGAGGAATATAGAAATAGACAGTATAATAACCTATGTGACATGTCAAGATATCTTATTAATGAAAATAAGATACCAGATATACTAAGCAAATTTCCTAAATTTGCTTGTAACAGTTAAGTGAACTGTAGACAGAAATCCCAATGTACGCCTGTAACCCTTTTGGGGCCTAGTTCCTAGGCCTTCTGTGTATCCAAATGCTCTTGCGCTGCCGTCCACAGGATGGAAATGGGGTGCACAGTAAACTAGCCACTTCGGTGGCAAAATCTAAAATCTCCATAATGATGTCAGTGGCTTAGCAGCTGTGACGAGCATGAGGAAGAGGATGGAATACCTAGCCGGAGAACTTTATATTCAGGAGAGAAATTATTAAATCAGAGAGACCTTCTGGTGAAAACTAAGATGCAGAAAGAAGAAAAAGAAAAATTACATGCGCGTTGACAAACTACAGAAAGCGAGAAGATGTAAGCCAAAAAAAAAAATAGTGTACGAGACTGAAATGAATATGCAAGGGTGAAGGGAGAATTGAGAGAGAATTAGAGAAGTATTTAATTAACAGCAAACGGAAAGTCTGATTCAAGACAGCCTCACAGACATATCAGAGGAATGACGACAATAAAGGACCAGGTAAAAAAAAAGACTGAAGAAGAAAGGACGAGAGCTCATGTGAATCGACAAAGAAGTCTGTGAGGAGTTTAAGAAACGGTTTAAAAATGCATTCGCACTTGATACAGAGGAGATACCAGATAAAGAAAGAAAAAGCGTACACTAACGGATAATGGACACGATACACACAACAAGGGAAGTGGTAATAAAACAAATTGACTGGTCTACTGTACATACATCAAAGGCAATGAGACCTGAAAAGGTGTTACCATGGGTTGTGTGAGAGGGAATCAGAGGCAGTGTAAGTCAGTGTATACGGGACAATTGCTTGAGATACTGAAGACATGTGTTCTCAATATTTAAGAAAGGAGACACAGTAAATGTTAAACTACCGGCCAGTATCACTGACATGAATAATATGTAAGGTAATGGAAGCGATAATCAGGAGGAAATGGGGAAACGCTTATAAACAAACAAAGTAACATAAATGACTAGTGGTCTGCACTTTCTTGGTCTGCAACCATTGTTATTGTAACTCCCGGGAAGTTGAGATAAAAATTTGAACAGCAGACGGAAATAGCAGCGAATGCACTGAAGTGGATCAAGGAGTACCAAAAAGAGAAGTAATAATGGAAAAGTATTAAGACTAGTACCAATTCTGGTATATATAAACGATATACCAGAATATATATGGTCCTGGACGGAGACAAGACTGATTAGACACAAGCAAACGCAAGAAGAACACCAGAAACTGATAATAGACTCAAATGACAGAAGCTGCACACCTCGCTCAAGGAGGCAAACCTAGGAGTGAGTATACTGCCGAGCATATCGCCAGAAGTACACATCACCCAAATAGCCTTCGCAGCGAATGCTTGCTTAACAAATCTTGGAAAAGCTTTCAAGATTGTTGGAACAGTGTGTTTCATGATACTATATAATATCATGTCCATCATCGAGTATGTAGCACCAGCATGGAACCCACATTTGATAAATAATAGCAAGAGACTCGTAAAAGTGCAATGGATTGCAAACAGACTGATACCAAAGCTAAGTGGAATGATCTATGAAGAAAAAACTAAAGGTACTGATCTTGATGATATAAGAGGAGAGAAAAATAGGTGGAAGCATAATAGGAGCATGTTAAATACTCAGAGGAATTGATAGGATGAACAGTAATATACGTGTTAGAGGCGAAAGACCTGTACACAAGGGCAGAGTTGGAAGCAAAAGACACGGAGGAGCACGGGGGTGTTACGAAGCATTTCTTCAGCCTCTGGGTAGTCAGGAAATGGAAATACCTGGACGAAGAAGTAGTGGAGGCAGACTTTATAAATAGTTATAAGATGTTGTATGACAGGGCCCAAGAGGCAAGAAGAGAGTCAATCTTGAAGGCTGCATGAGGCAAGGCCAGGAGCTGAGACACGACCCTGAAATCACACACACACACACACGCACACGCGCACACACGCACACACACACACACACACACACACACACACACACACACACACACACACACACACACACGCACACGCACATATGCACACGCACGCACATACACACACACACACAGTCAATTGAGGGTAAACAAGAGTTCCCCCTCATGAAAGAGCTTGCATCACCACAGTCAGGCGAGGGTGACGGATGAATCTGTTTACCACCAGACACTCCTTACAGTGTAGAGGCTGGGAAGAAGGGGGTGAGGGGACTGCAGGGATGGGGTTGCTGAAGGAGGGGAGGGAAGGAGGGGAGGTTGGAGATTGAAGATGGAAGCTAGGAGAGCAGGTAAAGACAGGAAGGAGAGAGTAGAGCAAGTGGGGAGAAGGATGATCGCGAGGAAGGGAAGATGGTGAGGAAAGGGGAAGGTGGAGGGAAGGAGAAAGATGAGAGAATCACTAATAGCGAAAACATAAAAGAAAAGACTCTCAAAACTGTGGCATTAATAAATGAACGCAATGTATATATCTCTCTCTCTCTCTCTCTCTCTCTCTCTCTCTCTCTCTCTCTCTCTCTCTCTCTCTCTCTCTCCTCCCTTCCTTTCCTGTACTATGGAAAAGTATTCACGCCTATGTACAGTACAGACTCCTCTGAGATCACTCAAACATACACAGTGGCATAAACTGATCACATACTCAGCCTCTCCTCTGGCTCCTGCAATTTTTCCAGCATTAAGTGTGGTGTTATGAGAATCCTGTGGGAGCCCTAACACCTGCACACAACACTCACACATTAACACATTCCAATTCCTTTGAAAGAGTTACTCTCCCGATGTTTTTATTCTGTTCGTTTACATTCTTGTATTTGACGGTATTAAAGGATCATGAATTTGTTCAAGCTGATCAATTAGATAATTAAGTAAAACTGTGATAAAATTACCCCAAGTGTTCGATATCGGGAATTAAATTATCATCGGTGAGGAGAATAATGGCGACTAATTTCCTTAATTGCTTACTCTTTCTGAAGCATTTTTTTTCGAACGGGGGAAGGGGTAGGAGGAAGGCGTGAAAAGCTCTCATGTTGGAGGTTGCTGGGTAAGAGGTTAGCAGGATCCGTAACCTCAACACTAAAACTTTATTTGTTTGCTAACATCATCTAAACGGAAGTTTCTTGATGCTGGTGAGGAGAAAGTGGATCTGTCCTCCGGTTCCGCTAACCACAGTATATATATATATATATATATATATATATATATATATATATATATATATATATATATATATATATATATATATACTGTAAGGGAGAAAAAGTTAGCATATGAGAAGTTTTTACAAAGTAGAATTGATAGAAGGAGGGAAGAGTATATAGAGAAAAAGAGAGAGGTTAAGAGAGTGAAGCAATATACAAAGAGAGCAAATGAGAGAGTGGGTGAGATGTTATCAACTAATTTTGTTGAAAATAAAAAAAAGTTTTGGAGTGAGATTAACAAGTTAAGGAAGCCTAGAGAACAAAGGGATTTGTCAGTTAAAAATAGGAGAGGAGAGTTATTAAATGGAGAGTTAGAGGTATTGGGAAGATGGAGGGAATATTTTGAGGAATTGTTAAATGCTGATGAAGATAGGGAAGCTGTGATTTCGTGTATAGGGCAAGGAGGAATAACATTTTGTAGGAGTGAGGAAGAGCCAGTTGTGAGTGTGGGGGAAGTTCGTGAGGCAGTAGGTAAAATGAAAGGGGGTAAGGCAGCCGGGATTGATGGGATAAAGATAGAAATGCTAAAAGCAGGTGGTGATGTAGTTTTCGAGTGGTTGGTGCTATTATTTAATAAATGTATGGAAGAGGGTAAGGTACCTAGGGATTGGCAGAGAGCATGCATAGTTCCTTTGTATAAAGGCAAAGAGGACAAAAGAGAGTGCAAAAATTATAGGGTGATAAGTCTGTTGAGTATACCTGGTAAAGTGTATGGTAGAGTTATTATTGAAAGAATTAAGAGTAAGACGGAGAATAGGATAGCAGATGAACAACGAAGCTTTAGGAAAGGTAGGGGGTGTGTGGACCAGGTGTTTACAGTGAAACATATAAGTGAACAGTATTTAGATAAAGCTAAAGAGGTTTTTGTGGCATTTATGGATTTGGAAAAGGCGTATGACAGGGTGGATAGGGAGGCAATGTGGCAGATGTTGCAGGTGTATGGTATAGGAGGTAGGTTACTGAAAGCAGTGAAGAGTTTTTACGAGGATAGTGAGGCGATTATTTCCCAGTAAAAGTAGGCCTTAGACAAGGATGTGTGATGTCACCGTGGTTGTTTAATATATTTATAGATGGGGTTGTAAGAGAAGTAAATGTGAGGGTCTTGGCAAGAGGCGTGGAGTTAAAAGATAAAGAATCACACATAAAGTGGGAGTTGTCACAGTTGCTCTTTGCTGATGACACTGTGCTCTTGGGAGATTCTGAAGAGAAGTTGCAGAGGTTGGTGGATGAATTTGGTAGGGTATGTAAAAGAAGAAAATTAAAAGTGAATACAGGAAAGAGTAAGGTTATATGGATAACAAAAAGATTAGGTGATGAAAGATTGGATATCAGATTGGAGGGAGAGAGTATGGAGGAGGTGAATGTATTCACATATTTGGGAGTGGACGTGTCAGCGGATGGGTCTATGAAAGATGAGGTGAATCATAGAATTGATGAGGGGAAAAGGGTGAGCGGTGCACTTAGGAGTCTGTAGAGACAAAGAACTTTGTCCATGGAGGTAAAGAGGGGAATGCATGAGAGTATAGTTTTACCAACGCTCTTATATGGGTTTGAAGCATGTGTGATGAATGTTGCAGCGAGGAGAAGGCTGGAGGCAGTGGAGAAGTCATGTCTGAGGGCAATGTGTGGTGTGAATATAATGCAGAGAATTCGTAGTTTGGAAGTTAGGAGGAGGTGCGGGATTGCCAAAACTGTTGTCCAGAGGGCTGAGGAAGGGTTGTTGAGGTGGTTCGGACATGTAGAGAGAATGGAGCGAAAAAGAATGACTTCAAGAGTGTATCAGTCTGTAGCTGATGCAAGGTGGGGCAGGGGTCGGCCTAGGAAAGGTTGGAGGGAGGAGGTAAAGGAGGTTTTGTGTGCGAGGGGCTTGGACTTCCATCAAGCATGCATGAACGCATTTAACAGGAGATAAATGGTTTTTAATATTTGACGTGCCGTTGGAGTGTGAGCAAAGTAACGTGAAGGGATTCAGGGAAACCGGCAGGTCGGACTTGAGTCCTGGAGATGGGAAGTACAGTGTCTGCACTCTGAAGGACGGGTGTTAATGTTGCAGTTTAAAAACTGTAGTGTAAAACACCCTTCTGGCAAGACAGGACTTAATTTTAAATGAGTTCTTGCTAATTGCCCAGTTTTACATATTCGGCACGACATATATATATATATATATATATATATATATATATATATATATATATATATATATATATATATATATATATATATATATATATGTATGTATATATGCAATAAGATCACAGTAAACAGGTGATTTCAGAATATGCAAAAAAAAAAAACACTCTAAAAGAATAGAGAAATTCCAAGCGCATTCGTGACTACTCACATTATCAAGGAACTATGAAAGTAAAGCACCCAAGGAAGCTATATAAGGGGTCTGGCTAACACCTCACTATCAGATCCCACAACGGTTAAACACCTGACGCGCGCCGGCCCAACTGGACAGGTCCTTTGCACAACTCACCAACAAACTATTCTACCCAAGAAAATTTAAAAATTATTATTTGTCCAGTGTATTATTAAATTCTTCCCAATTGGGTAGAATAGTTTGTTGATGAGCTGTGCAAAGGACCTGTCCAGTTGGGCCTGCGCGCGTCAGGTGTTTAACCGTTGTGGGATCTGATAGTGAGGTGTTGGCCAGACCCCTTATTTAGCTTCCTTGGATGCTTTACTTTCATAGTTCCCTGATAATGTGAGTAGTCACGAAAGTGCTTGGAATTTCTCTATTCTTTCAGAGTGGTTGTTTTGCATATATATATAATGTGTGTGTGTGTGTGTGTGTGTGAGCGCGCGCAATAAGATCACAGTAAACAGGTGATTTATAATTAATAAAATTTGGGAAGAATTTAATAATACATTGGACAAATAATAAATCTTAATTCTTCGGTAGAATATTTTGTTAGTGGGATGTCGTGAAGGACCTGTCTAGTTGGGCTAGCGGGCCTGCTGCAGTGTTCCTCTTTTCTTGTGAGTCGGGTGTCGTCGCGCATCAGGTGTTACTGTGTACTGAGATGTGAGATTTGATGTATTACTTTTATAGTTCCTTGATAATGTGAGAAGTCACGAAAGCGCTTGGAATTTCACTATTCTTTCACAGTGGTTGTTTTGTATATATATATATATATATATATATATATATATATATATATATATATATATATATATATATATATATATATATATATATATATATATATATATGTCGTGCCGAATATGTAAAACTGGTCAGTTAGCAAGAACTCATTTAAAATTAAGTCCTATCTAAAATTTTCTCTTATACGTTTAAAGATATACTTTTTTCATTAATGTTAATGTAAAAAAATTTAATTTTGCTCCAAAAGAATCTTAGAAAACTTACCTAACCTTATTATAACAAGATCAATTTATTTTAGCCTAACACAACAAAATATATTTTAGATTTGTTTACAATAATTTAATACTAAACAAACACAGTGAAATACATTTATTTCGTTAGGTTCAGAATGATTTTGGCGAAATTGTTGCATACACAAATTTTCGCTTGTCTTATATGGCAAGATGTGCGTTGCTATTTAAGCCAAGATCGCAAATTCTGCCTATTCGGCACGACATATATATATATATATATATATATATATATATATATATATATATATATATATATATATATATATATATATATATATATATATATATATCGTGCCGAATATGTAAAACTGGTCAATTAGCAAGAACTCATATAAAATTAAGTTCTTTCTGAAATTTTCTCTTATACGTTTAAAGATATATTTTCTTTATTAATGTTAATGTAAAAATTTTTAATTTTGCGCCTAAAGAATCTTAGAAAACTTACCTAACCTTATTATAACAAGAGCAATTTATTTTAGCCTAACCCAACTAAATATATTTTAGATTTGTTTACAGTAATTTAATACTAAACAAACACAGTGAAATATATTTTTTTCGTTAGGTTTAGAATGATTTTGGCGAAATTATTGCATACACAAATTTTCACTTGTCTTATATGGCAAGATGAACGTTGCTATTTAAGCCAAGATCGCAAATTCTGCTTATTCGGCACGACACACACACACACACACACACACACACACACACACACACACACACACACACACACACACACACACACACACACACATATATATATATATATATAAATATATATATATATATATATATATATATATATATATATATATATATATATTATATATATATATATATTTGCAATAAGATCACAGCAAACAGGTGATTTCAGAATATGCAAAACAACCACTCTGAAAGAATAGAGAAATTCCAAGCGCTTTCGTGACTACTCACATTATCAAGGAACTATGAAAGTAAAGCATCCAAGGAAGCTATATAAGGGGTCTGGCCAACACCTCACTATCAGATCCCACAACGGTTAAACACCTGACGCGCGCCGGCCCAACTGGACAGGTCCTTTGCACAACTCACCAACAAACTATTCCACCCAAGAAAATTTAAAAATTATTATTTGTCCAGTGTATTATTAAATTCTTCCCAAATTCTATTAATTATAAATGGATCTAATTTATATAAACCAAAGGAAATATTCATATTATTGTCAAAACTGCTTTTTATGAAACAAGATTCAATTATATTCCTGTCGACCATGGACTTGCTTGATACTACTTTCTCAACTTTTTGAAAATCAATTGGATGGTTAAAATCTCTTACATGAATAAATAGAGCATTGGAATCTTGTCCAGTTCTAATGCTATATTTATGTTGTTTTAATCTTAGTTCGACATTTTTACCAGTTTGACCGTAATAAACTTTATCGCAAATTTTACAAGGAATCTTAGAGACACATCCATCAGCATTTTGGGGGGAATTCTTTATCAAAAGTTTTTTTACTGTATCAAGATTTTTGAATACAACTTTAATATTAAAAGTCTTAAGAAGAGAAGGCACATCAACCAAGTTTTCATGGTAAGGGAGAACCAACATATTTTTAGTTGAATAAGGCTGGTTGTCCCTTTTTGGATTGTAAAAAGTATTTCTAGCAACTTTAAAAGATTTATCAATTACATTTCTTGGGTATTTTAAATCATTACCTATTTCATAAATTTTGGATATTTCCTCATCTATGAACTCAGGACTACAAATTCGTAAAGCTCTCAAAAACATTGATGAGAAAACAGACAGTTTGACTCTATCTTGATGCGAGGAATAATAGTGGACATAGGAACAGTTATTTGTAGGTTTTCTGTAAATTTTAAATTTGACTTCATTATTACCCTTAATAATTAAAACATCTAGAAAAGGCAATGAGTTATTTTCTTCAAACTCAACAGAAAAGTTTATAGAATGGGCTAAGTTATTTAATTTTCCATGGAAATGGTGTATATCTACATTTTTGGGCATAAGACACAAAATATCATCAACATATCTGAATAAAGATTCCCATGTGCTGCATAAGTGTCTCAATCTTCAACTTGTCGGTTTTTCAAACCATTCATCACACACATATCTGAACCATTTAGCTCTATTAGGGAGGATTGTGTTAAGCAACCTTGTTTCATAAAATTCCATGTATAGGTTACTAAGAACAGGTGAAAGAGGATTTCCCATTGCCATACCAAACTTCTGAGTGTAAAACTTATCATTAAATACAAATTTTGCATCAACAATGCAAAGTTTAATAAGTTTAATGATAGTAGGAACTGGCAATGGTAAATCATAGTTAACTATGATTTACCATTGGTATCGATCAATAATCACACTAAGACTAGCCAAGGATTCGAACCCATGCTGCTTTGGCCCGCCTCATGGTGAGCGAAAACCCATGGCTCTCTAACCCACATATGTATTATTTTAACCACGAACAAGTGGTATTCATCAATAATATAACTGCGACTAGCTAAGGACTCAAACCCATGTTGTTTTGGCCCGCCTCATGGTGAGCGAAAACCACATGACGGCCTAACCCACAAGACCACCAAATCCTACAAGAATTACGCACCCAGCAGAGCTAGGTATTTAACCGTAATCCGAAGACATACGGTGGTGTGGGTGCCTCTGAGCTAATTTCATTCTACTCCCTGTTTGGTGTATTCGGATTTACCAATGTATCAGTATTGAGGAAAAACGACCGACACTAGTTGATATTTTTAAAATATGAATATTACATGTGTGCTAAATACTATCAACATTAACACTCTACCCTTCGATTGTGAAAGTTACTGAACCCCTCTCTCCTTCCGACCCCTTCCCTCCTTCCCACACAGAAACCATCATGTGCAATGTCATGAACCTCGTAGAAGGACAAAGAACAACGCAGACGGGGTACAGCCTCGGGGGTCAAAGGCTGCAAAACTGTTTCAAGGAAAAGGGCCTTTGGGTGAGCATCATACCGAGCACATCTCCTGGGACGCTTATCGACGAAATAACTGTTGCAGCATATGGGGGGCTGGCAAACCTAAGGATAGCGTTTCGATATCTAAGAAGCCATTCACGACACTGTACACCCTGTACATCAGGCCCATATTGAAGTATACCGTACCAATATGGAACCCACACCTGGTCAAACTCATAAAGAAATTGAAAAAGTGCAAAAGTTTGCAATAAGACTAGTTCAGGAGCTAAAGGACGTATCATAGTGGGAGAGGTTAAGGTAACTCAATCTGACGACAATGGAGGAGAGGACTGATAGGCGGTAAATGATAACGTATAAAATACTAAGTGGACAGGGCCAGAATGTTTTAAAGATGGAATCCAGGAACAAAGGGACAAATCTGTAAGTTAAAAAATCAGATGACTCATAGGGATGTTAGGAAGTATTTCTTCAGCCTTAGAGTTGTCAGGAAGGTACTATAAAGTTCTTGGAGCAAGGAGAGAGACTACCTAGTAGCGACTAGCGAAGAAACGAGACCAGGATCTGTGATTCGACCCCTGCAACCATAAATAGGTGTATACAAATAGATGAGTAGATGCGCACACACACACACACACACACACACACATTTTATACACTGTGTACGTCAGGTCAATACTGGAGTACGCAACACCAGTTTGGAACCCACACCTGGTCAAACACGTCAAGAATTTAGAGAAAGGGCAAAGGTTTGCAACAAGGCTGGTTCCAGAGCTAAGGGGAATGTCCTACTAAGAAAGGTTAAGGGAAATCGGTCTGACGACATTGGAGGACAGGATGGTCAGGGGAGACATGTAACAATATACAAAATACTGCGTGGAATAGACAAGGTGAACAGAGACAGTATGTTCCAGAGATGGGACACAGAAACAAGGGGTCACAATTGGAAGCTGAAGACTCAGATGAGTCAAAGGGATGTTAAGAAGTATTTCTTCAGCCACAGAGTTGTTAGGAAGTGGAATAGTCTGGCAAGCGATGTAGTGGAGGCAGGAACCATACATAGATTTAAGACGAGGTATGATAAAGCTCATGGAGCAAGGAGAGGGAGGACCCAGTAACAGTCAGTGAAGAGGCGGGACCAGGAGCTGAATGTCGACCCCTGCAACCACAATTAGGTGAGTACACACGCATGCTCGCTCGGCACTCAAGTAACAGTGTCACACATCCCTTAAAAGACAAATGAAAAGGCCAAAAGAGGCTTTGTTGAATATGAGAGGTGGGTGATAAAGGACGATGATACTGATGGAAAAGCAGTTGCATGGTATCAGGAAGGCAAGAAGGAGAGACCACTGTTTGTAAGGTCTCACAGGCAAGCGAGAAGTATACAATATAGCAAGGAAACTTCTAGTGACAAGGCAATCTGTAAGAAGAGACAAGAGTAAGAAGAGAGAGTGGCACGAATAATCTATATCCTTGAGACAGCAGATGGTAGACCCAGGTGGGGGAAATTGAAAGAGAAGAAACAAAGGAATATAATAATCACCAAGAGCACAGTAGGAAAGAAATTATAGAATAAGTCAAACAGAGAATCAAGGTGAACAACCCTTCTCAAACTAACCCTCAAGTCAACGATGTATAACTTATGTGGGCTTAGCGCTCAGTTGTGATTATAATAAAAATAAAGACAGAAGTAACACGAAACAGAATTTTGGAACAGAAATCATTCTGTTCCAAAATCATAGTATATACCTGTATTGGAACAATAAAAAGAAAAAGAAGGAACAGTTGAGGGAAATAAAGAGAGAAATAAAGTATGAGGATGTCTAAGAAGGGAAACCTGCATCCAAAAATACTCTTATTTCCTGACCAACTTTGAGTGGATCCACCTCAGGGTCATCTCCCTCTCTACTTGTGAACAATAACTCAGTATAAGCCACACACTTTCCCTCTACAAACATGACCCTAAACACAGGCTCCTTTAACTATGTACACATTATTCGATACGAGAATCTTCCTTAAAACCCCCTCCACCTTATCTCTTAGTTAGAAGAGAGAGAGTCTTCGTGATTCGCCGAAAGGTGAAGAAAGGTAAAAAGTATATGTGCAGGCGCAGAAAAAAAACTAAGAAAAGTAAAGAACATCAGAAAACATTTAAGTGAGCATAAGAATAAGGAAGGAAGATGCGCGAGATGAACCCACAATTTGATAATGATATAGAAATGAAAATAAAAGTTATAAGAAAACTGTTAAGAAGTCAGGTAAGAAAATAAATGCTAATTAAATACTTGAAGAACGAAGGGAAAGAGATCTCAAGGAATAATACTATAGTATTTGAGGACCTAAAAAAAAAATTGTAAAAAAAGTATTCTCGATGGAAATAGGGACGTCATGAGAAAAGGCAAAGAAACTACCGAGGGAGCTGGATGCTTGAGACAATAGGACCCGACAATATTCCACCGAGGGTTCTGAGAGAGGGAGAAAAAGATTATATATTTGTCCGCAACAAATCAACAGAAAAAAGGGCAATTACTAGAAATGTGGATGACAAAAACATTGTTCTAATATTTAATAAAAGTAAAAGTCAGGTATTGTTGAGCTACAGGTCTGTACAG
This sequence comes from Cherax quadricarinatus, assembly GCF_038502225.1. Taxonomy (NCBI): domain Eukaryota; kingdom Metazoa; phylum Arthropoda; class Malacostraca; order Decapoda; family Parastacidae; genus Cherax; species Cherax quadricarinatus. The sequence goes on from NC_091327.1 coordinate 11,287,286, forward strand.
TGACGGACATGTTATGAAAAGTACCGTAATGGGAGGAGATAATTTGGAAAGCTGTGGAGCACTTGAAAAGTGTTCCACAGCTCCACACCTCTCCCAGCAGAGTTATGGATCCAGATGACATACTGATGGCATACACACATTAAGGACCGAACTCTGTATAGAGAATTATATCAGTTCATACTGAAAATACAAAATACCTTCATATATATACTACTAGGAAGAAAGACAGAAGCAAGTGAGTACTGTGTAGATGAGAGGCGAGTGAGATCATTAACCCCTTGACTGTTGCAAGCCCAAATCCTGAGGTGTCTCCTGGTGTTGCAAAATTTCCAAACAAAAAAAAAATGTTTTTCTTATGAAATGATAGAGAATCTTTTCCTGATTGTAATGACACCAAAAAAAAAAAATTGATGGGAAACCGACGGAATTACGCTCTCGTGAAGTTAGCGACCTCGGCGATATTTACGAATCAGCGATTTTGCCCACTTTGAGCCCTATTTTCGGCTAATTCCATTGTTCCAGTCGACCAACGTCATAGCTATTTCTTTAGCACTCCATTTTTCTATCGATTGAGTACAAGAAACTGCCCATTTACCAATTTCAACTACCCAATAACGTGGTCAGAAATTTGCAATTTGGCCAATTTTACGAAAATAAAAAAATTGACAATTTCAAAATAGGGTCCAGAATAAACAATGCAGACATTCCTGGCTCTAAAATAACTTTCTTTGTTCATCAGTCACGTCTCCAGGCCCCTCTGATATTACTCTTGCTTTCTATTTTGAATTTTTATTCAAACAAAAAATAGAAGATTTACTGTTATGCAGACTACTGCAATATTGTAATAATTGTATAAATAATGTCAACCCATTCATGACTGCATATTAGAATGGCTAGTTGGACATTTATTGGAAAATGACATCATTTATTTACTTTTGAACATCGGCAAAAATCAAACATTTCCCCTACTTTGAGCTCCATTTCAAGGCTCTTCTTATAGTAAAACTAATCAAAATCACCTCTATTTCTATAATATGTTTTCCATTCTATCAATCGAGACCAAGAAAACGAGAATACAACCATAAATACTATATAAAAATAGACCACAAAGTCGGCATTTTAATTAAAAAAACGGTCGGACTTTTTTTGTTTTCTCATTATACACTGCGTGCTCCAGGATTTTTTTTATATGATGCACATTGAGCACACAGACCCATTCTCTCACATGTGGGCCTACCAGCTTTCTGCAACTTGATTTGAAGCTGCTAGAATTTATGAATATATATACGTCAAAAACGGTGGCTCGTAATACGTATATATGCGACTAAAACTGTCAAAGGGTTAAAGTACACAGAGCATCTTTCGAACAGAGCCAGGGCAAGTTTTGCTTAACGAAACCACTTGCACACATTATGTTGCAAGAAAGGTTTTGCAATAGAATTATACAAAAATGAGAAAAACATATAGGCAAGAAACCAGGCGACATTTCAAAATAATTAACCAGTGTACCAGCAGCGTAAATCTACGGACCAACAATTCGCCATAGAACGATGTCACTTACGTCTACTGGTTACCTCCTGCTTGTACGACTCTTCCCAGTGGTCTATATGCGCATGTATTTTGCATATTTTGTATGAACTGCTGAAGATACTCAACGCTAACTGTCGTCCCAATAAATTCTTGTACTGCAACATGTTATCTTCACAGCTTGGTATTAGAAACGGATAATTCTGGTACAAAAATCATCTCAGAGCACTATGACAATGTAAGAAATATGCGTATTAAAGCTTAGATTTCTTAGACTTGGCTGTGCACTGAGGTGGACTTGCTGTTTAGAGAGCTGTGTATTGTTAGACTTAATTGTGTAGGAAGGTATATTTATAAGATCCTTAGCTGTGTAAGACTCTGGATCTGAGAGTGTTAGATGTGTAGGAAGATTAACTTTCGAGATCCATAGCTGAATACGGAGCTGGACTTCTGAAGCCTTAGCTTTGGATAAAGGTGGACTTATTAGATCTTTAGCTGGATTTGTGAAAGCTTTAACAGTGAACGGAATTGGACTTGCTGCACTTGCAATATCCATGTGTCTAGGAGGCTGGACTTTTGTAAGCTTTAGCTGTAGAGCAGCAGCATCACCAGCCTACCTCACGACGAGCTCCGTCATTTGCCTTTATTACGTTAAACGTTGTTTTAAGATAACGTTTAATTACGACAATTATTGTAAACATAATCACAGCACCATAAACAGCTACGCGTCTAGTACGTTCGTTGGTGTATTTACAAACAATGAATTAAACAATTTAAGCAGATCAAGGTCTCCTTCACAACAAATGATAACCGATGTTAACAGGAATCTTGAACGCCTCGGAATACCCTCTGACTTCTATTTGTTTCTTATAATTTTATGTTTACAATTAATTATACCGTCATGTAAGAGTCTTTGTGTAGGCTTCATCCTCGTTATGTATGTTTCACTTGAGCTTACCACAAACTTTTTGCAGCCAAATAAATTTGGTATGTTTACTTTCCAGCTGATCCCCTGAGAGCACTTTCGTGCCATAACATTGTCTCTCTGGGTATAAAAAAAAAAAAACAGAGAGCAATTTTGTGCTATAACAAATGTCTTTTTGTGTATGAAAGAGCAATTTCACGAAATAACAAACGCCTTTTTGTGCAGAAGAGCATATTTTCCCACAATAACAATGACTTTTCGTAGAGAAAAGCAACATGGCGCCATAACAGACATCTACTAAAAGATACCAATCACGCACCAAAAACTCTAAAAAAAATCTTTATGGACGATATTTATTCCAACTGAAACTAGTTGTTAGTACTACAGTTGGCGAACGGAGTAGAAATTGAAAACTATTCAATCGCGATATCGACCTCCTCCATAGATTTAAGGCAACAAATGTTATCACCATCATTTTCATTATTTTTTTTTTAACTAAGGCCATCTCCCACTAAGGCAGAGTGGCCCTTGACCCAGACAAAAAGCCATCCATTCAACATCATTCACATAAAATCTGTCTTGCCTGAAGAGTGCAGACATCATGCTTCATATGACCCTCTGAACTGCAGCATCTCCATCCCTCCTTCGCAGTGCAAGGGCTGTACTTTCTACCTACAGGAATTAGGCCCGATTTCTCTGAATCCCTTCATAAATGTTACCTTGCTCACACTTCAACAGAGAGTCAAACCTAAAAATCACTTGTCTTCACTCATTCCCACTCATTCCAATCACGCTCACACTGCTGGATGCTGAAGTCCCTAGCACTCAAGCCCTTACCCATTCTTTCTAACCTTTCCCGAGACGACCCCTACCCAGTCTTCTTTCCACTCCAGATTCATACACCATCTTTGGTATCCTAAGTTACTCCTCCTATCTAAATACCCGAACTACCTCAACATCCCTTCCTCAGCTCTCGGAATTATATCTCTACTAAAATCATTATCATCTAATTATTGCTCTCAAACATGACATCTCTGCTTCTAGCTCCCTCCTCACTGCAGCATTTAAAAGCCCTTGTCTCACACTCACACTCTGTTATATTCTACAATTTGCCTCCTTAAAAAACTATTTCTTTCTACACACCCTCTACATTTTTTCCCTCGTCTTTCAGAGACCAATATGCCGACAAGTACATTCCGAAAAATTAAGAACAATAATTTCCTCCGTACTCCCTCCCATCAATTTAATATTCACTGATTTATTACCTGGACCGTTTTAATCTAATCACTTTCCTCTCATATTCACTTTTAATGTCCTTATTTATCACGTCCAGCCTTTGCAGTTTCTCGTTATCATCAGAGAACATCTGTGACAACTTTGCATAAGAACACTATTAGCTTTACAATAGTTCACTACTGCCTATTCCATACATTTGCAACATCTACCTCAGTGCTTACTTATCCACTCTGTCACATGCCTTTTCAAAATCCATAGATGACACAAGCAGTTCCTTACCAATATCTCTGCATTATTTACTTATATGCTTTAAAGTGAACATTAGATATATACATCCCCTACCTCTCCTAAACCTTCCTATTTTATTTTTTTTATCTGCAATCTTACTTTCTGTTTTAGTTGCACTTGTGTTCTTTTACTTAACACTTTTAACATATCAGTTTTGTCCCATCTGTCACAGCTGCTTCACTTCCTTTTATTGTACCTTCAATTCCTCTACAATAAGCGCTGGCTCTTCTTACTCCTACGAGATGTTTTTTTCTCCCTCTCCAATGCATGAAATCACTGCCTACTTTTCATCAATATTTAACAGTTCCTGCAGATATTCTTTCCTTCCTGTTAGTTCCTCAGTTCTTCCTGTGTAACTTCTTCCTTTCATCTTTTATCGTGTTTCTTATTCTTAGTAAAATTTTCTAATAAAGAATCCCTTAGCCTGTCTTTACCTCACTTGTTGCAGGTCTCGACACGTTTAACCTATCTCTCTCTCTCTCTCTCTCTCTCTCTCTCTCTCTCTCTCTCTCTCTCTCTCTCTCTCTCTCTCTCTCTTCATGTACTTTGCTTTTTCTATTTCATTTCAAAATGATTAACACTTCTCAAGTACTAACTTTCTCTCCTTACAACCCTCTTAACCACGTTTTTTTTTTTTTTCAACAACCATTCCTCTTCCACCCGCACCCGCCCTTCTATGTTGCACACACTATCCTTGCATTCTTAAATCTACTCGGTACCTTCAGGACCCCTCTCGTTAGCTGTACTCTCTCTCTAACCCAAGTTCTCCTTATTGATTATTTCTTACCCTAACTGTCTCCTTAATATAATCTTCTTTTCAAATTCCACCTTTTTTCTAGAAATTACTTACACTCGCTCGTGTCTTTCCATAGTTGTTTTGTTTTTTTAGTGATACCACTATACCTTTAGCTCTGCCTTTCTCAGAAATACCTGTTTAACATCATTTATTCCTCCAAATTGAATTTTTTGCGCTCCTTGTAGCTTAGTTTCGCTTAGTGCTATGACAGTCAATTTGTTGTCATAACATTAACAATGAATTCTTCTGTATTACACCCATGCACATTCAAATAATCTACCTTTGAAATTTCCTTCATTCTCTTTTTAGTAATTCATACCGAAATGGCTACTAGTCACCTGCTTCCGACATTTTAATTGCTTTCTATACACGCGTTATCCAGGGATAAATAAGTCTAAACCACCTTCACATCAAACTCAGTGAAAGCGCTACAAGTACGAGAACTATTTTGAAATTATAAGACTACTTAGATGAGTGTTCATTCCCGTTCACATACATGCATAGTGATATATGTTGAGTATATACCAGATGCAGGCAGTAGCAGCAAGATTTACCTGTCATCTTACCTGTTAATGTGTCAAGAAAGACCAGAAGTCCTGCCAGAGACCAAACCCTTGACAGGTTTCCATTTCACATACATGTGGCAGGACGGCAGCGCCTCACTGGGTGGATGTTTCCAACTTATTACATATTTGTTATTATTAGTTGTAGTAGTAGTATTAGTAGCTGCACTTATGGTGAAGAGATGTACCCGTTTGGAAAAAAAAGACTATAATCAAGAGGCAATTGAGTGAAGCATTTACAGTGTACTATTGAGTCAGGCAGCTACAGTGTACTGTTAGAGACAAGTAACTACAGCGTACTGTTAGAGATAAATAGCTACAGAATCAAAGGCGAGGCTATGGTTTATGGTGGGCATGTAAAGTCTTGTTCAACATGACGGCATCAGGGAAACCAAGCAAAGGTGAAATGTATATTCGGAAGGCTTGAGTAAGGGGTGAGTCTAGCTCCTAATATTACAAACAAAAGCATTGTGTCTGGAAAGTGTACATCGAAGGGAGGTGACAGATCATTATATTTATCCCATTTTATATTGTTACTTCCATTCTCTCTCTCTCTCTCTCTCTCTCTCTCTCTCTCTCTCTCTCTCTCTCTCTCTCTCTCTCTCTCTGTTTCTCTCTTTCAATAGTATAAAGTCATTTTTGTTGGGTAGTTTCACTGGGTAAAAACAGATTCTTAATATTTTTACGTCTGTCTTAAGCCAACCAACAAAAACCACCTAATAAACTACTTGTCACACCACGACACCAAAACAAGAGGTGTCTCAATCCAATTATTCATCTGTGCATCTTTAGGACAAACACCCAGAACCTAAAAGAGAAATGAAACATTTTCAAAGATATTTTTTTTTTTTTGAAATATTATTATTGCACATTGTTTATGCAACATTATAGAAGGAAAGCCACAGGGACACTTAACACATCCAAAATGAAAAACAGCATAAGCAGATACTTAATCTTCACCACAGGTAACTTGCCTATCGAGATCAGTTATCGAACCATGACAATCAGTCGTCGCTTCGTTTATTATGTGGAAACTCAGGAGGCACAAAAACACCACACAGTCAAGAAAGTACTGGAACGTATGAAATTTTTTTTTGAAAGTTAAGTGGGATATAGCCCCAATCCATAAAGGTGGCAGCAAAGCAATAGCTAAGAACTATAGAGCAATATCTGACGTCCCACATCATAAAAATTTTTGAAAGCGTTCTAAGAAGCATTATTGCACATCACTAGGATTCCCAACAATTGCACAATCCAGGGTAACATAAGTTTAGAGCAGTTCGCTCCTGCCTCTCGCAACTACTGGACCACTATGATATGATCTCGGAGGCACTGGAAGACAAACAAAATACAAATGGAGTAGGCACATATTTTGATAAGTGCGATCATGGTGTAATACCTCACAAAATGCGTGCTAAAAGTATAATTTGCAAAGTGGGTAGATGCATCAACTTTCTAACCAATAAAACACACAGAGTAGTGGAAAACAAAGTTAAGTTGAAGGTTTCAGCAGTTAAAAGCTGTTTCACAAGGCACAGTACTCGCCCCATCCTGTTCGTCATCCTAATATCAGAGATAGACAGGGATGTAAACCATAGCACCTTATCATCCTTTGCAGACGATACTAGGATCTGCATCAGACTGTCATCCATTAAGGATACGGTAAATCTCCAAGCAGATATCAACCAAGTTTTCCGACTGGCAACATAAAACAATGTTATGTTCAATGAGGAAATGTTTCAACTACTCCATTATGGAAAACTGGAAGAAATAATAGCTAGAACTGAGTAGACAACAAACTCTAATCACGGAATAGAGAGGAAAAGTAGTGTGAAGGACTTATTGTAAATGTCAGAGGACCTCACTTTCAAGGATCACAACAGTGTCACTTTCACATCTGATAGGAGATGGATAAACAAACTTTCAAAACAAGGGATGCCAAGCCATTGATGATCCTTTTTAAATCACTTGTTCTCTCTAGTCTGGAATACTGCTGTACACTAATATCTCAGTTTAAAGCATGTGAAATCGCAGATCTAGAGAATGTACAGAGAACCTTTACTGCACATTTAAGCTAACCCTTATAGGTTTAGCGCTTCGTTTTTATCATAATAATGCACATATAAGTTCTGTCAAACACCTTAATTGCTTGGAAAGCTTGGAATCACTTGACCTGTACTCACTGAAGCGCAGGCGAGAGAGATGCATCACAATCTACACCTGGAAAATCCTAGAGGGACTGCACACAAAAAAATCACTCCCTACGAAAGCAAAAGACTGGGCAGGCGGTGCAACATACCCTCACTGAAAAGTAGAGCTGCCGTCAGTACACTAAGAGAATACATAATAAGTGTACGGGGCTCAAGACTGTTCAACAGTTTCCTACCAGCCAAAGGAGAATTATCAATAGACCCCTGGCTATCTTCAAGAGGGAGCTGGGCAGATACCTATAGTCAGTACGAACCACAGCCAGGCTGTGGTTCGTACGTTGGACTACGTGCAACCAACAGCAACAACCTGGTTGATCAGGCCCTGATCCATCGGGAGGCCTAGTCAAGGACTTGGCCGCTGGGGCATTGACCCCCAGAACACCCTTCAGGTAGACTCCAGGTCGGTCCCGTGGCGTGGTAGGCAACGCTCCCCTCACACACTGAGTGTTCGTAGTTCAATCTCAGACCTGGTGGAAATATTGGGCGTGATTCCTTACACCTGCTGTCCCCGTTCACCTAGCAAGCTAGTAGGTACCTGCTTGTTAACTGACTGGTGGGGGTGGTCGCATCCTGGGGGGGACAAGATTAAAGAATGGAAATAAGACAGACAGTCTTCGATGACGCACTGACTTTTTCGAGTTATTCTGGGTGGCTAACCCTCCGGGTTAAAATCCAGAACAAACTATATTCTTAAGGTTGCGTTAAACTATGTCCGAGAAATTACCGAAATACTGTCAGTTTTCCTGAATGAACACAAATATGCTTGTAGAAGAGGCCGCTAGAATAACAATAATGTTGCACACCGAACTTTCAGAACCACTTGATGTAATGGCCTGCTGTCCCATACTGGGCAAGTCCTACACTTACCATATCTTTCCCTCATATATATCTGTCTAAGCTGGTTTTAAAGATTTCTGTGACATTAACGTCGATGAGCCTCATAATAACGCGAAACAGGGAATTTAAAATCAGAGTTACTACTAGATTTGACCTGAATTTTGAGGAATCCAATTCTGCATGCTAAATGATATCACGTTTAACCTTCCAGGAAAGAATGGTGTTAAGTAGATTAGGAGTCATTATAATACTCCCAGGCTCAGCTGTTTCTTATTTTCTTGAAAGTGTTTGTAGAGTAATGGTGATCAGGTGGGCCTGGGAGCTCGTATGTGACAGTGTTCATAGAATTCATACGGTGTTGCACTCACCATCTTGTCAGTGAGAACACTGCGTTGCTTGACGTCATGCAGGCAAAAATACAAGGAGAGTGCATTTCGCTGTTGGTGATTGAGTTTTTAGCCTGACGTTATATTTCAGTGACGTCACATTCTAAGCTGCAGGCAGCACTGGTCTTGACAGATGACGTCAGTAATCATCTGCTAATGCCACTGCATATTAACCGGTGTTCTCTTAGAAACAAGAACTACAATTCAACGTAAATCACCTTAAATATTATCTACACATTTATTTATTCTGGTAATAATATTCCAGTGACAAAAATATTAAGTTTGACTCAGTTTCTTAGTTTTATATTTATTTTTTAACTCAGCGTGTAATATTCTGGTGGCAGAAATGTTGCTGCCGGTAAATAAAAGTTATATTTCTGATTCTCCATAATTATGATAACTCTTTACATAGTTAAAGTAGCTCATTTAGTTTTTTGCAGACCATGAACGTTAGATCAGGTTGTATTTTTTTTAACTACTACAAAGAACTGATGATGGTACACGGTCAAGAAGATGAAAAAATTAGTATTGAATGAAGAAAAGTAAGTGTGTGTGTGTGTGGGTCCCCTGGAGGTCTTAGCCACGTCAACCGACCTTGAGCAGCAACTCTGAGTATCAAGTATCCATCAAGTGCTGGTGGGCCGGTTTGAAGTCCACGCTCGGAAAAACATTGAATGTAAACTATCATATATCTTGATTTTAAAAAGACTAATATTAGTTGACTTCAAAGAGATTTTGTATATCTTATGGACTAACTCAAAGGTTGAAAGAGTGAAGAGTGAATTCACGGCGGACTTTCAATTTGGACTATGAAAAATTCTACGAGTTAGGCATTACCTCACTAGTAAGACAGAGCATCATCTACACACCATGCATTCTACACCATAAAGGACCCCAATGGAAATAAGTCACTCTGTCTGACTTTTTTGGGGTTATCGTAGGTTCTCTACACATATGCTGCTATGTATGATAATTTTATGTAACTGTATTTGTGTATACCTGAATAAACTTACTTACTTACCATTAAAACGACTGTTAAGATTAGTATCCTCAGCGTCCATCACGTTAAGTCTGACTCTATACTTCTCGTTACACAAATAACCCGCACATAAAAGAGAGAAGCTTACGACGACGTTTCGGTCCGACTTGGACCATTGACAAAGTCACACTAACAGAGGTGGAGCAGGACGGCTATATATAGGCAGGAAGAGGTGGAGGTAGTAGTAGTAGTAGTAGTAGTAGTAGTAGTAGTAGTAGTAGTAGTAGTAGTAGTAGTAGTAGTACAAGAATTGTATATAATACCGACAGGATGAAATGACACATGCACAACACCCGGGCATCCCCACCGTAGACGTTTCGCCATCCACTACTACTACTACTACTACTACTACTACTACTACTACTACTACTACTACCTCCACCTCTTCCTGCCTATATATAGCCGTCCTGCTCCACCTCTGTTAGTGTGACTTTGTCAATGGTCCAAGTCGGACCGAAACGTCCTCGTAAGCTTCTCTCTTTTATGTGCGGGTTATTTGTGTATCGTTCCAGTCACGGTATTGTGCCTTTTTGTTATTTATTTATCTATACTTCTCGTGTTGGTGGTGGCAGCTACATTTTTTTTACCAGATCAATTTTACAGGCTTAAAGCTGTTATCTTACCTCAGCTCATTTCAAAGTCTCAGCCCTGTTTAAAGTATACTACCACCCTCAGGATACGACCCACAACAGTCGACTAACACCCAGGTACCTACTTCTTCTTCTGTTGGGTTTCAGGGCCACTGACAAGAGGTACCTACTTACTGCTAAGTGAACACAGGGGCATTAGGTGTAGGGAAACATGCCCAATGTTTCCACCCGGCCGGGGATCGAATCACGGACATTCGGTATGTAAGCTGAGTGATATTACGAAATGCACAGGGATGTAGCGCTCACCGGAAGAATATTGGTGCAGTAGCTTAGTAAAGTGCGATATTTCGATGGAGCGAACTGTACAATACTTCAATGGAGAATTGTCTTAGTAATTTTAGTGGTGAGTTCTCTATCAGACTTTAATGAAGATTTGCATATCAGACTTCGATATCAATATTCAATACATGATCTGATGTTATTGTGGAAAATTTTGATAATTTTCCTGCAATTTGTGTAATAATTGAAGGAAATGATAGTGTTTATATAACGTAGTGTAGATGGGCAGTGTTGATGTGACTTTTAAAAGATGTTCAGCCGCAAAGGAACGAACATCCATATAATTTACTCTTTTTATGGTAATCAGTTAAGTAAAACGTAATTTAATAAAATAATATTTCAATGAAAATGTATTACACACCTGCAAGTGTGTCATTGAATTAATTAAGATGTAATGTGGAGGAAAACGTTATGAGAGGAAGCCGAGTAATGGTGTAATGGAGGAAAGGACCGGAATTTGCAGGCAATTAATCCAGAGTAATCGGTGGTGATAGAGAATATATCGACAAGGTGATTAACATCTGGATAAACGAAGAGACAGTGTATCTGAAAGGTCCAGATCTGTGAAATAACTGTCAGATAAATGTTGATAATGATAATACTGGACGCAGTGGTTGGACGACGTGTTGAACACCGTGTGTATGGGAATAAGTAATGTTAGCCTCCTTATACGTGGTATAAAACAACAGGACAGGACAGGTGAGATATCCATTTATTGGCCAATATTAGATTACTGTCCTGTGAATGAGGTGTTAGGATATATCACCAAGATCATAATTTGGTGAGTAGTATATTTAAATGCCCTTCATATTTTTTTCAAATTATATAATTAATCTAAATATATAATCGCTCGAACAAATTACTCAGGTCAAGTAACTGATAATCCGGAATATATGCAGTCTACAACCAAATTTAATACAGCCAGTGTTACTCTCTTGAAGTATTTCCTTTAATCAATTCAAGAACTACATATTCACATAATTTAAAGTCCAGATGAGTGAGTCTGAGGAGATGAGAAGGTGGACATCGAAGGAGGGACAGTACTGTGACCCAATGTTGTTAAAGTCCAACCTGTCTCCGAGGTATAGCTATAGTAGTAAGTGTCTGTTTTGGTTGCGCCAGAGTATTCCCAGTTATGTGTGTGTCATGTTAATTCAGGATTGTATCTGTGAAATTCACACACATAATATTAAAGTGTGTGGACTGCTAAGCCTGTATACAGCCTCGATCATATGACCAAAAGCTTCATTTAGTGAGTTATCATATGACTTAGACCTGTGAAAGGGAAACACTTGCCCTGTTTCCTTACGGACAAAATACGACCATCAGACTTTGATTAGGCGTAAGGCATTATTTATTCAATTTAAAAATGCGCATCACATTTCAGTGAAGAGTTGCGTATCATACTGCAATTAAGAGTTGCGTATCATACTGCAATTAAGAGTTGCGTATTATAATTAAATGACGAGTTGTGTATCATACTGTCACGGAGAGTTGCGTATCATACTTCACTGGAGAGTTGCGTATCATACTTCACTGGAGAGTTGCGTATCATACTTCACTGGAGAGTTGCGTATCATACTTCACTGGAGAGTTGCGTATCATACTTCACTGGAGAGTTGCGTATCATACTTCACTGGAGAGTTGCGTATCATACTTCACTGGAGAGTTGCGTATCATACTTCACTGGAGAGTTGCGTATCATACTTCACTGGAGAGTTGCGTATCATACTTCACTGGAGAGTTGCGTATCATACTTCACTGGAGAGTTGCGTATCATACTTCACTGGAGAGTTGCGTATCATACTTCACTGGAGAGTTGCGTATCATACTTCACTGGAGAGTTGCGTATCATACTTCACTGGAGAGTTGCGTATCATACTTCACTGGAGAGTTGCGTATCATACTTCACTGGAGAGTTGCGTATTATACTTCACTGGAGAGTTGCGTATCATACTTCACTGGAGAGTTGCGTATCATACTTCACTGGAGAGTTGCGTATCATACTTCACTGGAGAGTTGCGTATCATACTTCACTGGAGAGTTGCGTATCATACTTCACTGGAGAGTTGCGTATCATACTTCACTGGAGAGTTGCGTATCATACTTCAATAAAGAAGTGAGTTTCCTTCTTCATTATAGAGATGCTTATCATTTTTTGATGAAAAATTGCAAATTATACTACTATTAAGATAAGTATAAGATGCTTAAAGAGTGCTGGTAACGAGACGTGTTAACTTTATTAACCTTGCTAACACTAAGAGTTATCAATGAAACAGCTAGAAGGACTTAACGCTCACTGACTATGATGTCGCAAATACTGGTAGTGACGTGAAGATAGCGTGTATTGACGTAACAACCGATGAAGTAACGACTACTGGTGAAGGAGACGCTTGTGCAACATTTGGATATCTTCTGGAAACGTTTCGCCGACCAGTGGCTTCTTCAGTCCAATACAGAGAAGAATGGTGGAAGACGAGGAGGAGTTTGAGGTAATCAGTCCGTCTTGGATATGTAAATAAGAAACAGTCAAAGGTATCCATGCTCTCCGATGATGTTTATCTAAAGTGGAGAAAACAAACAAAAGAAGAACAAGAAAAGGTACAAACGGATCTGCATAAGTTGGAGGATTGCTCTGACAAGTGACTATTAGAGTTTAACCCCAATAAATGGAAATCTAAAGAAATCGGAAAGGACAAAAATGAGCCGAAATGGAGTATAGACTCAGCAGCAAGCTTCACAAAGCCAGGTATAAGGGAACCCAGTAGCAGTCAGCAGTCATGAGGACAAGTGCCGAGACTCGACCCCTGCATCCACATACTAGATGCACACACGCGCGCGCGCACACACACACACACACACACACACACACACACACAAGCCAGCTACACTAAATACACTAGCGTAATGTCCTAACACTGCCGAGCATGAGCCTACTGTCCAATGCTCGTCAGGTCTTTCTCAAATACACTCATTCTCAGTCATATTATAAATGACAGACCATACCAGTACGTGGGTAAGACAAACTTCCCAGGCATCCCTGAAGAAGGACCAGAGATTTCTTCACTTTTACTTTCACCTTTTCGTTTTTCTTTCGCTCATAACTCCAGAACGCCTCGTCCAATCAGCTTCAATTTTTCGACGGTAGTGTACAACAACTAGGGTCAGATTCTTGGAACCATTGGAATGTGAAGGCATCCTATTACCAAAATTGAGGACCCACATTCCCAGCATCCTGGAATGACTCAGACAACATCCAAAATCCTCAGTTACGTAGCTTCTCAAAGTTTAACAAAGACGTATATTTATTTGATGACGGAGGAGTAAAATTCAAATGTCTGGGTGAAGATTTAGCATTATATGTGTAAAACTGTGTGAATTTTTATTTCCTTAATCACCTTACATTTCAGTGTACCTCTTCTGAATGGCTACAGTATTTAAGGAGAATACATCATATGGACAGGTTAATACCCACTAAATTTCTTTTGCGTGCAGCCAAATTTGTCGATACAGTAAAATAGAAAAATACCTGGAATCGTTGGAATCTATTCCGTAATTGGAGAATGACTCATCTGATAGGTTTGAAACTACCAATATTGGTGTGGTTTAATGAACTTAAGGTTTATCCTGTTATTGGATGATATAAGTCCATATTTGGTAATTTTATTGAATAAATAGTGAAATTCATTGACATTCATTAAAGAATGTTTCTTCAGATCGGCTTCAAAATATGAGGAGGATGCCTTATAAAATTAATCAAAGTGCAAATTTGACATTTTTGTTAGACTGACAGAAACTTGGAGTCGCTGGCACCAGATCACTTACTCAAGAATACCTTTTCTGATCACCATCAATATTTCACAGTTGGTGAGCTTTATTAATAGGGAGCTCGAGGCTTATTTTTGAGCTGTGTAAATTAAAATTTGCCACTTTTATTTAATAAATAGTTTCCCTTGTAATAACTAGAGAATATTAATGGTATACAATATTAATGGTTACAGTATTAATGGTGTACAATATTAATGGTAAACAATACCGACAAGATGAACACTAATGAATAACTCTTCTGATCAGCCTCAAATTCTTATCATAGATGGAAATACTTTTGTACAGATTTTGGCTGTTTTGATGTTAATTTGCCAATTTTAAAGTTAAAATAGAAAATTTAAAAAAATCTCCTTTTTAGGGAGTTTTATAAATTTAACGAGGAGATATTTTCCTGTATTCAGGACATCCTCATCAATAATGTTACTCTTTTTTTTTTTATCCAAAATTACCGTTTAAACTCGAGAAAGCTTCATTCGATGTGGTTTTAAATTTCCACCGTTGGTGTAGTGTATCAAGTGCAACATTCATGGGACTATTTCGGGTGTCCCGTAGCACGATCGTTAGCGCACTCGGCTCACACACTGAGGTCCGGAGTTCGAATCTCTTGTACGGCTGGGAAACATTTGGTACGTGTTTTCGTAAAACACCTGCTGTCCCTGTTCACCCATCAGTATAAAATGGGTACCTGGGTGTTAGTAGACTGGTGTGGGTCGCATCCTGGGGCAAAACTGACCTAATTTGCTCGATATGCTCAGCATAACAAGCAGCTTCCTATATAGTAGTATGTCACTGATGTCAGCTAGGACTGTATACCTTGTACATGTACCTGTAGAAATGAAGATATTATTATTATTATTATTATTTGCATGTGTGGGTCCCCTGATATAGTGAAAGAAGACAACGATTGTGACAGTTAAATATGTTCTTAGGGGACATGTAAACAATTACAGGTGTAATGATTACATTGTGGTTCAATAGTCTGTGGGAGTGTGACAGAGGGTAAGATTAGAGGACTTATGTATAATCATATGCTCACATATTTACAAGTATGAACCTAGGTATTTTTCATATGCAAGTTCAAATGTCTTATTCCACTGATCCTAAAATCACTGACAACTGGACATTCGATGAAGTAATATCTTATTCTCAGAGCGAAGATGTGGAATAAGCAGCGTTAGAAGATCCAGCTGTGGTATATACATTTATCTGACACTGGTTACGATATACCAACATTATTCTGACAATCACAGCGTCACGTAAGGTTGAGGTGCGAGAGGAATTTAAGAAACTGTTAGGTGGGTGTGGGACGGTGTATGCGGGAAGGAGTGGAAAGGTGGGTGTGGGACGGTGTACTCAGGGTGATGAACGGAGAGGTGGGTGTGGGACGGTGTTCTCAGGGGGAGGAGAGGAGAGGTCGTGCATCAGTGATATCTCTCAAGGAGTGTGCAGTGTGTGTTCCCTCTCGTTTATGCTGAATAAATTTCTATACAGAGTGGTGTGGAAATCCTGGAATTTTTGTTTCTTCCTACCGCTCTTTAATGTATGGAGACAAAGAAGAGAAGTTGGTGCAACATTCGTAAAATTAATTGCATGTGCACTGGATGCAGATTAATTCATTCCGTTTTTGAGCAGATTTTTTTTTATGAACTGTAGTGCTAAGGTCAGTGGTCACGTGCAGTCATACCTGCCTAAGCTCTTGGGAGTTAGCGTGGGCTGTTTCCAAGCACCATGGCTTGTTGTAGTGTTTTAGAATCTCAGGTTCAAGTGTTGAAGAAGGAGATTCTACTTCTTCAGGAGGAAAATAGGAGGCTGAAGCTTCGCATAAATGAGTTTGGGAGTGAGTGTGAGAAGGATTTAGCTGGTAAGGAGGAAATGGTCACCAGCAGTGACGGTGGCAACCACTTTAAGTGGCAAGTGGTTCACAGAGAGAAAGGTCAGACAGTAAGTGTGCCTTCCTGGAGTTGGTGTTGGTGACATAGCCACAGGTTGGATAATATTATGGCAAGTAATGGGAACAAGCCCATTATCTGTCTTAGTGCTGGGGGTAATGACTCTGGGAAGGGCAGGAGAGAGGAGCTGCTGGATAAGTACAGGTCAGCCATAGAAGTAGTTAGGTCTAAGGGAGGGATCCCAGTCATATGTAGCATCTTGCCTAGAAAGGAAGTGGGCAATGAATGGATGTCTAGGGCAATTGGTATAAATTGCTGGCTAGACAGGTACTGCAAGGAACTTGCAATCCCATTCACTGATAACTGAGACCTATTCTTTGGCAAATGTGATATGTATGCAAGGGATGGGGTTCATCTCTCTGGGAATGGAGTGGTTGCATTAGCCAATTCAATTGAGAGGGTAATTGATGACTTGTCTAGGAATTTAAACTGATAGATTATAGAGGTATGGTTGCTTGTGGGAAACAATCAGGCTGCAGCAGTAGGGTTAAAAACAGCAGTTATTATCGGGATACCTCAGGGATATATTTAAAAGACAATATTCAAAATAAAGTTGCTAGTAATGGCAAATCAATTGATCAACAAACAAAGAGAGTAGAGGGCAACGAGTGACTAGCTCCTTTAAGGTTTACTATACAAATAGTAGGAGTCTAAGAAATAAGATAGATGAGCTAAGATTACTTGTAAGTGTAGGTAATATAGATATTATTGGTATAACAGAGACCTGGTTCAACCTGAAAGATAGAGAAATGCCTTCTGAATGCAACATACAGGATTATAAACTATTCCACACTGATAGGGTCAACAGGAAGGGTGGTGGGGTGGCGATATATGCCAGAGAAAATTTAAATTGTTGTCTTAGATATGATATAAGATTAGAAACATCGAACACAGAATCTGTTTGGCTACAGTTTCTCGAGGGAAGTAACAAATTAATTTCTGGTGTAATTTATAGGCCCCCAAACCTTGATAGGGAGTGCAGTAAGCTGTTATGGAACGAAATTCATAAGGCATCTAGATATGAAAATGTTGTGATAATGGGAGATTTTAACTTAAGACAAAAATGATTGGAACAATATGACAGGAAATCTTGAGTCTAGTGACTTTCTTGATACGGTTCAGGATTGCTTTTTAGAACAGTTTGAGACAGAACCAACTAGAGGAAACAATCTGCTTGACTTGGTTCTTGCCAACAAAGATTCACTAATTAATAATCTTGAGGTTAATGATGAGCTTGGGGAAAGTGATCACAAATCACTTAGCTTCAATATATCATGGAATTACCCAAATAACTGCAATCAAATCTCTGTCCCAGATTTTCGCTTGGCCGACTTCATGGGACTGAAAAATTACCTGGGTGGGCTAAATTGGGATGTCCTGACTATGGATCAGGTAGGTGATCTTGGTTGCCAATATGACGTTTTTCAGAACATAGTTCTAGCTGCCCAGACAACTTTTGTTCTGAGTAGCGAAATTAGATCTAACAAAAAGGATCCCAAATTGATGAACAATATATTAAAACATCTCATTGGTCAAAAGAGAGTCATATATAGGCATATCAAAAGAGGGGATGGGCAATTAAGAAATCAATATATTCAATAAGAGAGAGAAATGAAGAAAGGAATAAGAAAAGCAAAAAGGGATTATGAGGATTAGGTCGCAAGGGATTCAAAGACTAACCCAAAAGGGTTCTTTCAGGTATACAGAAGTAAGATTAGGGACAGGATTGGCCCACTTAAGAGTAACTCTGGTCAGATCACTGACAGTGATAAGGATATGTGTGAAATTCTCAATACCTACTTCTAAGTTTTCACCCAGGAAAATACTAGCGATATTCCTGAAATAATAGATTATGTAGAACATGATAATAAACTATGCACGATTGCGGTAACTAGTGACATGGTCCTCAGACAAATAGAGAAACTAAAACCTAACAAATCCCCAGGCCCTGATGAACTGTTTGCAAGGGTGTTACAGGAATGTAAAGAGGAACTTAGTATAACTTTGGTTAATCTTTTTAACATGTCACTACAAACTGGCATAGTGCCTGATAAGTGGAAAATGGCAAATGTAATAACTGTTTACAAGGCAGGTGACAGGTCCTTGGCTTCGAACTATAGACCAATAAGCCTTACCTCCATAGTGGGAAAATTTATGGAATCAATAATTGCCGAAGCAATTCGTAGCCATCTTGATAGGCACAGATTGATTTATGAGTCTCAACACGGTTTTACAAAGGGACGTTCCTGTCTTACGAATTTACTAACTTTTTTCACTAAGGTGTTTGAGGAGGTAGATCATGGTAATGAATATGATATTGTGTGTATCGACTTCAGTAAGGCTGTCGATAGAGTTCCACATCAGAGGTTATTGAGAAAACTTAAGGCACACGGAATAGGAGGAGAAATTTTTTCCTGGGTAGAGGCATGGCTGACAAATAGGCAGCAGAGAGTTTGCATAAATGGGGAGAAATCAGAATGGGGGCACGTCAGAAGCGGTGTTCCTCAGGGGTCAATGTTGGGCCCGTTGTTGTTCACAATTTACATAAACGACATAGATGAGGGAATAAATAGCGACATAAGCAAATTTGCTGATAACACTAAAATAGGCCGTCCAATTCGTTCTAATGAGGACACTAGAGCACTCCAGGATGATTTGAATAGTCTGATGCAATGGTCGGAGAAGTGGCAGATGCAGTTTAATATAGACAAATGCAAAGTTCTAAATGTTGGACAGGTAAATAACCATGCCACATATAAACTAAATAATGTAGATCTTAATACTACTGATTTCAAAAAGAATTTAGGAGTTCTGGTTAGCAGTAATCTAAAACCAAGACAACAGTGCATTAGTGCTCGCAATAAAGCTAACAGAATTCATGGCTTCATATCTAGAAGTATCTAAAGTGTAATAAGTTCACTATTTTGCCATTATATTTCCTAGCTCATTTATTTGATTACCACTTTATTTGTTCACCACAAAGTTTTTGTTAATCCCTTTTATATTGCCTCCCTTATTTTAGTTTTAAAGAACTACCTTAGCACAAATTTTTTGCATTTGTTAAAATAACTCAGGTGCTATTTTAAAGCTTTAGAATATTTACTTTGTCTTATACTTAATTCTAACTATTGATTCACTATAAATCTCATGATAACAAGCATTGATCCTGATACCAACTTCTTATTGAATGACTTAAATGAATCAAACAGTAACTGTAATTACTACACAGCAGAACAATCAAAGGCACTTCTCAGAGCCAACAAAAACATAACTGTCTTTAACTACAATATCAGATCTTTAAGTAAACATTACGATGACATCATAGCATTACTAAATTCCCTGCATGCCAGTATATCCACCATTACTCTCACCGAAACCTGGCTAAAGCCTGATACTACAGATGTCTATGCCATTCCTGGTTACGCAGCCATACACAACTGTAGGCCAGATCAACAAGGGGGTGGCACAGCTATATACTACTCAGACCAACTAGAATGTATCATTAATACTTGCACAATGGATGAACATGGGGAATATATAATAGCTAAATTCAAATCCAAATACCTACAAAAACCTCTCACAGTGATAAACATCTACAGAGTACCACAGTCAAACCTTAGCCGTTTTAGTGACAACCTAGGAAGTATGATAACTGATGCATGCATGAATAAAGATCACTTGCTACTCTCAGGTGACTTCAATATAAATCTCCTGCAAGATCAGGACCCACACGTTAATGAATTCACACACACTATGAGTAACTGCATGTTGCTACCAACAGTAACAAAACCTACAAGAGTTACAGAGACTAGTGTTTCCCTACTAGACCACATCTGGACCAACACCATATCCCCTTTAAAATCAGGCATAATCACAGATAGTACCACAGATCACTACCCTACCTTCCTCATCACAAACCTTGGCAAATTACCCCAAGACAGTACTAAAGTCACTTTCAGACTTCACAATGAGGCAGCCATTAATAACTTCACAGCAGCAGTGACAAACATTGACTGGCACACTGAGCTAGAAATCTATACAGATATTGACGAATGTATTAATAATTTTCTAAAAAAGACCCAATACCTTTATAACAAGCACTGCCCCCAAAAAATTAAACAGATGACAGCTAAGAGACTGAACAGTCCCTGGCTAACACCCAACATCCTCAAATCCATAAATACAAAGCACCTATAAGCTAACCTATGACACTGAGCTTGACTCTATCATCATTACTGATTCTATGTCATCATTGAAGGCTCTTGGCTCATATAATGACTCCAACAACATGCTCATTGGGGAAGCCAGGTATAGATACTCAAAAATTAGGGACAAAGGAATTAATGTACAATTGCTATGGATCCCATCACACATTGGATTACTCCTTCATGATAAAGTTGATATGTTAGCCAAGAAGAGTATCCAGAAGGAGAACGTAGAATATAACTTTGGTATAACTGTGTCTAGCATTAGGAATAATATTAGGAGAGAAGTAAATAATGAAGATGATTGTTATAGGAATGCAGTTAGAAGCCTGAGTAGATCTATAACCCACTATGATAACATGAACGTAGATAAGTATGTTTATGGAGCAACTTGCAATGTGAAAAGACTGACTGATGTTGTAGTGGCCAGGCTTAGGCTTGGTTACAAGTACTTCTGGCAGTTTGGGAGACACACAGATGATGATCAAACTAAATGTAAATTATGTGATCAGGCATATGGTCACTCTCTTGAACACTATGTGCTTAATTGTCCACTTATTGAGGAATACAGAGACAGACAGTATAATAACCTATGTGACATGTCAAGATATCTTATTAATGAAAATAAGATACCAGATATACTAAGCAAATTTCCTAAATTTGCTTGTAACAGATAAGTGAACTATAGATATGTAGATATAAATCCATATGTATTCCTGTTAACCCTTTGGGGCCTAGTTCCTAGGCCTTTTGTGTATCCATATGCTCTCGCGCTACCGTCCACAGGATGGATATGGGGTGCACAATAAACTAGCCACTTCGGTGGCAAAATCTATCTAATCTAAGCACCTATACGAAAAACAGTACAGAATGGGTCACATAACTAGAGACCAAACAAAACGTTACTCGTCAGTCCTAACCAGCCTGATAAGAAGGGCTAAAAAATTGTATTATGAGAACAGATTATCCAACTTACGAGGTGATATGAAAAAGACCTGGAAAACCCTATCAGCAATTCTAGGAACAAAAAGATATCACGAAATAGCGAAATTGAATTAACAAAACCAGATGAACCCCAACTCCCACCAACTGAAACAGCAAACAGACTCAATAATTTCTTCTCCACTATAGGAAAAAACCTTGCCAATAAAATCCCAAGCTCAGATACCCCACCCAATGACTACCTCACTGGCAAGTACCCGAACACGCTGTTCCTAGCTCCGACTAACCCTACTGAAGTCTCCCTTATTATCAACACACTAAAAAACAAGACAGGAGATTTAAATACCTTAATACCCTTTATATACAAAAAAGCGTCACAAGTACTATCACCAATCACTGCAACACTTTTTAACAAATCCATAGAATCCTCTACCTTCCCTACAGTTCTCAAAATAGCAAGGGTCACCCCGATCCATAAAGGAGGAGACCAAACAGACTTGAATAACTATAGTCCAATATCCAACTTACACCCTCTCTCTAAAATCGTAGAAAAATTAATTCATAAGCGAATCTATAACTACCTCATCTCCCACAACATACTCAACCCCTGTCAGTTTGGATTTAGGCCTAATAAAAATACTAATGATGCTATTATACACATGCTAGAACACATATACACTGCAATAGAGAAAAAAGAAGTCCCACTGGGAATCTTCATAGACTTACGTAAAGCTTTTGATACCGTTGACCATGACTTGCTCCATATAAAATTGTCGCACTATGGTATAAGAAGGCACTTCCTCAACTACCTAAAGTCTTACCTCAGCAACAGAAGCCAATATGTGTGCACAAACGGGGCAAACTCTTCAGCACAGCCAGTCAGAGTTGGTGTCCCACAGGGAAGTGTCCTAGGCCCTCTTCTCTTTCTCATATACATAAATGCATCGCAACTTCTCAAACCCACACTATTTGCAGATGACACTACATACGTCTTCTCTCACCCGAGCCCAGTCACGCTAGCCAATACTGTAAATACCGAATTACAGAAAATATCTACCTGGATGAGGACTAACAAACTTACTCTAAACATTGACAAAACCTACTTCATTCAGTTTGGTAACAGAGCTACAGACGTCCCTCTTAACATAATGATAAACGGATCACCTATCACAAAACTCACAGAGGGAAAATTCTTAGGAATCCACCTTGATAATAGACTCAAATTTCAAACATATACTACAAATTTTCAAAAAAAAAAAATTCCAAGACCGTAGGCATACTATCGAAGATACGGTACTATGTTCCACAGTCAGCCCTCCAGGCCCTATACCACTCACTTATTTACCCCTATCTCACCTATGAAATTTGTGCATGGGGCTCAACAACAATAAACCATCTCAGACCATTAATTACCCAACAAAAGGCTGCAGTCAGAATGATAAATTCGCACTACAGGCAGCACACTCCACCAATATTCAAAACTCTAAACCTACTCACCATTCAAAACATCCATACTTATTACTGCACCTACTACATTCATTCTGATATAAACCCTCCCCTCTAACGTCTCCTTACCAACCTCAACAGAACACACGACCATAACACAAGGCACAAATCACTCTTTGATGTTCCTCGAGTCCATCTCACGCTATGCAAAAACTCAAAGCACATAAAAGGAACTAAAATCTGGAATTCATTACCTGTGAATATAAAAGAAACACTGTCTGTTTATAAATTCAAGTCTCTTCTCAAAAATCACTTACCCACAACTAAATAAATACTGAGTAATTGTATCTCATAAATTGTATCTCGTAAATGTTTCTCATTATTGTATCTCATAAATGTCTAACCTGTGACCCAATCAAACTTTATTTTTTAATTACATTACCTAACAGAATACTCCATTCTACTGAATGCTCATCAACACAGTAAATGACCATACGACTTATCTTTGTAATACTCACTTGTGCTAAATTATCTGTATTCAATAATGTTTTTGCCACTGAATATATCATTGCTTAGTTAATCTTAAGTTAATTTTAAGCCTGCTCATAATGTTCTGCATACTTGTACTTCACTGTATCATGTTCAAATTAATAAATAAAAAAATAGAAGTCCTCAGGTTGTTCTTCAACTCTATATATCCTTGGTTAGGCCTCATTTAGACTACGCTGCTCAGTTCTGGTCACCGTATTACAGAATGGATGTAAATACTCTGGAAAACGTACAGAGGAGGATGACAAAGATAATCCTATGTATCAGAAATCTTCCCTTTGAGGATAGACTGAGGGCTCTGAATCTGCACTCTCTCTAAAGGCGTAGAATTAGGGGGGATATGATCGAGGTGTATAAATGGAAAACAGGAATAAATAAAGGGGATGTAAATAGTGTGCTGAAAATTTTCAGCCAAGACAGGACTCGCAGCAATGGTTTCAAGTTGGAAAAATTCAGATTCAGGAAGGATATAGGAAAGCACTGGTTTGGTAATAGAGTTGTGGATGAGTGGAACAAACTCACGAGTACAGTTATTCAGGCTTAAACTTTGTGTAGTTTTAAAAATAGGTTAGATAAATGCATGAGTGGGTGTGGGTGGGTGCGAGTTGGACCTGACTAGCTTGTGCTGCTGGGTCTGGTGCCGTGCTCCTTGAGTGGAGGTGACCAGACTGGGTGGGTCATTAGGCTAATCCGAGGGGGGGGTCATTGGGCTAATCCGAGGGGGGGGGTCACATGGACCTGCTCTGCATGGGTCAGTAGGCCTGTTGCAGTGTTACTTCTTTCTTATGTTCTTATGTAAATTCGCGAAAATTGCATTGATGCAATCAGAATCTCTTATCTTTAAGGAAATATTTGAAATAACTGCAAAGGGGAAAGTGGAAAAGAATCCTTCTTCCGTAAGCCATACGTGCCGTAAGAGGTAACTAAAATGCCGGAAGCAAGAAACAGTTAACCCCATCTCCACTAAAAATTACTATATGTAAAATGAAAAACTTTCGTAACCCTAAAAAGAAAAACGAAAGTTTTTCTTTTTAGGGTTACCCTGCCTCGGTGGGAGACGGCCGATGCGTTAAAAAAAGAAATAACGCGAATGAGTGTTTGGGGAAATATCAGTGTCTCGCTCTATAAATATGGTGTACACTAGATATAATAAATGTCTGAGTAATGAGCATAACCAGCTTGATGCCATATATGTTGAACTTCAGCTAAAATTAACAGCGAACAGCAGATAACACTGTTATATAAAGCAACTGTCCAAACAGAAACCATCCCTTTTTACTGCACCTTTGACATTACAAAGTTCTTATTGGGCATTCCAGTCCATGACATTTTCGCAGATTTTATCAAGTGGTCAGAAACGTCAGTTATATGTGTGTACTGTAATCAGAGACTTCTAGTATGATAATCATATAATGAAATCATCTCGAGATCCAGTCATCTTAGGATCTTGCCAAAGAAAAACTACGCAACAGACTTCATCAGGTGAAAGCTCGCCTCAATCACCTGCCATGTTTATTATTCACCTGTATTGTTCTGATGAAATCTTCATGGAACTACTTCTGTGATTTCAGTCACGTCGGAGTTCAAATGAGAAAATAAAAACTTTCCCTGCATTCATGGCATTCAAAGCAATATCGACAAGAACATGTTTTTTGACGGCTCTCGCCACAGCTTTCCACTGATATTGAGTCTTAGTGTTGAGAACATAGTCTCCAGCAGATCTTGAAGGTTTGACCCCTATTGTTAGATGTCTTATGCAACCGAGGAAGCTCATATATCAGTGTGAAAAGCCACTTAAGCGATGCACTATAACAGAACATAACAGGTGGACAACAGGTTCGGGAAATATTACCGGTTCAAACATTTTCCTTTATAACTCCATTCAGATTATTTTTTATTATTTTGGCCTCAATGGTGCTAATTTTTGATAGGTTATACAATTTGTTACGCTAAGTAGCTTTCATTTACGGAGATATTTTGCAAGAGATAACCAAAAATAAAAAAAAATATTTTATGGAAATTTAAATGTTGGTCTAGCAAATGAATATTTATTAAACAAATGAAACTCAGCGGGCAAAATTACATAAAAAAAGCAGAGTTGATGCAATAATGAAGGAAAAATGAACATGAATAAATAATAAAAAGATTCGAATCTGTAAGCTTTCCAAAAAAAAAATTAAAATACTTTCTGGCCCGTTCATCATTATTTTCAAGATAAGAATACAATAAGTTACTGCAGAAATCATTTTTTTAAATTTGTCACAAGTCAAACAAGAGACTAACTGGAAAACTGCGCTCTTGCTGTCTCATGGGTCACTGAGTACCATTTTTCAGCCACTAGGTGGCATGAGATTTCGTTCTAAGCTGCATAATTAGCAGGAGTTTCGTTTTGTGGATCAGGTAACAGTCAGCAGTCCCATTGTGCGGTTACCTAACAACCGAGTGCCCCATTTCTAGGCTCATCTAGACGGCAGGAAGCTTGTTTCTACTGCAAGTTGGAATACCAATTAGCTTGGATTAAACTGAAGGAAAGAGGTGTCGAGTTTAATAATAGTTACTTAACATGACAAAGAACTATTGACTTGTGTGTAACATGATAATTGCAACGTTTTGTGTAACATGGCAAATACAATGCTTTGTGTAACATGGCAAGTACAATGCTTTGTGTAACACGACAATTGTAAAGTTTTGTGTAACATTAGTATAAAGTTACGTGTAACACGAAGCGTGTGTGTGTGTGTGTGTGTGTGTGTGTGTGTGTGAAACATGAGTGTAACGATTTGCGTAACAGGAGTAATTATTTTTGCACCGTCAAACCAGTAGCGGACTAGCACCTGGGATCAATTTAATGCTAGGTGAGCAGAACCAATGTCTTCACTCGCCCCAGGATTGAACTCGTGTCCTTTGGTTATAAGCTGCAAGCACTAGTACTGAGCCACGACCTACCTTAGGATAGATTAAGAGCGTATTGGTTGAGTATCTGAGAGAATGAAGCTTGTGTTAGCCTAACAGAGCTACAGTCTGGATAACTTGAGAAACTGACACTGAATTCGTTTGACAGACGACATTAGCGTTTTGGGTTACATGACAAACACCAAGAACGTTTTGGTTCCGTGACAGAAGAAAATATCGTTATCGGTTACTTGGCACATACGAATAAGTCTTGGGTCACGTGACAGACAAGAGTAAAGTTTTGGGTCACGTAACAGACGAAAGTAATGTTTGAGATGCAAGAGTCAACCCACGAGAACGGTAATCATATGTTATACGAATGCAACGTTGTTATGATAGCATTATTAACAGGTGGAACTTTTAACGATCACTTAGTCGATGACATTAACGTTATATAATCAGCTGGTTTACGAACGTTTGATGTTGATGTGGCTCTCTGGAAGGGTAGCTTTAAATCACATTATTTATTTAATAATCGTTGTAGTACCATATACTTTGCTGTAAGAACGTTTTCAGATGACATGACTAGAAGGAGGAACATCTAACGATCATATGATTAATGGTAAAAACGTTCTAAGACCTGTAGGCTAAAAGGAGAAAAACTTTTTGAATAACATCCTTGTAAGGAGTTTTTCAAAAATCACGGCGAACGGGAAAGCAAGAAGCGTTTTATAAGAATTGAAAGGTAAAAAAGAAACAGTTTTATGAAGCCATGACAGGAAGAGTTAGTACTTTGATCATGACTTGATTTCAACAGGCTTTCCACAATGGGTATTTATTTCCGGCGTTGTTAAACAGCTGGGTGCACAGTACAACACAGATCACCAATAGTGCTGCTTACACTTACACCATACAACAACAAACCGATCACGCAGTATGCTTGTGTGTGTGAGTGTGTATACTCACCTATTTGTGGTTACAGGGGTCGATTCACTCAGGGGTCGATCCTCTCTTTCCCTTCTCCATGTGCTTCATCATACCTCGTCTTAAAACTGTGTACGGTTCCTGCCTCCACTACATCACTTGCCAGACTATTCCACTTCCTGACGACTCGAGAAGTAAAGAAATACTTCCTAACTTCTCTTTGATTCATCTGAGTCTTCAGCTTCCAACTGCAACCCCTTGTTTCTGTGTCCCATCTCTGGAACATCCTGTATCTGTCCACCTTGTCAATTCCTCGCAGTATTGTGTGTGTGTGTGTGTGTGTGTGTGTGTGTGTGTGTGTGTGTGTGTGTGTGTGTGTGTGTGTGTGTGTGAGTGATTGTGTGTGTGTGGTGTGTTCCGTCCAGGAGGAACTCCAGGCAGCGACTGTGCATCATCAATGCTGCCAGGAACAGTGTTGCTTTTTTACCACTTACCCGGGTCTCATCAAAGAGAGAATTTGCTTTGCCTGCCTAGAATATTGGCAAAGTGCCACGGTGTGCTGAAACTACGGAGGACTGGATCACTGGGAACACGTCAGGAGAGACCAAGGTGGGCTGGACCATCTGGAACACGACAAGATAAACCACGGGAGGTATATCGGTAACAAACACGTTGCACTCTTGCTCTCACACTGGAAGTAATAATCGATCTTGTATCCGATAGACTTGAAAAATTGCTGTTTTTTTTTTTTGAGTTCGTTCTATTATTGCGTCTAGTTAAGAAGGGGAGGGGGGAGGAAGAAGAGAGTATGAAAGAGAGAGAGAGAGAGAGAGAGAGAGAGAGAGAGAGAGAGGGAGGGAGGTAGATGAAGGGTGAGGATAAGAGCAGGGGTGGTCGAAGATGGGGAATAGTAGGTAAAAGTGATAGGGATGGGGGTCGAAGGAGACGTGGGGGAAAGGGTATGAGAAAAAGTAACTATGAAGGCAGAGGATTATTGGATAACCTTTTAATTTGCCGTAGCTGCTGAATCTTCAGAGGAATACTGAAGCCTCCCAGCTCAAGCTAACACACACACCACATTTTATAAGAAACCTATCATACTGAGTGAGGAAATATTGCAGAGAACCCCATAAAACTGTATGAGGGGAATATCACAGAGAAAAACCACCATACTGAGCGAGGTACATGACACGGAAAAAGACTCCGTTACCGAATCCATATGTAATTATTATGAATAATTGGGTAACAGCATATTGTGGGAATGCTTACTTTGATTTAATAAAAAATACGAAATGGACTCATCCTTCACTCCCGTTCCCCACTCCCCACCACCATGAACATTCATGGCAGTTTCAGAATCCATGGTGCTTTGCAGGCTATCAAAAAAATTAATTCGCCTTATTCCCTAGTTCTTCGTATGAAACTTTGGTAACGCCGCATTTCTAGCAAAAACAAAGAAATAATCGTTTTCTGCTGGATGCCTGACCATGTTGATGTTCACGGCAACGAGCAGACTGACTCTGCTGCGTGGTCAACGGTACATGACCTTCCCGTTTCATATTGGGAAATTCCATTCTCAGACCTTTGCTCTAATCTCTGGCCACCTTCTCAACCGTTGGCAGCAACGTTGGTCTGAGCTGATTCATAACAAATTACCTTCTATCAAGCCGAGTTTAGGATTCTGGTCTTAACATCGATGTCGTGTTTGGGAAACTACACTTTCCCATCTACGCATCGGGCACACACATCTCACTCATGGGTATCTCATGGAGAGGCACCCAGTTTCACCCTGAGAATTGTCAGGTTCCAATTTTAGTTTGTCATATTCTATTAGACTGTCCTGTTTACCAGCGAGCACGCAGAATTTACCTTCGACGTCGTAACTCTTACTTTATCTTCTCTCCTGACTGCCCCACACAGACTCCCTCTATGGTTTGTTGACAGCAACAGATTTATTACATAACTTTTCATTATACTTCCTTTAGCACTCCTTACCGGTGGTTTAGCGCTTAGTTTTCATTATAAATAATAAATCTACTACCATGACCCTTCCTTCACTCCCATTCCCATTTTCCCAAGCAGATATTTACTTTATTTTCCCTACATAGCTTACTCCCGACAATCATCACCACTTCGTCATTCGTTCTGAAGCACCATAAATACTCCATCGCCCCTTCCTACAGCACCATAACTCAATATCCCCCTACAAAAGCACAATTTCTCCATCACCCCCTCACAGCACCATAACTCCATCGCACCCTCCTGCAGCACCATAACTCCATATCCCCCTACAACAGCACAATTTTTCCATCACCCCCTCACAGCACCATAACTCCATCGTCCCCTCCTGCAGCACCATAACTCCATCGTCCCCTCCTGCATCACCATAACTCGATCGCCCCCTCCTGCATCACCATAACTCGATCGTCCCCTCCTGCAGCACCATAACTCCATCGCCCCCTCCTGCATCACCATAACTCCATCGCCCCCTCCTGCAGCACAATAACTCCACCACCCCCTCCCACAGCATAATAACTTCCTCCCCTCCCCTAACCATTTTCACCTCGTGTGATGCCTAATACATAACTTTTTTACATATACTGTAATGATTTACGTGCATGCATTTTCATCAATTGTTTCCTCGCAACTATATGTTACTCTTCGTATTTTGTTTATGTATGAGTTTATTTGCCTATATTCTTTTGAACAGCATCTGCTTAAGAGTACCTCAAACCGAGGACGAACCATACATACACACACACACACACACACACACACACACACACACACACACACACACACACACACACACACACACACACACACACACAGGATGTTCCAGAGATTGGACACAGTAACAAGGGGACACAGTTGGAAGCTGAAGACACAGATGAATCACAGGGATGTTAGGAAGTATTTCTTCAGCCACAGAGTAGTCAGTAAGTGGAATAGTTTGGGAAGCGATGTAGTGGAGGCAGGATCCATACATAGCTTTAAGCAGAGGTATGATAAAGCTCACGGCTAAGGGAGAGTGACCTAGTAGCGATCAGTGAAGAGGCGGGGCCAGGAGCTCGGACTCGACCCCCGCAACCTCAACTAGGTGAGTACAACTAGGTGAGTACACACACACACACACATATATATATATATATATATTTATTTATTTTATTTCAACAAACCGGCCGTATCCCACCAAGGCAGGGTGGCCCAAAAAGAAAAACGAAATTTTCTCTTTTTAAATTTAGTAATTTATACGGGAGAAGGGGTTACTAGCCCCTTGCTCCCGGCATTTTAGTCGCCTCTTACAACACGCATGGCTTACGGAGGAAGAATTCTGTTCCACAACCTCTCGAACTGTCCTGGGGACCCTCCTCAAAGAAAAGAATAAACTTGCTTCAAGGTTCTTCCTGAAGCTGTTAGAATATTATTTTATCCTACCACCCCCAATATCTATATTCTTTGTAGACTTTATTTAAAGAAAGAATTCATTGACAAAAATACAATGGGGAGTAGAGCAACATGGATAACATCTCAGAGCTACATCTCGAATACTTCTTCCAGCTCCCCGGCGGTGGGCCTTGTGACGAGAATGCTGCAGGCATTCCCCCTCTGGATTGCAACATTGTCTCTGAAGGAGGAAGCTGGCCGCCCTGTAATTCTTGTTTTCTATGATCAGAATTTCACCCAGCTCTTTGAAGAACTTTAGAGCACACCTGCCCCATGCTCCATGGGTCTCCGACCCTATTGGGATGAAATTATAGCAAAGGGAAAGGCCTTCATATTTGCGGATCTTCTGGGTCTCCCTGTGGCTGGCAGCTCCACTCCCCTCAGTTACGGAGTATGGCAAGTAGGTGTCTACCAATGTGGCGGCACAGGTGTAGTCCCAGGCAATCTGATTACCATCCTTCCAGGGTAGTATAGTGGCTCCATCAGGACGCTCTTGACGTCCGTCAGTCCTCTGTGTTTGGGGTTCCAGTTGAGCTGGGCAACGGGCAGTTGAGAGGCTTCTCTTTATGATATCGGTGACGTCACATACAATAATATATATTTTTTTTTTTTTTTTTTTTATTATCACACCGGCCGATTCCCACCAAGGCAGGGTGGCCCGAAAAAGAAAAACTTTCACCATCATTCACTCCATCACTGTCTTGCCAGAAGGGTGCTTTACACTACAGTTTTTAAACTGCAACATTAACACCCCTCCTTCAGAGTGCAGGCACTGTACTTCCCATCTCCAGGACTCAAGTCCGGCCTGCCGGTTTCCCTGAATCCCTTCATAAATGTTACTTTGCTCACACTCCAACAGCACGTCAAGTATTAAAAACCATTTGTCTCCATTCACTCCTATCAAACACGCTCACGCATGCCTGCTGGAAGTCCAAGCCCCTCGCACACAAAACCTCCTTTACCCCCTCCCTCCAACCCGTCCTAGGCCGACCCCTACCCCGCCTTCCTTCCACTACAGACTGATACACTCTTGAAGTCATTCTGTTTCGCTCCATTCTCTCTACATGTCCGAACCACCTCAACAACCCTTCCTCAGCCCTCTGGACAACAGTTTTGGTAATCCCGCACCTCCTCCTAACTTCCAAACTACGAATTCTCTGCATTATATTCACACCACACATTGCCCTCAGACATGACATCTCCACTGCCTCCAGCCTTCTCCTCGCTGCAACATTCATCACCCACGCTTCACACCCATATAAGAGCGTTGGTAAAACTATACTCTCATACATTCCCCTCTTTGCCTCCAAGGACAAAGTTCTTTGTCTCCACAGACTCCTAAGTGCACCACTCACTCTTTTTCCCTCATCAATTCTATGATTCACCTCATCTTTCATAGACCCATCCGCTGACACGTCCACTCCCAAATATCTGAATACGTTCACCTCCTCCATACTCTCTCCCTCCAATCTGATATTCAATCTTTCATCACCTAATCTTTTTGTTATCCTCATAACCTTACTCTTTCCTGTATTCACCTTTAATTTTCTTCTTTTGCACACCCTACCAAATTCATCCACCAATCTCTGCAACTTCTCTTCAGAATCTCCCAAGAGCACAGTGTCATCAGCAAAGAGCAGCTGTGACAACTCCCACTTTGTGTGTGATTCTTTATCTTTTAACTCCACGCCTCTTGCCAAGACCCTCGCATTTACTTCTCTTACAACCCCATCTATAAATATATTAAACAACCACGGTGACATCACACATCCTTGTCTAAGGCCTACTTTTACTGGGAAAAAATTCCCCTCTTTCCTACATACTCTAACTTGAGCCTCACTATCCTCGTAAAAACTCTTCACTGCTTTCAGTAACCTACCTCCTACACCATACACTTGCAACATCTGCCACATTGCCCCCCTATCCACCCTGTCATACGCCTTTTCCAAATCCATAAATGCCACAAAGACCTCTTTAGCCTTATCTAAATACTGTTCACTTATATGTTTCACTGTAAACACCTGGTCCACACACCCCCTACCTTTCCTAAAGCCTCCTTGTTCATCTGCTATCCTATTCTCCGTCTTACTCTTAATTCTTTCAATTATAACTCTACCATACACTTTACCAGGTACACTCAACAGACTTATCCCCCTATAATTTTTGCACTCTCTTTTATCCCCTTTGCCTTTATACAAAGGAACTATGCATGCTCTCTGCCAATCCCTAGGTACCTTACCCTCTTCCATACATTTATTAAATAATTGCACCAACCACTCCAAAACTATATCCCCACCTGCTTTTAACATTTCTATCTTTATCCCATCAATCCCGGCTGCCTTACCCCCTTTCATTTTACCTACTGCCTCACGAACTTCCCCCACACTCACAACTGACTCTTCCTCACTCCTACAAGATGTTATTCCTCCTTGCCCTATACACGAAATCACAGCTTCCCTATCTTCATCAACATTTAACAATTCCTCAAAATATTCCTTCCATCTTCCCAATACCTCTAACTCTCCATTTAATAACTCTCCTCTCCTATTTTTAACTGACAAATCCATTTGTTCTCTAGGCTTACTTAACTTGTTAATCTCACTCCAAAACTTTTTCTTATTTTCAACAAAATTTGTTGATAACATCTCACCCACTCTCTCATTTGCTCTCTTTTTACATTGCTTCACCACTCTCTTAACTTCTCTCTTTTTCTCCATATACTCTTCCCTCCTTGCATCACTTCTACTTTGTAAAAACTTCTCATATGCTAACTTTTTCTCCCTTACTACTCTCTTTACATCATCATTCCACCAATCGCTCCTCTTCCCTCCTGCACCCACTTTCCTGTAACCACAAACTTCTGCTGAACACTCTAACACTACATTTTTAAACCTACCCCATACCTCTTCGACCCCATTGCCTATGCTCTCATTAGCCCATCTATCCTCCAATAGCTGTTTATATCTTACCCTAACTGCCTCCTCTTTTAGTTTATAAACCTTTACCTCTCTCTTCCCTGATGCTTCTATTCTCCTTGTATCCCATCTACCTTTTACTCTCAGTGTAGCTACAACTAGAAAGTGATCTGATATATCTGTGGCCCCTCTATAAACATGTACATCCTGAAGTCTACTCAACAGTCTTTTATCTACCAATACATAATCCAACAAACTACTGTCATTTCGCCCTACATCATATCGTGTATACTTATTTATCCTCTTTTTCTTAAAATATGTATTACCTATAACTAAACCCCTTTCTATACAAAGTTCAATCAAAGGGCTCCCATTATCATTTACACCTGGCACCCCAAACTTACCTACCACACCCTCTCTAAAAGTTTCTCCTACTTTAGCATTCAAGTCCCCTACCACAATTACTCTCTCACTTGGTTCAAAGGCTCCTATACATTCACTTAACATCTCCCAAAATCTCTCTCTCTCCTCTGCATTCCTCTCTTCTCCAGGTGCATACACGCTTATTATGACCCACTTCTCGCATCCAACCTTTACTTTAATCCACATAATTCTTGAATTTACACATTCATATTCTCTTTTCTCCTTCCATAACTGATCATTTAACATTACTGCTACCCCTTCCTTTGCTCTAACTCTCTCAGATACTCCAGATTTAATCCCATTTATTTCCCCCCACTGAAACTCTCCTACCCCCTTCAGCTTTGTTTCGCTTAGGGCCAGGACATCCAACTTCTTTTCATTCATAACATCAGCAATCATCTGTTTCTTGTCATCCGCACTACATCCACGCACATTTAAGCAACCCAGTTTTATAAAGTTTTTCTTCTTCTCTTTTTTAGTAATTGTATACAGGAGAAGGGGTTACTAGCCCATTGCTCCCGGCATTTTAGTCGCCTCATACGACACGCATGGCTTACGGAGGAAAGATTCTTTTCCACTTCCCCATGGACAATAGAAGAAATAAAAAGAACAAGAGCTATTTAGAAAAAGGAGAAAAACCTAGATGTATGTATATATATATATATGCATGTGCGTGTCTATGAAGTGTGACCAAAGTGTAAGTAGGAGTAGCAAGATATCCCTGTTATCTTAGCGTGTTTATGAGACAGAAAAAGAAACCAGCAATCCTACCATCATGCAAAACAGTTACAGGTTTTTGTTTCACAGTCATCTGGCAGGACGGTAGTACTTCCCTGGGTGGTTGCTGTCTACCAACCTACTACCTAATATATATATATATATATATATATATATATATATATATATATATATATATATATATATATAATATATATATATATGGAATATATAAATGTATGGAAGAGGGTAAGGAACCTAGGGATTGGCAGAGAGCATGCAGAGTTCCTTTGTATAAAGGCAAAGGGGACGAAAGGGAGTACAAAAATCATAGGGGGATAAGTCTATTGAGTATACCTGGTAAAGTGTATGGTAGAGTTATTATTTAAAGAATTATGAGTAAGACGGAGAGTAGAATAGCAGATGAACAAGGAGGCTTTATGAAAGGTAGGGGGTCTGTAGACCAAGTGTTTACAATGAAACCTATAGGTGAACAGTATTTAGATAAGGGTAAAGAGGTTTTTGTGGCATTTTTGGATTAGGAAAAGGAGTATGACAGGGTGGATAGGGGGGCAATGTGGCAGATGTTGCAGGTGTATGGTACAGGAGGTAGGTTACTAAAAGCAGTGAAGAGCTTTTACGAGGATAGTGAGGCTCAGGTTAGAGTATGTAGGAAAGAGAGATTATTTCTCAGTAAAAGTAGGCCTTAGACAAGGATGTGTGATGTCACCGTGGTTGCTCAATATATTTATAGATGGGGTTGTAAGAGAAGTGAATGCGAGGGTCTTGGTAAGAGGTTTTGAGTTGAAAGATAACGAATCAAACATGAAGTGAGAGTTGTCACAGTTGCTTTTTGCTGATGACACTGTGCTCTTAGGAGATTCTGAAGAGAAGTTGCAGAGGTTGGTGAATGAATATGACAGGTTTTTAAAAGAAGAAAATTAAAAGTGAATATAAGAAAGAGAGAGGTTATGAGGATAAAAAGATTAGGTGACGAAAGATTGGATGTCAAATTGGAAGAAGAGAGTATGGAGGAGGTGATTATATTCAGATATTTGGGAGTGAACGTGTCAGCAGATGGGTCTATGAAAGATGAGGTGAATCATAGAATTGATGAGGGAAAAATGGTGAGCAGTGCACTTAGGAGTGTGTGGAGAAAAAGAACTTTGTCCTTGAAAGTAAAGATGGGAATGTATGAGAGTATAGTTTTACCAACGCTCTTATATGGGTGTGAAGCATGAGTGATGAATGTTGCAGCGAGGAGAAGGCTGGAGGCAGTGGAGATGTCATGTCTGAGGGCAATGTGTTGTGTGAATTTAATGCAGAGAATTAGTAGTTTGGAAGTTAGGAGGAGGTATGGAATTGCCAAAACTGTTGTCCAGAGGGCTGAGGAAGGGTTGTTGAGGTGGTTCGGACATATAGAGAGAATGGAACAAAACAGAATGACTTCCAGAGTGTATAAATCTGTAGTGGAAGGAAGGCGGGGTAGGGGTCGGCCTAGGAAAGGTTGGAGGGAGGGGGTAAAGGAGGTTTTGTGTGCGAGGGGCTTGGACTTCCAGCAGCATGCGTGAGCGTATTTGATAGGAGTGAATGCAGACAAATGGTATTTAATACTTGACGTGCTGTTGGGGTGTGAGCAAAGTAACATTTATGAAGGGATTCAGGGAAACCGGCAGGCCGCACTTTAGTCATGGATATGGGAAGTACAGTGCCTGCACTCTGAAGGAGGGGTGTTAATGTTGCAGTTTAAAAACTGTAGTGTAAAGCACCCTTCTGGCAAGACAGTGATGGAGTGAATAATGGTGAAAGTTTTTCTTTTTCGGGCCACCCTGCCTTGGTGGGAATCGGCCAGTGTGATAATAAAATAATAAAAAAAATATATAATGTGTGTGTGTGTATATATATATATATATATATATATATATATATATATATATATATATATATATATATATATATATATATATATATATATGTCGTGCCGAATAGGCAGAACTTGCGATCTTGGCTTAAATAGCAACGCTCATCTTGCCATATAGAATAAGTGAAAATTTGTGTATGCAATAATTTCGCCAAAATCATTCTTAACCTAAGGAATAAAATATATTTCACTGGGTTTGTTTAGTATTAAATTATTGTAAACAAATCTAAAATATATTTAGTTGGGTTAGGCTAAAATAAATTGCTCTTGTTATAATAAGGTTAGGTAAGTTTTCTAAGATTCTTTTGGAGCAAAATTAAAAATTTTTACATTAACATTAATTAAAAAAATCTATTTTTAAACGTATAAGAGAAAATTTCAGAAAGGACTTAATTTTAAATGAGTTCTTGCTAATTGACCAGTTTTACATATTCGGCACGACATATATATATATATATATATATATATATATATATATATATATATATATATATATATATATATATATATATATATATATATAAATACACACACACACACACACACACACACACACACACACACACACACACACAAAACAATCGCAGACAGGCGATTTTACAATGTAAGACAACCCACGGGGGGTGGAAATCTTTAGCTCAAGCACTTTCACTCTTCTTAGTGCATCATCAGGAGCTGTGCAATGTTGCAAAGGCAGCAACAAGAGAAGTAAGGTAAGTTTGCAGAGAGTGGTCCAGAATAGAGCTCTCCGCTTCATTACGGGTACCAGGAGGAGAGACAGAGTTAAAATGACAGATTTACACACACAACAAGATATTACTGCCATAAATGTACGCCTTGACACCCTAAAAAAGAAACAACTTTATACAATGCAAGAACTATACATGCCAGATAGAGAACATCCTATACAAGTGATAAATACCACCGATTACACCATCAATACTCCGCCTCACAGGACTCAAAGAATGACTCTCCCACAGAGGGTTCGTCGTTTTATTCATAAAGATGATTACCCTCGACCCATGATATTGAGCAACCTCCCTGATGAAGAAGATTGGATACCACCAGAACCCTTCTATGTATACTGAGAAAATCATCGCCCCCAATTAGGGAGACATCTTAAATAACTTTCTAATGTAAAATTATGCTATTCACTATGTTGGACACCACCATTAAGAAGCTATTGTCACGCACTTATAAACTGGCCAGAAAATTATTGCCTTTCTTGTCGTATAAATATCCGTTGTGCAATCGCGAAAAAAAAAAAAAAAAAAAAAAAAATTGCAACTTGTATAACTACTACCAATTCAGAGTCATGTACTTATATACCTATTATATCTATGTGACTCTGATGGGTTAGTATTATACCCCTTAAAGAATATCTTATCAATTCACATACACTCTTTAAATTACACCAAAGTGGTTGGGCCACATACCTTTTATATCCTACCTCTCCCCCCCCCCCTCCCACCCTTTTCCAATATTTCCATCCTTACCCATCCTTCTTCCTTACCCATCTTACCAAAGCTCTGGTCATCAGAACTCGAAGAACTCGAAGTAGTGTGGAGGCACCAGCCAGACTCTAAGAGGTGAGCGGGATGCTAACCACCCACTGGTGTTCCCCACCCAACACCCAACCCCATATGGGGTCAGGTGGAGTAAGCCTCAGTTTGCAGATACCAAGAGAAAAATTACTAGAAGATAGTTAATAGCCAGACCTAAGCTTCTAACCGCTCCAACAGGTCAAGTGACGTAAAACATTGTTGTTAAACAACAAGGCTGTGCACAATTGACTCAACTAAATAACTATCGAGTTTGTGCAACCCATAATTTGAGTTGTATACGGCATTCCTATCATGTTTCAAGAGGGAGGACTCTATTATGTTTCTTTCCATGATGGAACTGTTGGGTATAATTACGTGGGTGGCAGCCAAACTCGGTGGGTGATTGCAAGAGCTGACATGGTTATAGGTCGCATTCGACACCTGGCCTGTCCTGATTCAATGCTGGTGTTGGGATAATCTGGTTTCCAGGGGTTTACCGTCTGATCAGTGTATGAGAGTGGGAAAGGAGTGCATGGGACCTTGTAGACGCCAACGACATTATTAGGCGGTGTGTTTTTAATCAGTCTCTGTTCCACTGCCCCATTGTTTTTGAGTTTCTTTAGTGCCTCCGCAGGCAGACCAAATAGTCATTGTATGGCAAGACCAATACATTTTTCCCGTCAGGCGTTTCCTTAGATTCAGTCCTGTAGAAAGTCTTCCTAGCTGACAGCAGGGTCTTCTCAACGAAATCCCTGGGATATCTCAGTTTTGTGGCTATATTAAATATCTTGTTGATTTCATCATCTAAATATTCAGGACTGCAGATACAAAAAGCTCTCAGGAACATTGTAAGGAAAACACTCCTTTTAACCCTAGATTCATGATTGGAATAATAATGAATCTATGACGACACATTGGTGGTCTTCCTGTAGACAGTAAATTTAAAACATCTGTCGATGCAATGGATTAAAACGTCTAGGAAGGGTAGAGTGTTACCTATTTCATACTCAACTGTGAACTTACTAGAAGGTACCAGACCATTAAGTCTAGATATGAACTCATCAATGTTATGATCTCTAGGCCAGAGGCAAAGCACATAACCTACGTAACTGAACCACCTAGAATTATTTGGGAGAATGTCTTAAGTAGTCAAATAATGCTAGGTGGTTCAGATACGTAGATGATGCGCTTTGCCTCTGGCCTAGAGATCACAACATTGATGAGTTCCTACCTTGACTTAATGGTCTGGTACCTTCTATTAAGTTCACAGTAGACCATAAAATAGATAGCAATCTTCCCTTCCGAGACGTTTTAATCCATCGCATCGACAGACGTTTCTATGCAAAGTTCAATCAAAGGGCTCCCAATATCATTTACACCTGGCACCCCAGACTAACCTACCACACCCTCTCTAATTGTTTCTCCTACTTTAGCATTTAGGTCGCCTACCAGAATTACTCTCTCACTTCGTTCAAAAGTTCCTACACACTCGTTTAACATCTCCCAAAATCTCTCTCTCTCCTCTAGACTCCTCTCTCCTCCTGGTGCATACACACACACACACACACACACACACACACACACACACACACACACACACACACAAACGATCCTGATGGAGCCACTATGCTACCCTGGAAGGATGGAAAGCAGATTGCCTTGGACTACACCTGTGCCACCACATTGGCAGACACCTATTTGCCATACTCCGTAGCTAAAGGTGGTGGAGCTGCCAGCCACAGGGAGACCCAGAAGACCCGCAAATATGAAGACCTTCCCCCTTGCTATAACTTCATCACATTAGGGTCGGAGACCCTTAGAGCATGGGGCAAGTGTGCGCTAAAGTTCCTCAAAGAGCTGGGTGAAAATCTCATCATAGAAACCAAGGACCATAGGGCGACCAGCTTCCTCTTTCAGAGACTCAGTGTTGCAATCCAGAGAGGAAATGCATGCAGCATTCTGGGCACGCGGCCCACCGCCGGGGAGCTGGACGAAATATTCGAGATGTAGCTCTGAGTTGTTTTACTTTCTGTTGTATTTTTGTGAATGTTTTGTCAATATATATATATATATATATATATATATATATATATATATATATATATATATATATATATATATATATATATATATCATGTCGTGCCGAATAGGCAGAACTTGCGATCTTGGCTTAAATAACAACGTTCATCTTGCCATATAAGGCAAGTGAAAATTTGTGTATGCAATAATTTCGTCAAATTTATTCTGAACCTAACGAAAAAAATATATTTCATTGTGTTTGTTTAGTATTAAATTAGCGTAAACAAATCTAAAATATATTTAGTTGGATAAGGCTAAAATAAATTGCACTTGTTATAATAAGGTAAGGTAAGTTTTCTAAGGTTCTTTTGGTGCAAAATTAAAAATTTTTACATTAACATTAATGAAAAAAATATATCTTTAAACGTATAAGAGAAAATTTTAGAAAGGACTTAATTTTAAATGAGTTCTTGCTAATTGACCAGTTTTACATATTCGGCACGACATTATATATATATATATATATATATATATATATATATATATATATATATATATATATATATATATATATATATATATATATATATATATAAATTTTATTATTATTAACACACTGGCCGATTCCCATCAAGGCAGGGTGGCCCGAAAAAGAAAAACTTTCACCATCATTCACTCCATCACTGCCTTGCCAGAAGGGTGCTTTACACTACAGTTTTTAAACTGCAACATTAACACCCCTCCTTCAGAGTGTAGACACTGTACTTCCCATCTCCAGGACTCAAGTCCGGCCTGCCGGTTTCCCTGAAACCCTTCATAAATGTTACTTTGCTCACACTCCAACAGCACGTCAAGTATTAAAAACCATTTGTCTCCATTCACTCCTATCAAACACGCTCACGCATGCCTG
The DNA here is from genome assembly GCF_038502225.1 of Cherax quadricarinatus. NCBI lineage: Eukaryota > Metazoa > Arthropoda > Malacostraca > Decapoda > Parastacidae > Cherax > Cherax quadricarinatus. The sequence continues at coordinate 11,328,653 of NC_091327.1, forward strand.
CTAGAAGTCCAAGCTCCTCGCACACAAAACCTCCTTTACCCCCTCCCTCCAACCTTTCCTAGGCCGACCCCTACCCCGCCTTCCTTCTACTACAGACTGATACACTTTTAAAGTCATTTTGTTTCGCTCCATTCTCTCTACATGTCCGAACCACATCAACAACCCTTCCTTAGCCCTCTGGACAACAGTTTTGGTAATCCCGCACCTCCTCCTAACTTCCAAACTACGAATTCTCTGCATTATATTCACACCACACATTGCCCTCAGACATGACATCTCCACTGCCTCCAGCCTCCTCCTCGCTGCAACATTCATCCCCCATGCTTCACACCCATATAAGAGCGTTGGTAAAACTATACTCTCATACATTCCCCTCTTTGCCTCCAAGGACAAAGTTCTTTGTCTCCACAGACTCCTAAGTGCACCGCTCACCCTTTTCCCCTCATCAATTCTATGATTCACCTCATCTTTCATAGACCCATCCGCTGACACGTCCACTCACAAATATCTGAATACATTCACCTCCTCCATACTCTCTCCCTCCAATCTGATATCCAATCTTTCATCACCGAATCTGTTTGTTATCCACATAACCTTACTCTTTCCTGTATTCACTTTTAATTTTCTTCTTTTGCATACCCTACCAAATTCATCCACCAACCTCTGCAACTTCTCTTCAGAATCTCCCAAGAGCACAGTGTCATCAGCAAAGAGCAACTGTGACAACTCCCACTTTATCTGTGATTATTTATCTTTTAACTCCACGCCTCTTGCCAAGACCCTCGCATTTACTTCTCTTACAACCCCATCTATAAATATGTTAAACAACCACGGTGACATCACACATCCTTGTCTAAGGCCTACTTTTACTGGGAAATAATCTCCCTCTTTCCTACATACTCTAACTTGAGCCTCACTATCCACCCTGTCATACGCCTTTTCCAAATCCATAAATGCCACAAAAACCTCTTTAGCTTTATCTGAATACTGTTCATTTATATGTTTCACTGTAAACACCTGGTCCACACCCCCTACCTTTCCTAGAGCCTCCTTGTTCATCTGCTATCCTATTCTCCGTCTTACTCTTAATTCTTTCAATAATAACTCTACCATACACTTTACCAGGTATACTCAACAGACTTATCCTCCTATAATTTTTGCACTCTCTTTTGTCCCCTTTGCCTTTATACAAAGGAACTATGCATGTTCTCTGCCAATCCCTAGGTACTTTACCCTCTGATAATTGCACCAACCACTCCAAAACTATATCCCCACCTGCTTTTAACATTTCTATCTTTATCCCATCAATCCCGGCTGCCTTACCTCCTTTCATTTTACCTACTGCCTCACGAACTTCCTCCACACTCACAACTGCCTCTTCCTCACTCCTACAAGATGTTATTCCACCTTCCCCTATACATGAAATCACAGTTTCCCTATCTTCTTCAGCATTTAACAATTCCTCAAAATATTCCCTCCATCTTCCCAATACCTCTAACTCTCCATTTAATAACTCTCCTCTCCTATTTTTAACTGACAAATCCATTTGTTCTCTAGGCTTCCTTAACTTGTTGATCTCACTCCAAAACTTTTTTTTATTTTCAACAAAATTTGTTGATAACATCTCACCCACTCTCTCATTTGCTCTCTTTTTACATTGCTTCACCACTCTCTTAACCTCTCTCTTTTTCTCCATATACTCTTCCCTCCTTGCATCACTTCTACTTTGTAAAAACTTCTCATATGCTAACTTTTTCTCCCTTACTACTCTCTTTACATCATCATTCCACCAATCGCTCCTCTTCCCTCCCGCACCCACTTTCCTGTAACCACAAACTTCTGCTGAACACTCTAACACTACATTTTTAAACCTACCCCATACCTCTGCGACCCCATGGCCTATGCTCTCATTAGCCCATCTATCCTCCAATAGCTGTTTATATCTTACCCTAACTGCCTCCTCTTTTAGTTTGTAAACCTTCACCTCTCTCTTCCCTGATGCTTCTATTTTCCTTGTGTCCCATCTACCCTTTACTCTCAGTGTAGCTACAGCTAAAAAGTGATCTGATATATCTGTGGCCCCTCTATGAACATGTACATCCTGAAGTCTACTCAACAGTCTTTTATCTACCATTACATAATCCAAAAAACTACTGTCATTTCGCCCTACATCATATCTTGTATACTTATTTATCCTCTTTTTCTTAAAATATGTATTACCTATAACTAAACCCCTTTCTATACAAAGTTCAATCAAAGGGCTCCCATTATCATTTACACATGGCACCCCAAACTTACCTACCACACCCTCTCTAAAGGTTTCTCCTACTTTAGCATTTAGGTCCCTTACCACAATTACTCTCTCACTTGGTTCAAAGGTTCCTATACATTCACTTAACATCTCCCAAAATCTCTCTCTCTCCTCTACATTCCTCTCTTCTCCAGGTGCATACACGCTTATTATGACCCACTTTTCGCATCCAACCTTTACTTTAATCCACATAATTCTTGAATTTACACATTCATAATCTCTTTTCTCCTTCCATAACTGATCCTTCAACATTACTGTTACCCCTTCCTTAGCTCTAACTCTCTCAGATACTCCAGATTTAATCCCATTTATTTCCTCCCTCCAAAACTCCCCTACCCCCTTCAGCTTTGTTTCGCTTAGGGCCAGGACATCCAACTTCTTTTCATTCATAACATCAGCAATCATCTGTTTCTTGTCATCTGCACTACATCCACGCACATTCATGCATCCCAGTTTTATATATATATATATATATATATATATATATATATATATATATATATATATATATATATATATATATATATATATATATATATATATATGTCGTGCCGAATAGACAGAACTTGCGATCTTGGCTTAAATAACAACGCTCATCTTGCCATATAGGACAAGTGAAAATTTGTGTATGCAATAATTTCGCCAAAATCATTCTGAACCTAACGAAAAAAATATGTTTCACTGGGTTTGTTTAGTATTAAATTATTGTAAACAAATCTAAAATATATTTAGTTGGGTTAGGCTAAAATAAATTGTTCTTGTTATAATAAGGTTAGGTAAGTTTTGTAAGATTCTTTTGGTGCAAAATTAAAAAAAAATTGAATTAACATTAATGAAAAAAATATATCTTTAAACGTATAAGAGAAAATTTCAGAAAGGACTTAATTTTAAATGAGTTCTTGCTAATTGACCAGTTTTACATATTCGGCACGATATATATATATATATATATATATATATATATATATATATATATATATATATATATATATATATATATATATATATATATATATATATATATATATTGGGCTTCGGAGATAGGAGAGAGATGTTAGAGGAGGAATGGAAGGCGATAGAATGATGGAAAGAATATTTCGAGCTTTTGCTCATTGTAAAAGGCAGGTAATGATATCATACCTTGGGCAGGGAGGAATAACATCTGGTAGGAGTTAAGTGCATGAGGTAATATTCCTGTCTGGAGATAATGTTTTGAAACGCTGGTTATATTTGTTCTTTATATGATGTAAGAAAGGAATATTCTAGAAAGTATCCATTGCTCCTATGTAGTGACTTATAGTCATAATAAGTAACGTAAGTATTGCATATTATGTAAAAAAAATTCTTCACATCATTATTTAAAAATATATTTCTATAGTTAATGCAAAATTTAACTGAGTATTGTATTCTGCATTCTTATTATTAGGTTTTCGGAATTTAAATCGGTCATAAGAGAAACCTATACTCTTAAAACTTTTTAGGCAGGAGCGTTTGCCATTTGAAAATTTGTCGCTGGAATACGAAGCATTGGATACGCAGTTTATGTTTTGCCTTCCTGCACGGCAAAATATGTCACTGCCAGACGTAATATGAAAACTAATAACCATAATTGTATTAGACTAAATTTCTCTTCATTGTGGGGATGATTTCTTCATAAATACCATTTCTGTGTGCATGGGACAGGCCATTATGAGACAGTAATTGCCAAGTAATACTAACTCCAGGTCTGCTGGAACAAAACTTTTACATCTGCCATAGCTGCTGAACCCAGAGTGGAATGCTTGACGATGTCCTCTCTGTCTTACTGAAAGCCCCTAGTTCAGTCTGATAGATGTTCTTACCTAATTTACGATATGTATCGTGTGTGATGAAATATGATAAGGAAACCTAGATAGATTTCATGGTAGTAACATACTGAGTAGGGAAGCAGCATCCTGCCGGTGTACCAAAAATTCACACCCTTTCTTAATCTTCCTTTATCACCTTTCCTCCTTACTATGACTCTTCCTTTATTTCCTTTCATCCCCATCACGACCCAGTTTTCTAGTTCCGTCTTCCACCATGACCACTCTTTTATCCCCTTTCCTCCACTCACCACGACCCTTCCTGCCACTCTGCAGTTTGGAACTATTCCCGAGCGTGACTGAGAATATCGTCAACCACAAATAAAAGCGAATATAGGTAATGAAAATCTCTTCTGTGACTCAAATATTGGTTGCTAAAAATTGAGAATTTTCGTGACGAAAGAACAAAGCATTTTGCTGAAACGAACTCAATTGACAAATTCAATTTGGTGAGTGGGAAATGAAAGCCCCAGCTTACCTTAACAACTATATATTGACTGCAATTGTACACTCAGCTGTACAAGGATGGTATATTTTCATCCACTATATATTGATTGTTGGAATATATGTCATAACATTTAAGTTGGACTTGTCGACTTGTTTAATTTGGAATGGTGCGTTTGGCCAGACAATCTAGGGTAAGTTTCATTGTTGCGATACTTACGCGAAAGTAAATTTGAAGGTCACATTATCTACCAGTTAGTCCAGTACCTGCTTGCGAGATCCAAAGTCTACCTGGGCCTACGTAAAAATGGTACAGATGTAACAGGCATAGGTAAAAAGTAGGAAAAAAGGCTCATTAAGCCTGACCTAAAAATTACCCATATCTAATATAATCTAACTCTAACTAAACTAACTGAACGTAGTTTAAACTTTATAATGGAATACCTTACCCACGAGTTGATGAATAACACATGAGTGCAACACCTGGGTATGTTTATGATGAGCATTTCGCCAATTAGTAGCTTTTTCAATAAAATAGACATTACCTGCTAGAAACAGTAGAAAACCAGGTAATCAAGAGTTCCACTTTGATAGTTGCGTTCTCTCCCTTAGCCTTGAGGGTGAGCAATGACAATTGTGCCTGAAATATTTCTTCCTGTAAACTATAACATTTGTGCTTTATTCGATCACACATTATTCAGCCTCATGGAACGAAATTAGTTTTTAAATTATTTTTATCTCATTGTCGAGTATCATTTTAGATAATGTATTTCAAATGGATTAGGTGATTAAAGATATCACCTACATGAACACAGATGTTTCTACTTCCTGGCGGGATGCTACTGATAACCGGCTTTCTGGTTTCTGATGCCTGGTTCTTGCTTCTTCGTTTCTAAAGAGTTATTAATGGTTACCCACTTCCTGGTTCCTTATTCCTGTTTTTTTTTTTTTGACGATGTTATTCATTACTTAGTTAAGTGAGACTTTTATTGATTAGAAAGTAAAATATCTATAAATAGTGGTATATAGGAAACATGCCTTGCTTACCCTATGTGTAAGCAACAGTCATCAGCACATTGAATTGTGCGATTTTTTTTGAACTGGGTAGACCAGTAAACCAGGTTACGGTCTCGGTCATCATATAACTAAGACCAGTGTCAGAAACACTTATAATGTTTCCTAACGAATAAAATACCACATTTGTGTAGTCGATAGTATTAAAACCGAAAATAAAAACACCGCTTAACACTAAATTTCTTATTTTCTTTGCTTCAGTGTTCAACACAAGAGTCTTCAAGATCATTGCAGAGTCAAATTTCAGTCTTCTCTCTCCTCTTTCTTCCTCTCCTCCCTCCGTGCATCCCTCCCAGATGAACAAGGAAAATATACAAATCTTTTTGATCATGTTGCCATCTCATTTTTCAGTAAAGAAACAAACCAAGATCCTGCGTTCATGGTCGCCAGGGATGTGATCAAAGTCAAGAGCAAGAGAGTAGTAGACACGCTCCTGGGGCTCACCCGAGTGTAAACAAAGAATCAGTTGATCGGTGTGCGTAAAGAACCAGCTCAGTTGTCAGTGTGAGCTTCCGGGTCCCATGAAAGTCAGTATCGATTATTAGAATTCCATCCGACATGGTTACTGGGATAGATGTCTCTATTTCCAGCTTATGGGTTTGTTCTGATTTGTGTTGGACCATTTGTCTCTTTGTTTTATTAGGTACAATTACTGTTTTTTTTTGTTGTTGTTACATTTATTAATCATAATCTTAAGGTTTATCTGGCTGATTTAACTTGACGTTGGTTGAAGTTGATCTCAAGTTTTATCTGATATGTTTTAAAATATCTTTTTATTCAGTTTTCCTATTTTCATTACTTAATGCATCTCTGATTTCCATTTCTCATACTTCTTTTATTGGCTAACACTGCTTGTATTTGATACATTATTAAATATAGTACACTGAGAAGGAAAAGTCCAGCTTCGTTTTTTCGTTTTGCCTGATGACGTCCATAGTAGTACCTTAATTACGTGCTAATGAAAACATCGCCAGAGATAACTCATACATGGATAATTTAAAATCATTGATAACCATCATTATCAAAAAGAGTAAAACATATATTGAGGCCTGAAATCTCTGAATTTATGAGAGAAAAAATACAGAGGGACAGTATAAGAAAGCTCATTGCTTATGGCACACAATACTGAACCTTAATAAATATTCATAAAATTCTAATGGGAAAGGAAAGAAAACATTACAATCGAAAGACTGAAAAGGCTTTTGACGCATTCATAATAAAGTTCAATGTAACTTGTAATAGTTCATCGCTTTTACTTTGAAAAAAATCCATATGTTATCTCATGGAAGGTCAAATTCCAGGTTCTTAAAAAAATGAAAAATTAGTACTTATAAAATTCAAAACTAACTCAAACCTTCCACTAAGAAACTAAAGCTTTGAAAGTTCAAAGGTAATCTGAAAAAGTATTTTCTAGTCATCTCACAGATTAATATTCACAAATACACCAGCACTATAAGTTTGAAGCCGCTCTAAAGCTACATTATCAAGTTATCATTATTTACGTTTCGAAGCAAAACAGATAAAACGTAAAAATCTAGTTCCATTTTCGTGAAAAAAGACAAACTGGCACTAATGCTGGACAACATCAATCCAATCTTTCCTCTAAGATTCACCGGTGTTTAAAATTTGAAACCAATCAGAAGAGACAGTTTTACTAAAATAGGCAACTTAAAAGTTACACATTCAAATTCGTTAACAAAACTTCCTTTGAGAAAAACACCTCACTACTAAAAATTTAAACGAGACCAAAAAATGTATTTTCCAATGAGTGGACAGGATTCAATAATTACAAGCTTATTAACTACATGAGCAAATTTCAGAAATTTGCATCTATGTAGCTAAAAATTATAAAAAAAGAGTGTTTCAGCCATTTCATAAGAGGCATCAGCCATTAAAGACTGATGGCATTCAGAAGAGGCAGTCTCGAGTTATTGAATGAAAAAAAAAAATTCTTAATCCAAAATGAAAATTGACAAAATGGCAATCACACATTCCGCTAACAATACTAATCCTCTGTGTAGGATCAACGTTGTAAAACAGAAGCCAACCAGAAGAGGCTTCCTAATGTTACCGTTTAGGAAGCTACATCGGAAATGGTCTATATATTACTGAGCACAGGGAGCTTGCACATACCAATAATTCCAATAATTTTCATTTAGAGCTCAGCAGGAATGAAAATAGAAAGCTCATCGGATAAGGCTTTACGAACTTATAAACTACCTTTTTTCCGAGAGGATAACCAGAACACTGCGCCTAACATGACCGACTCGGACATAACATCGTACACGAAAACATAATTTAAATGTTCTTTAATCCCTTTAAATTTAGAAATCCCAACGACCACTTGAGTTTTTAATAATTTTCGATTGTCTATTCTTATTTATGTTATATTTAAAATTCTCTCCTTTGCCTGAAATTTTTTTTTTTTTTTTTCAAGAATGTATAATTTGAATAGTTTTTAAAGAAGGACAAGTTGTCTCCTACACAGCTCAGATTCAAAGCAATCAGACTTCATATTCAGATACACCTGCGATTAGTGTTTGAAGCTGATCAGATGAGGTATTGTATTATTCTGCGGAAAACTATTTAATAAAATTGGAAAATTAAAATTTTCTCAGCTCAAACTGATCACGAAACTTTCATAAAGTTTCTTAAGTTCAAAAAGTTTGAAGCCTCACAGAAAATACATTCTACTTTTATATCTCTGAATACAAGGATTGCAAAGTTTTTAACAACGACAGTCAAACTTCAAATTGGCTCCTTCGCTGACTTGTAGAGCATTATCCTATTTTTTATCAAATGCAAAAGCTTTACTCTTTTCAAGCGGATCAAAAGCGCCATTGCTTAGCTGTTCAACAGACAGCAGTATCACATTTCATTTATTAAATTAGCAAAATGATTCCAGTACACTCCAACAATAATCCCAACCTTTGAAGCCGAGGATTCAAATATTTGATAAAAAAAAAGTTTTCTTAAGATATCACACAGAAACCTAATTTCGGGAATGGGCAACATATCACTGACCTGAGGACACCTACTCATGTCAGTAGTTGCATGAACAGTTCATCCCTATTACAGTAAACCAACACCGGAAATTTGACGCTGACTGGATGAGGGGTTCTCATGTTATAAACTAAAATACGCAAGTATAACAAATTATTCAGGCACCCATTTAATGATACCCATTAGAGAGGACCTAATTCATACAGTTACTGACCACCCACTGTACTGGCCTGAAAGACAGTATTCCTTACCGCAAAGGGAACCAGGAAATTAAAACTGGCCTTTTGTTTCTGAAAGCAATAGTCAACATGCGTGTATACTGAAAAAAGCTTATTAATTTTGGGGATTAAAATTCTCTGAATTTTTAGTGTACAGGTGAATAGCAGTCTTAATGACCCACGTGTTGTTGATATAGACCTGGAACTTGACACAATAACTAAGCAATAGCAATCTCAGTGAGCTACTTAATTATTAATAGCTTCTAGGAAACAGAAAGTAAATAATAACAGGTTCCTGGAACCAGGAAGATGAAATGATCAGATAATCAGTTATAGAGCTTTAGGAACCAGTAAAAAGAACCTGCAATCAGGAACCAGCGAGCAGATCATTTCAACCCACCGGTTGAAATGATCTGTGACTTTTCATTGAGTAGCAAATGCATGACCTCAGGTGTGACATGATACAATTTTATGCTGCGTGTGGTCAGAGAATAACTAGCTCACATCCTTCAGTCTTGTTCAGGGTGTAGTCAGGCAATAGCCTTCCTGCTCCATCCTCATCCTGCTTGATGATTTCAACCTAAGGCATACAAAATGGAAGAATGTAGCAAATAATGTTATATCAAAAACAGTCCCTCGAGGCAGCGCATATGAAAAGGTCACACACACATGAGCTACTAAATCTCTGCGATAAACACACTCTAAGTCAGCAAAGTGAAGCCAACAGGACTGGAAAACACACTTGACCTTATCTACACAAATAATGAGGAGCGGGTATGAAACATATCAAAAACAACTAATTCCGATCACAATTTAATCGAAGTTCAAACTTAAATGCACAGGGATCCTGATAAGCAAAATGCACGTAGCTGTGAAGATTTCTTCACCAAATACAACTTTAACAACAAGAACATCAGCTGGAATCAGGTGAACCATGTCTTAAATGAAACATATTGAGAAGATATCTTAAATAACATGGATCCAAACCAATGCCTTGAAAAGATAAATTTCCTGGCAGCTGAAGTATGTACAAGGCATATTCCCCTAAGAAAAAAGAAGTAAACTGGAGAGAGAAAGACGCTCCCTCTACAGAAGACGAAGAGGAATCACTGAGCTCCTTAAGAACGCTAGATTATCAGATACATGGAAGGAAGCGCTGACCAGCGAAGTGAAAAGTATCGAACTTAAGTTTAAGGATTCATACAGGATCCAGGAGAGACAGAAGGAGTTAAAAGCGATTAGTGAAATTGAAAGAAATTCGAAATATTCCTTTTCATATGCAAAAAACAAGGCACCTACTACATTTAGTATCGGGCCCTTGCTCAGACAAAATGGGACCTACACAGATGACGACAATGAAATGAGTGAGTTACTGAAATTCCATTACAATTCTGTGTTTAGCGAGCCACTATTCAGTCTGAAGGTCGACAATCCAGATTTTTTCATGAATGAGCCACAAAACTCCATCAATTTATGCAAAATCTCTGACATTGCCCTAACTCCCATAGACTTTGAGAAAGCCATTGACAACATGCCCATGCACTCAGCCCCAGGCCCAGACTCATGGAACTCTGTGTTCCTTAAGAACTGCAAGAAATCTCTTTCACGTGCGCTATGTATACTATGGAGAAGGAGCATAGACATGGGTGAAATTCCACAGTCACTAAAAGCAACGGATATAGTCCCACTCCATAAAGGTGGCAGCAAAGCAATAGCTGAGAACTATAGACCAATAATTCTAACGTCCCATATCATAAAAATCTTTGAAGGAATACTAAGAATCATGATTGCAAACCACTTGGATTCCCAAAAACTGCACAATCCAGGGCAAAATGGTTTCAGAGCAGGTCTCTTCTGCATCTCGCAACTACTAGATCACTATGGTATGGTCTTGGATGCACTGGAAGGAAAACAGAATGCAGTTGTAACATACATAGACTATGCAGAAGCCTTTGAAAAGTGCGATCATGGTGTAATAGCGCACAAAATGCGTGCTAAAGGAATAACTGGCAAAGTGGAGAGATGGATCTTCAAGTTTCTCACACATAGAGTAGTGGTCAACAGAGTTAAATTGGAAGTTGCCACAGTGAAGAGCTCTGTTCCACAAGGCAGAGTACTCGTCCCCATCCTGTTCCTCATCCTCATATCAGACATAGGCAAAGATGTAATCCACAGCACCGTGTCATCCTTTGCAGACGATTCTAGGATCTGCACGAGATTGTCATCTGTTGATTGTCATATGATGCTCAACGAAGAAAAATTCCAAGTACTCCGTTATGGAAAACTGGAGGAGATAATAATTAGAACTGAGTATACTACAAACTCTAATCATACAATAAAACGAAAAAATAATGTAAGGGACCTGGAAGTCGTAATGTCTGAGGATCTCACTTTAAAGAATCACAACAGTGCCACGATCACACCTGCGAATAAAATGATAGGATTGATAATGAGAACGTTCAGTACAAGAGATGCCAAGCCAGTGATGATCCTTTTCAAATCACATGTTCTCTCTAGGCTGAAATACAGTTGTACATTAACATATCCATTACTGCACACATAAATTCCATCAAATGCCTTAATTATTGGGAACGCTTGGAAGCATTCCAGTGAGTACAAAACGTGAACTCACTGGAACACAGGCGAGACAGATATATCATAATCTACACTTGGAAAATCCTAGAAGGAATGGCCCCGAATCTGCACATAGAAATCAATCCCTACGAAAGTAAAAGACTGGGTAGGCGGTGCAAAATACCCCTAATGAAAGTAGAGGCACCATTGGTAAACTAAGACAAAACACAGCGTCTGGGGCCCAAGACTATTCAACACCCTCCCATCGTGCATAAGGGGAATTACCAATAGACCCCTGGCTGCCTTCAAGAGGGGGTTGGACAGATACTTTAAAGTCGGTGCAGGATCAGCCGTGCTGTGTGATTCGTACGTTGGACTACTTGCGGCCATTAGTAACAGCCTGGTAAATCAGTCCCTGATGCACTGGGAGGCCTGGTCGTGGACCGGGGCGAAAAGGGGGTTTATCCCCAGAATACCGTCAAGGTAAGCTCTAGGTAGGTAGGTAGGTAGGTAGGTGACATCCTCTAATTTTTGCAGTGTGTGGTCAGACAATAACTAGGTCACATCCTCGAGTCTTGTGCAGGGTGTGGTCAGATAATAACTAGGTCACTTCCTCTAGTCTTCTGCAGGGTGTGGTCAGACAATAACTAGGTCACATCTTGTAGTCTTGTGCAGGGTGTGGTCAGATAATAACTAGGTAACATCCTCTAGTCTTCTGCAGGGTGTGGTCAGACAATAACTAGGTCACATCTTGTAGTCTTGTGCAGGGTGTGGTCAGATAATAACTAGGTAACATCCTCTAGTCTTCTGCAGGGTGTGGTCAGACAATAACTAGGTCACATCTTGTAGTCGTGTGCAGGGTGTGGTCAGATAATAACTAGGTAACATCCTCTAGTCTTGTGCAGGGTGTGGTCAGACAATAACTAGGCCCCATCTTGCAGTCTTGTGCAGGGTGTGGTCAGATAATAACTAGGTCATATCCTCTAGTCTTGTGCAGGGTGTGGTCAGATAATTACTAGGTCACATCCTCTAATTTTGTGCAGGGTGTGGTCAGATATTAACTAGGTCACATCGTCCAGTCTTGTGCAGTGTGTAGTTAAAAAATAACTAGGGGATACCAGGTTCAAATTCTTGGATCTAGAGCCTATCACTAACGCCAAGGTACTTCTTTCTTCACTTCCTCAAAAATCAGGGTTGTCAGATTGGCTTGAACCTCCCCCCCCCCCCCCGCCCCCCATCTCTCCTGTTTGTGGGTAGAAATTTAAGCCATGGGGAAGAAATGGGAGAAAATTTTGCATGGGGAAAAACATTGGGAAATTGCTTTCAAATAAGGATCTCGATTAAAAAACAAAGGTTTAAAGACCTCTGTAATAATTTCTTCAGTACTTTCCCCACGGTGTCCGGATATTGTCTAAAATAATTATCAAACCATCTGACGTTAATATATTTCTTAATATCTAATAATGCGTGTATCATATACAATAATTTAGCTGTCTTACTTTATTTACTCTTCCTGCTACATTCAATGGCTATATCGATGATATGCAGATTTTGTATGGAAAATGAATCTTGACTACCACAAAACATTTTATATAAATTCTTAGTAGTAATCTGTACACTAATAAAAAACGGTTGAATAGGATTTAAAACACTTACTCCCATTACACTTATGATTTCTTTGGATTTAACTGTGTGGTTGTCACTACATAAACCATATTGCAATAAAACCAATTTAATTAAATTACTTACAGTCAATATTTCATGTCTAATTTCCTAAAATTCATACGAAAAAAAAGATGTGTTTAATTAACTTTAATCACTAAACGAGGGAAAGTCTAGAAACGAGAAGGGGAAACTGAATCACCAGTTAGTTTTTATGAGATCTCTCTGGCAACTGTGTAAAGAGATTTGAAGGGCGCTCTGTCGCTGAGGGTAAAGAGAGTTGCTGTCTTCATTAACATAGTCTCTTATACAGATACCAGCTTTTTTTATTATTATTACACACAGAGTCAATTTTGTAATTTGGAATTCCACATTATTTTGTGTCTGGAGCCTAAAGTCCATTTTGTGTACCATCTCGTTTTAATTACACTGCTGCCAAATTCGCTACTACGACAGGTAGTCATTCTGACTTCCTTCAGTGAATTCAAAATCATTCTTATACTCTCACAGACACGCACTGAAAGTTGTTATTGGGGTATTGTTGAGTGTTTTGCAGACTTAGTGTTTTATACGGGGCAGACTGTGCGAATGACAGTCCACTGTACCAAGATGCTATATACATCAGAGTCCCAGTGAGTACACTGGATCTGCCACTCCTGATGCGAGCTCTGTTGGTCGCAGTACTGTTATTTGCTTAAAACCACTTCGTTATGTGAAATCATTAATATGAGTACTGCTCGTGAGACTAATATTTCAAACGGGAGAAGAATGAAATTAGTCCTGTAATATCCACCATCACGAATGTGGTCGCATCAGGAGTTACAGATCCAGTGTCATTGCTGGGTCTCTTTATTTATTTATTTATTTATTTATTTATTAACAATTTGAGCATACATACAGAGGTACAAAAAAAAAATACAGATAAGAGCAGCATGCCAAAGCCACTTATACTATGCATAGCATTACGGGCTGGCTTAAAATTAACTAAGCAATGATGAAATCAGTGATAAAACATTATTGTAAACAGATAACTATAAAGCACAAATGAGTATTACAAAGACAGGTCATATGGTTGCATGCATTGTTGTACATTCAGTCGTATGGAGTATTCTGTTAGGTAGTGTATTTAAAAAATAATAAAGTTAGATTGGGTTTTAGGTTTAACATTTATGTGATATAATTGTAAGAAACATTTAAGATATACAATTTATAAGGTTCAGTTATTCAGTATTTATTTGGTTTTGGGTGAGTAAGTGATCTTTGAGAAGAGACTTGAATTTATAAACAGGTAGTGTTTCTTTTATATTTACAGGTAATGAATTCCAGATTTTAGGGCCTTTTATGTGCATTGAGTTTTTGCATAGTGTGAGATGGACACGAGGAACATCAAAGAGTGATCTGTGCCTTGTGTTATGGTCATGTATTCTGTTGAGGTTGGCAAGGAGATGTTTGAGGGGAGGGTTAATATCAGAGTTAAGTGTTCTATGTATGTAATAGGTGCAGTAATAAGTATGGATGTTTTGTATGGTGAGTAGGTTTAGTGTATTGAATATTGGTGGAGTGTGCTGCCTGTAGTGAGAATTTGTTATTCTAACTGCAGCCTTTTGTTGCGTAATTAGTGGTCTGAGATGGTTAATTGTTGTTGAGCCCCATGCACAAATTCCATAGGTGAGATAGGGGCAAATAAGAGAGTGATATAGGGCCAGGAGGGCTGACTGTGGAACATAGTACCGTATCTTCGATAGTATGCCTACAGTCTTGGAAATTTTCTTAGAAATTTGTTGTATATGTGTATGAAATTTGAGTCTATTATCAAGGTGGATTCCTAAGAATTTTCCCTCTGTTAGCTTTGTGATAGGTGATCCGTTTATCATTATGTTAAGAGGGACGTCTGTAGCTCTGTTACCAAACTGAATGAAGTAGGTTTTGTCAATGTTTAGTGTAAGTTTGTTAGTCCTCATCCAGGTAGATATTTTCTGTAATTCGGTATTTACAGTATTGGCTAGCGTGACTGGGCTCGGGTGAGAGAAGACGTATGTAGTGTCATCTGCAAATAGTGTGGGTTTGAGTAATTGCGAAGCATTTGGAAGGTCATTTATGTATAGGAGAAAGAGAAGAGGGCCAAGGACACTTCCCTGTGGGACACCAACTGTAATTGGTTGCGCAGAAGAGTTTGCCCCATTTGCGTACACATATTGGCTTCTGTTGCTGAGGTATGACTTGAGGTAGTTGAGGGAGTGCCCTCTTATATCATAGTGTGACAATTTTACGTGGAGCAAGTCATGGTCAACTGTATCAAAAGCTTTACGTAAGTCAATGAAGATCCCCAGTGGGAATTCTTTTTTCTCTATTGCAGTGTATATATGTTCTAGCATGTGTATAATAGCATCATTAGTATTTTTATTAGGCCTGAATCCAAACTGGCAGGGGTTGAGTATGTTTTGGGAGATAAGGTAGGAGTAGATTCGTTTATGAATTAATTTTTCGAAGATTTTTGAGAGAGGGTGTAAATTGGATGTTGGCCTATAGTTATTCAACTCTGTTTGGCTCTTCCTTTATGGATCGGGGTGACCCTTGCTATTTTGAGTACTGTAGGGAAGGTGGAGGATTCAATGGATTTGTTAAAGAGTGTTGCAATGATTGGTGATAGCACTTGTGACAGTTTTTTGTATATAAAGGGTGGTAAGGTATTTAAATCTCCTGCCTTGTTTTTTAGTGCGTTGATAATAAGGGAGACTTCGTATGGGTTAGTCGGAGCTAGGAACAGTGTGTTCGGGTAGTTGCCGGTGAGGTAGTCATTTGGTGGGGTATCTGAGCTTGGGATTTTATTGGCAAGGTTTTGTCCTATAGTGGAGAAGAAATCATTGAGTCTGTTTGCTGTTTCTGTTGGTGGGAGTTGGGGTTCATCTGATTTTGCTAATTTTATTTCGCTATTTCGTGATATCTTTTTTGTTCCCAGAATTTCTGATAGGGTTTTCCAGGTCTTTTTTATATCACCTCGTAAGTTGGATAATCTGTTCTCATAATACAATTTTTTTGCCCTTCTTATCAGGCTGGTTAGGATTGACGAGTAACGTTTTGTTTGGTCTCTGGTTATGTGACTCATTCTGTACTGTTTTTCATGTTGGTGTTTTGTATTTATGGATTTGAGAATGCTGGGTGTTAGCCAGGGACTGTTCAGTCTCTTAGCTGTCATCTGTTTAGTTTTTTTAGGGCAGTGCTTGTTATAGAGGTATTGGGTCTTTTTTAGAAAATTATTAATACATTCGTCAACATCTGTATAGATTTCTAGCTCAGTGTGCCAATCAATGTTTGCTACTGCTGTTGTGAAGTTATTAATGGCTGCCTCATTGTGAAGTCTGAAGGTGACTTTAGTAGTGTCTTGGGGTAGTTTACCAAGAGTTGTTATGAGGAAAGTAGGGTAGTGGTCTGTGGTATTATCTGTAATTATGCCTGATTTTAAAGGGGATATGGTGTTGGTCCAGATGTGGTCAAGTAGGGAAACACTAGTCTCTGTAACTCTTGTAGGTTTTGTTACTGTTGGTAGTAACATACAGTTACTCATTGTGTTTGTGAATTCAGTAACGTGTGGGTCCTGGTCTTGCAGGAGATTTATATTGAAGTCACCTGAGAGTAGTAAGTGATCTTTGTTCATGCGTGCATCAGTTATCATACTTCCTAGGTTTTGACTAAATTGGCTAATGTTTGACTGTGGAACTCTGTAGATGTTTATCAATGTGAGAGGTTTTTGTAGGTATTTGGATTTGAATTTAGCTATTATATATTCCCCATGTTCATCCCTTGTGCAAGTATTAGTGATACATTCTAGTTGGTCTGAGTAGTATATGGCTGTGCCACCCCCTTGTTGGTCTGGCCTACAGTTGTGTATGGCTGTGTAACCAGGAATGGCATAGACATCTGTACTATCAGGCTTTAGCCAGGTTTCAGTCAGTGTAATGATGGACATATTGGCATGTAAGGAATTTAGTAATGCTATGAGGTCATCGTAATGCTTGCTTAAAGATCTGATATTGTAGTTAAAGATAGTTATGTTGTTGTTGGCACTGAGAAGTGCCTTTGATTGTTCTGCTGTGTAGTAATTACAGTAACTGTTTGATTCATTTAAGTCATTAAATAAGAGGTTGGTATCAGGATCAATGCTTGTAATCATAAGATTTGTAGTGAATCTATAGTTAGAATTAAGTATAAAACAAAGTAAATAGTCTTAAGCTAAAAAATAGCACCTGAATTATTTAACAAATGTAAAATAATGAGCTAAGGTAGATTTTTTTTTTTTTAAGCTAAAATAATGGAGCTTGGGAATATGATAGTAGGTAGTACTATAAAGGTAATTTTTTAAAGTTAGAATTATAGTATAAAATTATAATATAAAAGGGACTAATATAGGTTGTGGTGAACAATAAAGTGGTAATCAAATAAATGAGCTTTGGAATATAATGGCAAAAATGTGAACTTATTCTACTTTAGCACCTGAGAATAGCACCTTGATTATTTTAACAATTGTGAATATATAAACTAGGGTAGTTATATAAAGCTAAAATAAAGGAGAAAATATATAAGGGACTAAAATTAAGTAATGGTAAACAAAGTTAAATGGACAGATGGTAGGAATTATAATATAAACTTATAATATAAAAATACAATTTGAAATGGTACTTGCAATTGCACTAGAGTCTGGTATAGGTTGTTGACAAGATCAAGATTATAACTAGATTTAAATTGACAAAATAAAATTCACAATTAAAGTACCAAAAGAATAATAGTATAAAAATAACAATGGTAATGTCTTGGTTATAATATGATAGTAAGATGGTAGACAGGTACCCAGGTACACAGGTACACAGGTACAAAGGATAATATAAAGGTTGGGGTTGAATATACAAACTTGAAAATTTGGCAACAAAATGTTATGGGAAGTATAAGATAATGTTTAATGTACAAAAGTAAAATTGACTGGTAGTAAATATGGTGTTTAATAAAATTTTAGTAAGTAATAATGATTACAAAAAAAGTGAAAAAGTAATGTTTATTTCATTCAATATTGCACTGGTAGTTATACTTGAGGTTATATGGCAGTACAAGGTAATTAAGAGTAATCTAAGATAGTAAATGTGGTATTAAAACAGGTAAAGGTAATTAGACAAGTAATGGTTATTAAATGTCAAAAATGTTAAGAGTAAATTGAAATTTTAGTAAAAATTATAATTATTAATTTTAGTAAGTAATATCAATTGATAGTATTTAAAAAAAATATGAGGTAGTAATATGGACAGAGAAAGTATCAATTCAGCTAATGTTTAAGCGAACAATAGTAAATAACAAAATCACATAAGGTGACTTATGCTTACTAGTAAAATCACAAAATGAGGTAGTTGATTATTTAATTACTAAGAGATTGCACAATGAAATTTGAACAATAATGGAGCAAAACATACACTACACTACGTAGGCTTTTAAGATGGACATTGTTTAGTTATTCTCTGTAAGATTAGTATCCCTGAGAAATCGTGATAGATCATTCTCGTTCGTGATTGTGTACAGTTGACCTACATTTGTTTTCCTAACAAGAATTTTTCCATCCCGTGTGAAGCATTGGTGTACTGTGTCGTTATTCTCCAGCTTAAGTTTTCTGACTCTATACAGGAGGTTCTGACGTTTTTTGGTAAGACACTCGTTTATGTATACCTCTTTCTTTACTTTAATAGATGCAATAATTAAGTCTTTTTTCCTGTCATGTGAGTGGAATCTAAGCATAACACTTTTTCTACCATGGGATCCTAGTAACCTGGCTTCTTTTATTTCAGACTCTGGTACAATAACACTTGTTTGGTCCTTTATGATCTGCAGAGTAATTTCTTTACTGTTTGTTTGGTTCATATCTCTGGGAAAAAGTGGACTGTTAACTATTACTGCGTCCGATAGTTTATCTTGTTCAGTTTTATCTTCTTGGAGAGCAAAGTAGTCACTGAACTGGTTATCTAAGTTGTTCTTCCATTCTTTTACTGCTGTTTACAGCATGGTGATACAGTTGTCAAAGGCGCAGGAAGGTTAACTAGGTTCCCAGGAGGCTGGTTAAATGTCTTGGGTATGATTTCCGGCTGGTCGGAAAAATGATGTATATATGTCGTGCCATATAGGTAAAACATACGATTTTGGCTTAAATAGCAACGCTTTTCTTGCCGAATAAGACAAGCGAAAATTTGTGTATGCAATAATTTCTCAGAAATCATTCTGAACCTAACGAAAAAAAATGTTTCATTGCGTGTGTTTATTATTAAATTATTGTTAACTTGTGTAACATATATTTAGTTGGATTAGGCTAAATTAAATTGCGCTTCTTATAATAAGGTTAGTAAGCTTTCTAATGCTCTTTTGGTACAAAATTATAAATTTTTAAATTAAAATAAATGAAAAAAATATATTTTTAAACGTATGAGAGAAAATTTTAGAAAGCACTTAATTTTAAATGAGTTCTTGCTAATTGACCAGTTTTACCTAATCGGCACTATATATATATATTACATGAATATAAATGTAAAAATGAACACAAGTATATCCCTCCATGTGCACATATGCGTACGTACACACAAACATTTTTACATTTGCTACATTGGAATTTTCTGGTAGCCCTCAACATTCCTTTTGTGTTCAATGATGCAGAGACGCTGGGCTTATTAGACACCTTCTCGTATCTCTTAGCGACTGACCCATGTCTTATTATTAAATAACGCTGCATCATCTGTATCATCTACGCAATACTGAACAAAATCTTGACCTCAGAATGTAACTGATACAAATTTACGTAGCAAAAGCCCCCCCCCATTGAGGTGCCTCGATTCCGGTGAGGGAGCTCTTGATCCATGGAAATTGATTCTTCTTACCCTTCTTACTGATTGCCTCCAATTCCCCAGACGCAATATGACCACGCGTTTAGCGCCTTCCTCCTGACTGAAGTTAATAAATAAATAAATAATAAAGACACAGGAGGTATCTGCCATCATGTGACGTATCCATAAACAAGGAAGCGAGATGAAGCGTATTGTGTAACTGTTTTCCTGGATGATTCACTGCATAACCTGGTAACTTGTCTATATACTGAGCTTCCAAAAAGAGCCCCACGACGAACAACAGTGAAAGTTATATAAAAATAAGTCCGTGATATCACACAAGTAATAAACGAATATTGGATTTTTTTACACGGTTGAATTTCCATGTTAGGAGCTGTTATCGTACCTCAGTTTATTTCAGAGCCATTTCTTAGGATGCGACCCACAACAATCTGCTAACCTAAATGTACAGGCCCAACGGATGTAAGAAAACATACCCAAAGTTTCTACCAGTTCTGGAATCCAACCTCTATCCATCCGTTGCGACACGAAGACACCACCACTTAAGTAACGTCACCTATAAGTCTTTATGTCTTTACTTAAGCAGCTGCGGAAGATTTAATGGTATGATGCAGTTTGAGTTACTTTGCGCTCCTCTGAGTTTGTTTTATCCATTATAGTTGTTCAAATGCAGAATGGCGTGTGTGTCCACTACCAAAATATATCAGTAGAAAAGTTGATAGGAAACTGATGGGTATTGATAGTACCATCAGTAAAATAGAAGAAATCTTTAATTGGATTATCATCCCGGAGGGTTAGTAACCCTAGATAACCCAGTAAAGTCAGAATGTCATCAGACTCTAATTTCCTTTGAGGTTCAATAATCTATTTACTGCCTGAGGTTTGGCCCAACATTATCGCAGTTGTGAGTCGAGTCAGTACCCCTCTGTTCTACAAGCTGCAGCTTATTTATATATATTCATGAAAATACAATGATGGTGGATGTGTACCGAGACAGCTGGAGGTGGGGGAAGTGGTATAATAGTAGTACTGGTAGTTCTGGTGGAAGTACTGGTTGTAAAGTCGTATAATAGTGGTAGTGGTAACGGTGATGTAGCAGCGACAAAAAAAATATTCATAATTCGAAACTGTGCCTCTTACTGAGGTCCGAGAGAGGACGAACACGGACTCCGCATAACCGAATTCTTCCCTGCATGTGATCATCATTATCGCCCTCAACAGTGATAGAAATTAGGAATGATTTACAGTCATGCAATGGAAGAGGTTAGAAATATCTTGCCACCAACCCAAGAAAGAGGTTGACAAGTGTCTTCATAGAGGAGGTGGGAGACAGGAGGCACTCGACACTTCTCATGCCTAAATCAGCAGCAGCGACCCACTACCACACCTCAGCACCAAGGTCACCTTCCAGCTCAAGCTCAACCACCAGGTAATGCTCTAGACAATGATTAAATACTTGTACAGCTGAACGCGTCAAGGACTTAAAGGTGAGAAGATGAGCTGCTGCTGATGAGACGGTGGATGCAGCTTTATATAGATGTTGATTGTTGGGAGACCTCTGTAGAGACGGAGCTCACCCGAGCTCACCCGAGCTCACCCGAGCTCACTCGAGCTCACCCATTGCTCGCAATCTCAGCCCATCTTCTTAATTATAGTAAATATTCCACTGTCACTAAGACAGTCAAATGGGTAACTGTTCATAAACCTTAAACAGTGAGTAAATTTTTTAATGAGCTATTTTTTGTTCATGTTTCTAAACATTTCAACGCTATTACGTCATAATTAATTTTTTTGGCATTGAAACGTATCATTATTGGTTAAATTTTACTAAGAGATGACAATCTAACATATCTAAAGCAATCATAACTTAACCAAACCTAACCTATCCTAGATAGCGCAAATTGAAAAATTTGTTGAGATTTTCTTTTCAGAAATCGACAGTTTGTAAGGATGAGCTGCGTAGTCTACTATAATAGCAAAACAAAGGGAACTGGATTGTATGTGTTAGAAACAGGATCACACGAGTTTGGAATTTGTCAACAGGTGACAGGAAACTGATTTTTCGTTTTATATTTAAGTCAGCTACTTACCAAGTTATTAGAGCGCACATCAAAAATAGCATTAATTATCTATATAATAGTTACAGATAACATTACACAACCAGCACGTTTCGGCCCTACTTGGACCAGTAACTGTGTGACTAGTTAATGATTCAAGTCGGAGCGTGACTAGTTAATGATTCAAGTCGGAGCGAAACATCGTCATAAGTATCATTCTCGTGTGTGCTGGTTGTTTGTGTGTTGTATGCACTTGTATGCACACTTCTTATCGTGATTAATGTAAATTAATTTTAGTGCAGACACATTAATATTTGAAGGGCGCAGGTGTTTGGACGCTCAGTTTGTTACTTAGATGACCCCTCACATCACCACCACCACACCCATCACCATCACCACACCCATCACCATCACCACACCCATCACCACACCCATCACCACACCCATCACCATCACCACACCCATTACCACACCCATCACCACCATACCCATCACCATCACACCCATCACCATCACACCCATCACCACCACATCCATCACCACCACACCCATCACCACCACACCCATCACCATCACCACACCAATCACCATCACCGCACCCATCACTATCACCACACCCATCACCATCATCACACCCATCACTACACCCATCACACCCATCACCATAACCACGCCTGTCACCAGATCCACCACCACTATGCCCATCATCACACCACGCTCACGAACACGCCCATCACAGCCACCACACCCACCATCACACTCATTACAACCATCACGCCCATCACAACCACACCCACCATCACGCCCATTACAACCACCACCGCTACCACCACCACCACCACCACCGCCAAATTTATAAACATCATTACTACTAAAGCTCACTGCTGTTTCCCCACCCCTCTTACTAACAATCCCAAAATCCATCACAATAAACCCCACCACTACTCGTAGATCCATAACCCCTCATACATTCATACACCTTCCTACTACACCTCCCAAATCATCAAATCCCTCTTACACATACTTTCCTTTCACTAACTTTCGACACAGCCTCTCTCACGCCCTCTCACACTGACACCCACCACTCATTCACACACTTTACATACTTGATCCTTATACTCTGGCATCCTTCACACTCCCTTACCTTCACACACCCTTCACCTCCAGCTACTAAGATACCACTTAGCTAACTGGTAAGAGAACTGGATTCACATTCGCAAGATCCTGGGCGTGTTTTCCTGAGAGAGAGAAACATTTGGGGAAATTCCCTGACTCCACTACTTCCCCTACCCAACAGGCAATAAGTGTTGCTAAATGTGTGTCATGTTTCAATATTATATCGTGTGTGAGAAATCACTCTGGTCATGTGTGTAAAAGATGTCTAGTACTCGTGGGAAGTATCAAGGAGTTGGGCAAATGTATCCATGTACATAATGTTGTTAATTAGAGAAAGCCACCCACATTAAGCAGCCACCCTCACACTAAACAGCCGTCTCCACACTAAACAATCACCCCCACACTAAGCAGCCTAAATAAAACATATTGGGAAGATATCTTAAACAACAGGGATCCAAACCAGTGCCTTTAAAGGATCAGCTTTCTGGTAGCTGAAGTATGCTCAAGGCATATTCCCGCAAGAAAAAGAAAAGTAGCAAACTGGAGATAGAGAAATACTGCCTCCACAGGAGAAGGCGAAGAATTATTTAGCTTTTCAAGGGGGCTAGACAATCTGAAATACGAAAGGAAACAATGACTAGGGAAGTGGAAACTATTCAACTTAAGTTCAATGATTCAAACAGGATCCAGAAGAGACAGGAGGAGCTAAAAGCAATCAATGAAATTTTAAAAATTTCAAAATATTTCTCTTCACATGCCAAAAACAAGGGAAAAACCACATCCTGCATTGGGCCCTTGTTCAGACAAGATGGAACTTACACATGACAAAGAAATGAGTTGAGATACTAGAGTCTCAATACGATTCTGTGTTTAGTGAGCCATTAATTAGTCTAAAGCTCGACAATCGAAATTATTTTTTTCATGAATGAACCTCAAAACCCTAACAATGTATGCCAGATTTCCGACATAACCCTAACTCCATTTGACTTTGAAAAAAAACATTGACAACGTGTCCATGCACTCAGCCCCAGGCCCAGACTTGAGGAACTCCGTATTCATTAAGAACTAAAGGGAACCCCTTTCGCCTGCCTTAAGTATGCTATGGAAAAGGAGCCTAGACAAAAGTGTGTTCTCATAGTCGCTATAAATAACAGATATAGCCCCACTTCATAAAGGTACCAGCAAAGCAACAGCTAAGAACTATAGACTAATAGCCCTAACGTCCCACATCATAAAAATCTATGGAGTATAATCGCTAATCGCTTGGATTTCCAACAACTGCATAATCCAAGGCAGCATGGGTTTAGAGCAGGTCGATCCTGTCTCTCGTAACTACTGAACCACTTTGATATAGTCTTGGATGCACTGGAGAGCAAACAGAATGCAGATGTATAGACAGATTTTGCAAAAGCCTCTGGCAAGTAGGATCATGGTGCAATAGCCCACAAAATGTGTGCGAAGGGAATAACTGGCAAAGTGGGCAGATGAATTTTCATCTCTCTAATTAATCGAACGCGAAGAGCAGTGGCAAACAGTTAAGTCGGAGGCTGCCACAGTGAAAAGCAATGTCCCACAAGACATTAGCCCCCATCCTGTTCCTCATCCTCATCAAAAATATAGACAAATATGAAGACCATAGCACTATCTCTTGCTTTGCAGACGATACTAGAATCTGCATCAGACTCATTCATTGAGGACGCGGTAAAATTCCAAGCGAATATAAACCACGTTTTACAATGGGCAACGGAAAGCAATATGATGTTCAATGAGAAAAGATTTCATCTACTCCGGTATGGAAAACTGGAGGACATAACAAATAGAACTGAGTATACTGCAAACTCTAACCACACAAAAGAACGAAAAAGTAGAGTGAAGGACCTCGGAGTGTTAATGTCAGAGGATCTCACCTTCAAGGATCACAACAGTGTCGCTATCACACCTGCAAGAAAAATGATAGGATGGATAGTTAGAACATTCAGAGAAAGGGATGCCAAGCCACTGATTATCCTTTCACATCACTTGTTCTGCCTAGTCTGGGATACTGCTGTATACTAACAGCTCCATTCAAGGCAGATGAAATCGCAGATTTAGAGAATGTACAGAGAACTATCATTGCTTAGATTAGTTCTATCAAACACCTTAATTACTGGGCACTCTTGGAAGCACTTGACTTGTACTCACTGGAGCGCAAGCAAACGATACATCATAATCTACACCTGGAAAATCCTAGAGGGACTGGTCCCAAATCTGCACACAGAAATCTCTCCCTATGACAACAAAAGACTAGGCAGAAGGTGCAACATACCCCCAATAGAAAGCAGGGGCGCCATAGGTACACTAAGAGAAAACAGTGTCCGGGGCCAAAGACTGTTCAACTGCCTCCCACCAAGCACAAAGGGAATTAACAACAGACCCCTGGATGCCTTCAAGAGGGAGCTGGACATGCGCCTAAAGTCAATACCTGACCAGCCGGGCTGTGGTTCGTACATTGGACTACGTGCGGCCAGCAGTAACAGCCTGGTTGACAGGGGCCCTGATCCACCGGGAGGCCTTGTCAAGGTTTGGATCACGGGGGCGCTGACCCCCGGAACACGCTCTAGGTAGACTCCGGGTAGCCACCCCCACACCCTAAGCAGCCACTCTCACCCTAAGCAGCCAGTCCCACTCTAAGCAGACACTCCTCACACTAAGCAGACTTACGCGTAGGTTTGTCATCATTAAGAGAATAACACCAAAGTTTCTTATTTTGTTGTGCAAAAAGTTAGCAAGAGTTGGAGGGAGTGGGAAGTAGTTGAGGCACAAGAGGACTTATTATGCAGCCTTTGTCTCCTTAGACCTGGGCCAAATTTTCTTGGGAAGTGCAAGTAGGTATTCTGTGACAGTTCTCTCCAGTTACCGTGTTCACTGAGGCTTTCTTCCCTGAGTTCACTAATTAAAGTCTGAAATTTTCTGTGCTGTCTTCCGATTCGGTTATTTACCTTTTGGCAAAAATGATCTTGTACTAATGTTGGTAGAATTACCGACAATATGTTAAGCAAAAGGACACAAGTGCAATTTAGGTGACATTTTCGCGTATCAACGTTTCGCTCTCCAGGAGCTTTGTCAAACTGTTACAACCAATACAGGGACACAGAGGGTATATATAGGTACAGAGTGAGATGCAAAGCATAATATAATCATTGTAGGTAGTAGAAGTAGTGTTAGTACCATCACAAATACTACACCACCTCTGTGCCCCTGCGTTGCTCGTAACGGTTTGAGAGAGCTAAAAGTTGCCTCAATAAAATGTAACATTAGTTGCGCCTGTGTCCTTTTACCTAACATGAAAATAATCTTAGTTGATTTGTAACAATAAATAAGTCACATGACCAGAGATTATTAGGCTCGCCTTGACCAAAATGTTTTAGTTTGTCTCTCCAACAAAATTTGTAAAATATATTTCCAGTAAAGAAATAAGCTCCTTGGGTTATGACTTGAAATTTCATGACATTGGATGAGATCAGTAAAAAGGAAGAATGAAATTGTTTAAAATTCTTGACAATAACAACCCGAGGTAAAAGTAATAAAAATAAAGACTTGTGATGGTATATTGTTAACCTATGATGATTAAGTTATTAATCGTACATTATTGACTTATACCGATATGTTGTTGACTTAAGGTATGTATATTTTGATTTTTTATGGTATATTGATGATTTATAATGGTATATTGCCCAGTGATTATGGTATACTGCTGAATTATGGTATACTGGTGACTTATAAAGATATGTTGTTGACTTATGTTGGTATATTATCGGAGTCTTAAGATGGAGTTATCGATAAATAACCAAATATTATTAGTATTGTGCAAGAAAGGTATAAAATACCGACAATATGAAAGTTAAGACACATGTGCAACATCTGGATATCTTTATTGTAGTAGACGTTTCGCCATCCAGTGGCTTTATCAATACAGATTCTAGGACATAATAGGAAGACAGTAGAACTATATACAAAAGATGAGGTAATCAGTCCCTCGGCCTTGGAGTTAGTGTTCACAGCATCGTGGTGGAGGAGAGTCTGGAGCAAAGGCAAGAAGACTGGCGCTTTTTATAGGCGTCAGTGAATGGGACGGGCAGCAGACGAGGGCAGTCACTGGTAGGCGGGATTCCCCAGTGGAAGTAGGTCCTTCCCAAAGAGATGGGTTAGTTGCAGCAGCCGTGAAGAAGGTCTTGTAGATGTCCTCTGAACCAAGATTCCATGATGTTGCAGTGTCTGACAAGTTGTGCAAGAAAGGTATAAAATACCGACAATATGAAAGTTAAGACACATGTGCAACATCTGGATATCTTTATTGTAGTAGACGTTTCGCCATCCAGTGGCTTTATCAATACAGATTCTAGGACATAATAGGAAGACAGTAGAACTATATACAAAAGATGAGGTAATCAGTCCCTCGGCCTTGGAGTTAGTGTTCACAGCATCGTGGTGGAGGAGAGTCTGGAGCAAAGGCAAGAAGACTGGCGCTTTTTATAGGCGTCAGTGAATGGGACGGGCAGCAGACGAGGGCAGTCACTGGTAGGCGGGATTCCCCA
Organism: Cherax quadricarinatus; assembly: GCF_038502225.1. Lineage (NCBI taxonomy): Eukaryota > Metazoa > Arthropoda > Malacostraca > Decapoda > Parastacidae > Cherax > Cherax quadricarinatus. The sequence goes on from NC_091327.1 coordinate 11,356,399, forward strand.
GTGGAAGTAGGTCCTTCCCAAAGAGATGGGTTAGTTGCAGCAGCCGTGAAGAAGGTCTTGTAGATGTCCTCTGAACCAAGATTCCATGATGTTGCAGTGTCTGACAAGTTGTGCAAGAAAGGTATAAAATACCGACAATATGAAAGTTAAGACACATGTGCAACATCTGGATATCTTTATTGTAGTAGACGTTTCGCCATCCAGTGGCTTTATCAATACAGATTCTAGGACATAATAGGAAGACAGTAGAACTATATACAAAAGATGAGGTAATCAGTCCCTCGGCCTTGGAGTTAGTGTTCACAGCATCGTGGTGGAGGAGAGTCTGGAGCAAAGGCAAGAAGACTGGCGCTTTTTATAGGCGTCAGTGAATGGGACGGGCAGCAGACGAGGGCAGTCACTGGTAGGCGGGATTCCCCAGTGGAAGTAGGTCCTTCCCAAAGAGATGGGTTAGTTGCAGCAGCCGTGAAGAAGGTCTTGTAGATGTCCTCTGCAACATCATGGAATCTTGGTTCAGAGGACATCTACAAGACCTTCTTCACGGCTGCTGCAACTAACCCATCTCTTTGGGAAGGACCTACTTCCACTGGGGAATCCCGCCTACCAGTGACTGCCCTCGTCTGCTGCCCGTCCCATTCACTGACGCCTATAAAAAGCGCCAGTCTTCTTGCCTTTGCTCCAGACTCTCCTCCACCACGATGCTGTGAACACTAACTCCAAGGCCGAGGGACTGATTACCTCATCTTTTGTATATAGTTCTACTGTCTTCCTATTATGTCCTAGAATCTGTATTGATAAAGCCACTGGATGGCGAAACGTCTACTACAATAAAGATATCCAGATGTTGCACATGTGTCTTAACTTTCATATTGTCGGTATTTTATACCTTTCTTGCACAACTTGTCAGACACTGCAACATCATGGAATCTTGGTTCAGAGGACATCTACAAGACCTTCTTCACGGCTGCTGCAACTAACCCATCTCTTTGGGAAGGACCTACTTCCACTGGGGAATCCCGCCTACCAGTGACTGCCCTCGTCTGCTGCCCGTCCCATTCACTGACGCCTATAAAAAGCGCCAGTCTTCTTGCCTTTGCTCCAGACTCTCCTCCACCACGATGCTGTGAACACTAACTCCAAGGCCGAGGGACTGATTACCTCATCTTTTGTATATAGTTCTACTGTCTTCCTATTATGTCCTAGAATCTGTATTGATAAAGCCACTGGATGGCGAAACGTCTACTACAATAAAGATATCCAGATGTTGCACATGTGTCTTAACTTTCATATTGTCGGTATTTTATACCTTTCTTGCACAACTTGTCAGACACTGCAACATCATGGAATCTTGGTTCAGAGGACATCTACAAGACCTTCTTCACGGCTGCTGCAACTAACCCATCTCTTTGGGAAGGACCTACTTCCACTGGGGAATCCCGCCTACCAGTGACTGCCCTCGTCTGCTGCCCGTCCCATTCACTGACGCCTATAAAAAGCGCCAGTCTTCTTGCCTTTGCTCCAGACTCTCCTCCACCACGATGCTGTGAACACTAACTCCAAGGCCGAGGGACTGATTACCTCATCTTTTGTATATAGTTCTACTGTCTTCCTATTATGTCCTAGAATCTGTATTGATAAAGCCACTGGATGGCGAAACGTCTACTACAATAAAGATATCCAGATGTTGCACATGTGTCTTAACTTTCATTATTAGTATTGTATGATCCGAAACACTGCAGAAGGAAGACGTTATAGCCGTCTAGACATTTAATTCTGTTATAATATCTACACCGTAATGTTAGTTACTACTTACCACTTAGTGTCTGCTACAGTCACTCCCCTGCCACTCATTGTTCTTTACAGTTACCCCTTCTCCACTTAAGTGGGAATACTACAGGCACTGCCTCGCTACTCAGGTGCCTAACATATTAATTAATGGCACTCAGGTGACTAACTTAGGTATACACTGAATAGGTACTTACCCACTTTGTGGCAGCCTGGGGTCTGCCAGGCGTGCTTGTAGGAGGTGGTCGAGACGACCAAACACGTCACCAACACTACCCACACCTTCACCATCACAACTCCTGCAACACAGAGTGTTTCTTTCAACAACACAAAATATGGACACTTAATTCTTGCAACAGAAATAAAGTTACTTCGTTCCAAACAGAGAATAAAGGTTATTTTTCCCAACAATGGAAATCATATTAATTTATTTCTGCAATGAAAATCATATTAATTTATTCCCACAGGAGAAAATATTTGGCTTTATTCCTGCAAGAGCATTTTAATTTAATAGTGCAGGAGAACTTCCATTAGATTTTCTTCCATTAGAGCAGACCCTTCATTCGTGAAGGGCAGGATGTGGAAAATATATTCCGCAACACAACGCACCAACACTATTTCTGCAACACAAATCATGGGTACTTTAATTTTTGCAGCACAGAGCATGAACTCCCTAATACTGCAATAAACTGTTTAATTTTAGAGGCGAATCATGTAAGCAGTTACTACCACTACATAGTGTCCAGTGTAGGGGAGAGGGATATAAGAAGATTAAGGTTAGTAGACAAAAATAAAGAGAAGTAGATGAATCTGAGAAAAATGACTGAATTGAGAAGTGTAACTAGACCTTGTCTGGAAGGTTGATTATCGTAAGTGAAATGGAGAGGAGGATGAAAAATGTCAAGTTTTTATACGAATGTAGTGATAGTGTGTAGTAAGGGGTAGTGGATGCAGAACACTCAGATGCAGTGAGTTGTGGTTGCAAGATTTGAGATGCAGTGGGTTGCAAAATTTTCAAATGTAATGGGTTGTGGTTGCAAGACCCTCAAAAGCAGTGGGTTGTAGTTGCAGAACACTCAGAAGCAGTGGGTTTGGTTGCAAGAATCTCAGAGCAGTGGGTTGTAGTTGCAAGATCCTCAGATGCAATGGGTTGCAAAACTTTTAGATGCAGTTTGTTATGGCCGCAAAATCCTCAGACGCAATGGGTTGTGGCTGCACGACCCTCAGATGCAGTGGGTTGCGGTTGCAAATACCTCAGGTGCAGAGGGATGTGGTTGCGAGAACATCATATGGAGTGGGCTGTGGTTACAAAATCCCAAGATGCAGTGGACAGTGACTACAAGAAACTTCGATTCAGTGGGTCGTGGTTGCAAGAAAATCCGATGCAGATGGTTGTCGTTGCAAGAAACTCCGACGCAGTTGCGTGACCAGATGTATTGGGTTGTGGTTGCAAGAAAATCCGATGCAGTGAGTTGCTCCTCCAAGAATCTTAGATGCACGAAACTCAGACACAGTGGGTTGTGGTTGCAAGAAACTCACACACAGTGGGACGTGGTTACACGAAGCTCGGATGCATTAAGGAAGATTAAGTATTGATGCGCAGATGAGATGAAAGCGTTTATGAAGACAAATTTACTCGCACATGAAAAGTTTGGTATTGTAAAAATTATACAAGAAAGACAAGACAAACTAAACGTAATGCACTCAGGTTAAACTAGCAGTGAAAGAGTGCAAAAAAAAAAAAACATGAAATAATATATGGTCTGTTAAATATTTGTTGACCACTTATCCTGAAAAACAAAAATACGGTTTTGGAGGGAGGTAAACAAGAGCGCTTCCTCCAAGACAAGTCAGTGTAAGCTTCTAGTGGTAATATGGATAAAGAGAAATTGTTAAGATATTCTTGAATCAGGATAATTAAATAGGGGGGAATGTTATTATTCTGACGTCATGTAATGAAAAAAAATTCATAAAAATTAATTATGAGCCGAAAGCATTAGAGAAGTCTTGAGTCCTGGGGGGGTCTAGGGTCCTGAGTGGGTCTAGGGTCCTGAGTGGGTCTAGGGTCCTGAGTGGGTCTAGGGTCCTGAGTGGGTCTAGGGTCCTGAGTGGGTCTAGGGTCCTGAGTGGGTCTAGGGTCCTGAGTGGGTCTAGGGTCCTGAGTGGGTCTAGGGTCCTGAGTGGGTCTAGGGTCCTGAGTGGGTTTAGGGTCCTGAGTTGGTCTAGGGTCCTGAGTGGGTCTAGGGTCCTGAGTGGGTCTAGGGTCCTGAGTGGGTTTAGGGTCCTGAGTTGGTCTAGGGTCCTGAGTGGGTCTAGGGTCCTGAGTGGGTCTAGGGTCATGAGTGGGCCTAGGGTCCTGGGTGGGTCTAGGGTCCTGGGTGGGTCTAGGGTTCTGGGTGGGTCTAGGGTCCTGAGTGGGTCTAGGGTCCTGGGTGGGTCTAGGGTTCTGAGTGGGTCTAGGGTTCTGAGTGGGTTTAGGGTCCTGAGTGGGTCTAGGGTCCTGAGTGCGTCTAGGGTCCTGAGTGGGTCTAGGGTCCTGGGTGGGTCTAGAATCCTGAGTGGGTCTAGGGTCCTGAGTGGGTCTAGGGTCCTGGGTGGGTCTAGGGTCCTGAGTGGATCTAGGGTCCTGAGTGGATCTAGAGTCCTGAGTGGGTCTAGGGTCCTGAGTGGGTCTAGGGTCCTGAGTGGGTCTAGGGTCCTGAGTGGGTCTAGGGTTCTGAGTGGGTCTAGGGTCCTGAGTGGGTCTAGGGTCCTGGGTGGGTCTAGGATCTTGAGTGGGTCTAGGGTCCTGAGTGGGTCTAGGGTCCTGAGTGGGTCTAGGATCCTGAGTGGGTCTAGGGTTCTGAGTGAGTCTAGGCTCCTGGGTGGGTCTAGGGTTCTAGGTGGGTCTAGGGTCCTGGGTTCTGTGTGGGTCTAGGGTTCTGGGTGGGTCTAGGGTTCTGGGTGGATTTAGGGTCCTGGGTGGGTCTAGGGTCCTGGGTGGGTCTAGAGTCCTGGGTGGGTCTAGGGTCCTGGGTGGGTCTAGGGTCCAGGGTGGGTCTAGTGTCCTGGGTGTGCCTAGGGTCCTGGTTGGGTCTAGGGTCCTGAGTGGGTCTAGAGTCCTGGGTGGGTCTAGGGTCCTGGGTGGGTCTAGGGTCCTGGGTGGGTCTAGGGTACTGGGTGGGTCTAGGGTCATGAGTGGGTCTAGGTTCCTAGGTGGTTAAAGAGTCCTGAGTGGAACTAGGATTCTAATTGGGTCTAGGGTTCTGGATGGGTCTAGGGGTCCTGGGTGTCTTTAGGGATCTGCGTCGGTTTAGGGTCCTGGGTGGGTCTAGGGTCCTGAGTGGGTCTAGAGTCCTGATTGGGTCTAGGGTTCTGAGTGAGTCTAGGATCCTGGGTGGGTCTAGGGTTCTAAGTGAGTCTAGGGTCCTGGGTGGGTCTAGGGTCTTGGGTGGGTCTAGGGTCCAGGGTGGGTCTAGGGTCCTGGGTGTGCCTAGGGTCCTGGGTGGGTCTAGGGTCCTGAGTGGGTCTAGAGTCCTGGATGGGTCTAGGGTCTTGGGTGGGTCTAGGGTACTGGGTGGGTCTAGGGCCATGAGTGGGTCTAGGTTCCTAGGTGGTTAAGGAGTCCTGAGTGGATCTAGGATTCTAATTGGGTCTAGGGTTCTGGATGGGTCCAGGGGTCCTGGGTGTCTTTAGGGACCTGCGTCGGTTTAGGGTCCTGGGTTGGTCTAGGGTTCTGAGTGGGTCTAGAGTCCTTGGTGGGTCTAGGGTCCTAGGTGGGTCTAGGGTCATGAGTGGGTCTAGGTTCCTAGGTGGTTAAAGAGTCCTGAGTGGATCTAGGATTCTAATTGGGTCTAGGGTTCTGGATGGGCCTAGGGGTCCTGGGTGTGTTTAGGGATCTGCGTCGGTTTAGGGTCCTGGGTGGGTCTAGGGTTCTGAGTGGGTCTAGGGTCCTGATTGGGTCTAGGGTTCTGAGTGAGTCTAGCGTCCTGGGTGGGTCTAGGGTTCTAGGTGGGTCTAGGGTCCTGGGTTCTGTGTGGGTCTTGGGTTCTGGGTGGGTCTAGGGTTCTGGGTAGGTTTAGGGTCCTGGGTGGGTCTAGGGTCCTGGGTGGGTCTAGTGTCCAGGGTGGGTCTAGGGTCCTGAGTGGGTCTAGGTTCCTAGGTGGTTAAAAAGTCCTGAGAGGATCTAGGATTCTAATTGGGTCTAGGGTTCTGGATGGGTCTAGGGGTCCTGGGTGTCTTTAGGGACCTGCGTCGGTTTAGGGTCCTGGGTGAGTCTAGGGTCCTGAGTGAGTCTAGGGTCCTGAGTGGGTCTAGGGTCCTGGGTGGGTCTAGGGTCCTGGGTGTTTTTAGGGACCTGCTTCGGTTTAGGGACCTGGGTGGGTCTAGAGTCCTGAGTGGGTCTAGAGTCCTGGGTGGGTTAGGATCCTGGGTGGGTCTAGGGTCCTGGATGGGTCTAGGGTCCTGAGTGGGTCTAGAGTCCTGGGTGGGTCTAGAGTCCTGGGTGGGTCTAGGGTCCTGGGTGGGTCTAGGGTCCTGAGTGGGTCTAGAGTCCTGGGTGGGTCTAGGCTCCTGTGAGAGTATTAGATCCTGGATGGGTTGAGGGTCTTGGGTGGTCTAAAATCCTGGGAGGGTCTTAGGTCTTGAGTTGATCTTAAGTTTTGGGAGCGTTTGGGTCTTGGGTAGGTTTAGAATTCTAGGTGTGTTTAGAGCTCTCTGTGGGTCTAGAGATCTGGGTGGGTCTAGAGATCTGGGTGGGTCTAGAGATCGGGTGGGTATGGAGTCCTAGGGATTCTAGGGTTCTGGGTTGTTATAGGGTTATGGGTGGGTATACGGTTTTAGATGGGTCTAGAGTCCTGGGTGGGTCTAGGTTCCTGGTTGAGTCTCAAGTCAGGGATGGGTGTGGAGACCCTGGTGAGTCTAGGGTCCTGGGTGGGTCAAGGGTCCTGGGTGGGTCAAGGGTCCTGGCTGAATCTAGGGGTCGTTGGTTGGTCTAGAGGTCCTAGGTGGGTCTAGGGTCCTGGGTCGTTTTAAGGTCCCGGGTGGGTCTTGAGTTCGGTGTGGTCTAGAGTCTTGGGTGGGTTTATGGTCCTGGATAAGTTGAAAGTCCTGTGTGGGGCTTGGGTCTTGAGTCGGTCTTAGGTCTTGGGTCCTGAGTGGGTCTTGGGTTTTGGGAGGGTATAGAGTCGTGGGTAGGTCTAGAATTCTGGGTGGATGTAGAGTTCTGGGTGGGTCTAGAGATCTGGGAGGGTCTAGAGATCTGGGTAGGTCCAGGGATCTGGGTAGGTATGGAGTTATCAATGGGTCTTGAGTTTCGGGTGAGTTTACAATTCTTGTTGGGTCTATATTTCTGGGTGGGTCTAGAGTTCTGGGTAGGTCTAGAGTCCTGGAGGTTCTAGGGTTCTGGATGGTTCTAGATTTTTGGGTGGGTCTAGGGTTTTTGGGTGAGTCTAGGGTCTTAAGTGAATCTAGAGTCCTGGGTGGGTCTGGAGGCCTGGGTGGATCTAGAATCCTGGGTGGGTCTAGTGTTCTGGGTCGGTTTAGAGTCATGGGATAGTCTAGGTCTAGAGTCCTAGATGGTTCTAGAGTCCTGGGTTGGTCTACAGTCTTACGTGGGTCTAGAGTCGTGGAGGTTTAGATGCCTGGATGGGTCTAGGTTCGTGGGTGGGTCTGGAGTCCCGGGAGGGTCTAGGTTCTCTGGCTGGTCTTGAATCCTGGCTGGGTCTAGGTTCTTGGTTAGGTCTAAAGTCGTGGGTGGGTCAAGATTCCTGGGTAGGGTCTAGAGTCCTGTATGGGTCTAGTCCTGTATAGGTCTAGAGTCATGTTTTTTTATTCTCGAGTTCTATTTGGGTCTAGAGTCCTGGGTGGGTTTAGAGTTCCGAACGGATTTAGAGTAATGGGTGGTTCTAGAGTCTTGGGAGGGTCTAGACTCCTGGGTGGGTCTAGAGTTCCGAGGGGTTCTAGAGTCCTTGAGATTCTAGAGTTCTGGGTGGGTTGAGAGTCCTGGGTGGGTTGAGAGTACTGGGTGGGTTGAGAGTACTGGATGAGTCTAGAGTTCCGGTTGGGTCTAGGTTCTTGGTAGGTCTAGAGTCCTGGATGGTTCTAGAATCCTGGGTGGTTCTAGAGATCTGGATTGGTCTAGAGTCCTGGGTGGGTCTAGAATCCTTCGTGGGTCTAGAGTCTTAGGTGGGTCTAGGTCCTGAGTGGGTCTAGAGGCCTGGGTAGGAATAGGTTCTAGGGAGGGTCTGGAGTCCTGGGTGGGTCTAGGTTCTCTGGCTGGTCTTGAATTCTGGGTGGGTCTAGGTTCTCAGTTAGGTCTAAAGTCATGGGTGGGTCAAGATTCCTGGGTAGGATCAAGAGTCCTGCATGGGTCTAGAGTTCTGTGTAGGTCTAGACTCAAGATTCTAGGGTCTTTGGTGGGTAATGGGTGGATCTAGGGTTCTCGAAGGATCTAGTATTTTGAGTGGGACTAGTGTCCTGGGTGGTGTAGGGTTCTGGGTAGGTCTAGGGTCCTAGGTGGTTCTAGGGTCCTGTGTAGTTCTAGGGTTCTAGTAAGTCTAGGGTCCTGGATGGGGTCTAGAGTGCTGGGTGGGTCTAGGGTCGTACGTGGGTCTAGAGTCCTGTGTGGATCTAGACTCTTCTCTGGGTCACGGGTCTTGGGTGAGTCTAAGGTTCTAAGTGAGTCTAGGGTCTTAGGTGGGTCTTGAGTCCTTGGTGGGTTTAGGGTTCTTGGTGAGTCTTTGGTCTTGGGTAGGTCTAGGGTTAATCTCTGGCCTCTCACACACCATGCCTTACATATATTCCAATAACCTCAGCAGCACTCAGCTTCAAGAAGATTATTATAACTGTCTAATAATGAGAGTTTAGGAACACAGAGCTGGCGCTCGAAGACTTGAGGTTGAGCTGCCATGATGGTAACTCGAATTTATATTAAGTTACAAAGTAAGGAAATGCCATTACAGTGATGCGGTTTGGAGAATTTCCGAAGCATACTGTATATCAGAATTAAGCCTTACGCAAGAGATAATGTTATTCGAGTATATTTTCCTTGATTTATACGGTTTTCTCTAAAAGTATTACATACAGTTGTTGTCGGTTTTTACAATTGTAATTTTAATTATACAATGAGTCTTTTCATTGGTTTGAAATCTTAAGGTATATGATATGTTACTCACAGGATCCATATTATAATAACGTTGTGCTTGATAACTTCGACATTTTATTGATTTAAATATAGTGATAACTTGAGAAAGACTCATCTGATCGACATTAAACTTTGAGTAACGGTGTACCCTACTTAGAAAGCTAGGACGGATATTAATGTGTATAGTTGTCTATTTGGCAGTTTCAGTGGTCACGAGAGGTTTCTACCTCTCCCGAGGTGTTTGCTGAGTATTAGTGTAAAGTGTTGCAGAACACAATGGCTTGCTTCTCTAGTGTCTTAAAGTCTCAGTTCAAGGTGTTTGAAGGAGAAGGTTCTATTTCTAAAGGAGTAAAATTAGAAACTGAAAATTCTCCTGGATTATTATAGCAAACAAAACGTTACTCGTCAATCCTAACCAGCCTGATAAGAAGGGCAAAAAAATTGTATTATGAGAACAGATTATCCAACTTACGAGGTGATATAAACAAGACCTGGAAGACCCTATCAGAAATTCTGGGAACAAAAAAGGTATCACGACATAGCGAAATAAAATTAACAAAATCAGATGAACCCCAACTCCCACCAACAGAAACAGCAAACAGACTCAATGATTTCTTCTCCGCTATAGGTCAAAACCTTGCCAATAATATCCCAAGCTCAGATACCCCACCAAATGACTACCTCACTGGCAACTACCCGAACACACTGTTCCTAGCTCCGACTAACCCATACGAAGTCTCCCTTATTATCAACGCACTGAAAAACAAGGCAGGAGATTTAAATACCTTACCACCCTTTATATACAAAAAAGCGTCACAAGTACTATCACCAATCATTGCAACACTCTTTAACAAATCCATTGAATCCTCCACCTTCCCTACAGTTCTCAAAATAGCAAGGGTCACCCCGATCCATAAAGGAGGAGACCAAACAGAGTTGAATAACTATAGGCCAATATCCAATTTACACCCTCTCTCAAAAATCTTCGAAAAATTAACTCATAAACGAATCTACTCCTACCTCATCTCCCATAACATTCTCAACCCCTGCCAATTTGGATTCAGGCCTAATAAAAATACTAATGATGCTATTATACACATGCTAGAACATATATACACTGCAATAGAGAAAAAAGAAGTCCCACTGGGGATCTTCATTGACTTACGTAAAGCTTTTGATACAGTTGACCATGACTTGCTCCACGTAAAATTGTCACACTATGGTATTAGAGGGCACTCCCTCAACTACCTCAAGTCTTACCTCAGCAACAGAAGCCAATATGTGTACGCTAATGGGGCAAGCTCTTCCGCACAACCAATTACAGTTGGTGTCCCACAGGGAAGTGTCCTTGGCCCTCTTCTCTTTCTCCTATACATAAATGACCTACCAAATGCTTCGCAATTATTCAAACCCACACTTTTTGCAGATGACACCACATACGTCTTCTCTCACCCGAGCCCAGTCACACTAGCCAATACTGTAAACACCGAACTACAGAAAATATCTACCTGGATGAGGACTAACAAACTTACACTAAACATTGACAAAACCTACTTCATTCAGTTTGGTAGCAGAGCTACAGATGTACCTCTTAACATAACGATAAACGGATCACCTATCACAAAGCTAACAGAGGGAAAATTCTTAGGAATCCACCTCGATAATAGACTCAAATTTCATACACATATACAACAAATTTCTAAGAAAATTTCCAAGACTGTAGGCATACTATCGAAGATACGGTACTATGTTCCACAGTCAGCCCTCCTGGCCCTTTATCACTCTCTTATTTACCCCTATCTCACCTATGGAATTTGTGCATGGGGCTCAACAACAACTAACCATCTCAGACCACTAATTACCCAACAAAAGGCTGCAGTTAGAATGATAACAAATTCTCACTACAGGCAGCACACTCCACCAATATTCAAAACACTCAACCTACTCACCATACAAAACATCCATACTTATTACTGCACCTATTACATACATAGAACACTTAACTCTGATATTAACCCTCCCCTCAAACATCTTGCCAACCTCAACAGAACATATGACCATAATACAAGGCACAGATCACTCTTTGATGTTCCTCGTGTCCATCTTACGCTATGCAAAAACTCAATGCACATAAAAGGCCCTAAAATCTGGAATTCATTACCTTTAAATATAAAAGAAACACTACCTGTTTATAAATTCAAGTCTCTTCTCAATGTTCACTTACTCACTCAAAACCAAATAAATACTGAATAACTGAACCATATAAATTGTATATCCTAAATGTTACTCACATTATATCACACAAATATTAAACCTAACTTTGTTATTTTTTTTAAATACACTACCTAACAGAATACTCCATTCTATGCATGCAATGCATGCAAGCATAGGACCTGTCTTTGTAATACTCATTTGTATTTTATAGTTATCTGTTTACAATAATGTCTTATCACTGATTTCATCATTGCTTAATTAATCTTAAGTTAATTTTAAGCCAGCCCGTAATGCTATGCATATAAGTGGCTTTGGCATGCTGCTCTTACCTGTATTTTTTGTACCTCTGTTTGTATGCTAAATTTCTAAATAAATAAATAAATAAATAAATAAATGAATGTGAGGTGATTGCGGTTAGTGAAGGTAAACTGGTTACCAGCAATGAGGAGCAGACTGACAGCCGTTGCAAGTGTGAAGTAGTTTCCAGTAAAGGAAATAGGTTTTCTGCTTTCCAGGACGAATGTACTTCAGTGTTCAGTGATGTCAAAGGTACCACTAACTCCTCTACTGATAAAGGCAGGAATATCCTTGTAGTCGGTGACTCATATAAAATATATTGACCGTACCTTCTGTAACAGATATAGGAGGGTGAGACAGAGGGTGTTTCTAAGAAGCTGGTGTTGGTGACTTGGTCAAAATGTTGGATAATATTATATCAGGTAATGGGAACAAACCCATTATCTGCCTCGGAGCTGGAGGAAACGATACAGGTAAGGGCTGGAAACAGGACAGCTATAGATTTAATTAGGTCTAAAGGAGCGGATCCCGATCATATATAGCGTCTTGCCTATGAGAGGAGTGGAAAATGAATGGAGGTCTAGGGCAATTGGTGTAAATTGCTGTCTAACAGGTACAGGTATTGCAAAGAACGTGCAATCCCATTCATTGAGGATTGAGACAATTTATATGGCAAACATGATATGAATGCAAGGGATTTAGAACATCTCTCTGGGGTAGAGGTGGTAGCATTAGCCATTTCTGTTGAGGGGAGTGTTGTTGAGTTGTCTAGGACTTAAACTGATAGAAGATAGAAGTATGGATGTGCGTGAAAAACAAATAGAACATACATAAGAACATAAAGAAAGAACACTGCAACAGGCCTACTGGCCTATGCGAGGCAGGCCCAATTCTCCCACCGGCTTAAGCCATGCCTTGACCTAATGAGGTCAGACATGTCACTTAAGGGAGGAGCATTGCATCCGACCTAGTAGCACAAGCTAGTCAGGTCCAACTCACACCCACCCACACCCACTCATGTATTTATCCAACCTATTTTTAAAACTACACAATATCTTAGCGTTTATGACTGTACTCGGGAGTTTGTTCCACTCATCCATAACTCTATTACCAAACCAGTGCTTTCCTATATCCTTCCTGAATCTGAATTTTTCCAATTTAAAGCCATTACTGCAAGTCCTGTCTATGAAAGTTAAGACACATGTGCAACATCTGGATATCTTTATTGTAGTAGACGTTTCGCCATCCAGTGGCTTTATCAATACAGATTCTAGGACATAATAGGAAGACAGTAGAACTATATACAAAAGATGAGGTAATCAGTCCCTCGGCCTAGGAGTTAGTGTTCACAGCATCGTGGTGGACACGATATCATACTTCACTGGAGAGTTGAGTATCATACTTCACTGGAGAGTTGCGTATCATACTTCACTGGAGAGTTGCGTATCATACTTCACTGGAGAGGTAGAAAGACATTATATATATAGGCGGAGAGTGAGATGTGACGCATGTGACCCGAGGAATGTCATAAGAACATAAGAATGGAGTAACACTGTAGAAGGCCTACTGGCTCATGCGAGGCAGGTCTTTATCAAAACAACCGCTGGTATAAACCTTGGTAATAAATACCGACAAGTTGGTTTAGAAAGACACGTAAGCAAACACTATAACATATTTATTAGAAAACGTTTCGGTCCTGGGACCTTGATCACTTCTAACATACAGAGGTAGAAAGACATTATATATATAGGCGGAGAGTGAGATGTGACGCACGTGACCTGAGGAATGTCATAAGAACATAAGAATGGAGGAACACTGTAGAAGGCCAACTGGCCCATGCGAGGCAGGTCCTTATCAAAACAACCTCTGCCTATGATGAGGACGGGTAGACGATGAAATCATGTGACTCCTGTGTTGTTGGGTTGGTGCTGCTTAAGTATCATAAGAACATAAAAACATAAGAACGAAGGAACACTGCAGAAGGCCTACTGGCCCATGCAAGGCAGGTCCAAGTCTCCTACCGGCTTAAGCCAATGCACCCAACCTAGTCAGGTCAGGTCACATTGACTTAAGGGAGGAACACGGCAACCGACCTGGTAGCACAAGCTATCAGGTCTAACTCACACCCACCCACATCTACTCATGTATTTATCCAACCTATTTTTAAAGCTACACAACGTTCTGGCCTCTATAACGGTATTTGGGAGTTTGTTCCACTCATCCACAACTCTATTACCAAACCAGTACTTTCCTATATCCTTCCTGAATCTGAATTTTTCCAACTTAAAACCATTGCTGCGAGTCCTGTCTAGGCTAGATATTTTCAGCACACTATTTACATCCCCTTTATTTATTCCTGTCTTCCATTTATACACCTCAATCATATCCCCCCTAATTCTACGTCTTTCTAGAGAGTGCAGTTTCAGGGCCCTTAGTCTATCCTCATAGGGAAGGTTTCTGATACATGGGATCAACTTTGTCATCCTCCTTTGTACATTTTCCAGAGAATTTATATCCATTCTGTAATACGGTGACCAAAACTGTGCAGCATAATCTAAATGAGGCCTAACCAAGGATGTATAGAGTTGAAGAACAACCTGAGGACTCCTATTATTTATGCTTCTTGATATGAAGCCAAGGATTCTATTAGCTTTATTGCGAACACTTATGCACTGTTGTCTTGGTTTCAGATTACTGCTAACCAGAACTCCTAAATCTTTTTCGCAATCCGTAATTTTAAGATCTACATTATTTAGTTTATATGTGGCATGGTTATTGTCCTGTCCAACATTTAGAACTTTGCATTTGTCTATATTAAACTGCATCTGCCACTTCTCCGACCACTGCATCAGTCTATTCAAATCTTCCTGGAGTGCTCGAATGTCCTCGTTAGAATGAATTCGACGGCCTATTTTGGTGTCATCGGCAAACTTGCCGATGTCGCTCTTTATGCCCTCATCTATGTCGTTTATGTAGATTGTGAACAGCAGGGGGCCCAACACTGACCCCTGTGGAACACCGCTCGTGACGCTTCCCCACTCTGATTTCTCCCCATTTATGCAAACTCTCTGCTGCCTATTTGTCAACCATGCCTCTATCCAGGAAAAAATTTCTCCTCCTATTCCATGTGCTTTAATTTTCCTCAATAGTCTCTGATGTGGGACCCTGTCAAAAGCCTTACTGAAGTCCATATACACAATATCATATTCATTACCATGATCTACCTCCTCAAATACCTTAGTGAAAAAAGTTAATAAATTCGTAAGGCAGGAACGCCCCTTTGTAAAACCATGCTGAGATTCGTTGATTAATTTATGCTTTTCAAGGTGGCTACGAACTGCCTCGGCAATTATTGATTCCATAAATTTTCCCACTATGGAGGTTAGGCTTATTGGTCTATAGTTCGAAGCTAAGGACCTGTCACCTGTTTTGAAAATAGGTATCACATTTGCCATTTTCCACTTATCTGGTACCATGCCAGTTTGTAGTGATATGTTGAAAAGATTAGCCAAAGGTGTGCTAAGCTCCTCTTTACATTCCTTTAGAACCCTTGCATACAGTTCATCAGGGCCTGGAGATTTGTTAGGTTTTAATTTATCTATTTGCCTAAGGACCATGTCACTTGTGACCCTAATAGTGCACAGTTTATTATCGTCCTGTTCTACATAATTTATCATTACTGGAATATCGCTGGTATCCTCCTGTGTAAAAACTGAGAGGAAGTATGTGTTAAAAATTCTACACATTTCCTTATCACTGTCAGTGAGCTGACCCGAGGAACTTTTGAGTGGGCCTATCTTGTCCCAGATCTTACTTCTGTATACCTGAAAGAATCCTTTTGGGTTAGTCTTCGATTCTCTTGCGACTTTAACCTCATAATCTCTTTTTGCTTTTCTAATTCCCTTTTTTATTTCTCTCTTTAACTGAATATATCGATTTCTCAATTGCCCCTCTCCTCTTTTGATTTGCCTATATATGCCTCTCTTTTGACCAATCAGATATTTTAATCTATTGTTCATCCATTTAGGATCATTTTTGTTTGATCTGATTTCCCTATTTGGAACATAATTTGACTGAGCAGCTAGAACTATGCCCTGGAAAGCATCATATCGGCAACCATCACCACCTACCTGACCCTTAGTCAGGTCATTCCAGTTCAGCCCACCTAAGTAATTTTTTCAGTCCTATGAAATCAGCCAAGCGAAAGTCAGGGACGGAGACTTGATTGCCATTATTAGGGGAATTCCATGATATATTAAAACTGAGTGATTTGTGATCACTTTCCCCAAGCTCATCATTAACCTCAAGATTATTAATTAGTGTTTCCCTACTGGCAAGAACCAAGTCAAGGAGGTTATTACCCCTAGTTGGCTCTGTCACAAACTGTTTTAAAAAACAATCCTGGATCGTATCAAGAAAGTCACCTGACTCTAAATTTCCTGTCAAATTGCTCCAGTCAATCTGTCTATAGTTGAAATCTCCCATTAGCACAACATTTTCGTATGTAGATGCCTTACGAATTTCGTCCCATAGAAGTTTACTGCACTCCCTATCAAGATTTGGGGCCCTGTAAATCACACCCAAAATTAGTTTTTCTCGGCCCTCGAGAAGCTGTAACCAAACAGATTCAGTGGCTGACGCTTCTAATTTAATATCTTGTCTAACACAACAATTTAAATTGTCTCTGACATACATCGCTACTCCACCACCTTTCCTGTTGACCCTGTCAGTGTGGAATAATTTATAGCCTTGTATGTGACATTCAGAGGGCATCTCTCTATCTTTCAGATTAAGCCAGGTCTCTGTTATAGCAATAATATCTATGTTTCCTGCACTTGCAATTAAGCTTAGCTCATCTATCTTATTTCTTACACTCCTGCTATTAGTATAGTAAACCTTAAGGGAGCTAGTCCCTTGCTGCCCTCTGCTGTCCCCCTTTGTTTGCTGACCTGATCTATTGTCTTTATTTATAACTTCATGCTGAATGCCTTTTATACATTTACTGTTTCCAACCCAAGTGTTGCAACCTGCTTGTTTCCCACACACACCCATACCTCTATCTTCCATCAGTTTAAAATCATAGGCATTTCACCAATGGCCTTCTCAATCGAGTCTGCAAGTGCTACCACCCCAGCCCCAGAGAGATGTACCCCATCCCTTGCATACATATCATGTTTGCCATAAAAGTTGTTCCAGTTGTCAATGAATGGGATTGCAAGTTCCTTGCAGTATCTGTCTAGCCAGCAATTTACACCAATTGCCCTAGACAACCATTCATTTCCTACTCCCCTTCTAGGCAAGATGCTACATATGATTGGGATCCCTCCCTTAGACTTAATGAAATCTATAGCTGACCTGTACTTATCTAGCAGCTCTTCTCTCCTACCCTTCCCAATATCATTTCCACCAGCACTGAGACAGATAATGGGCTTGTTCCCATTACCTGACGTGATATTATCCAGCCTGTTGACAATGTCCCCAACACCAGCTCCAGGGAAGCACACTCTGTCTCTCATCTTCTTATTCCTATTACAAAAAGCACGGTCAATATATCTTACCTGAGAGTCACCAACCACAAGAATGCGCTTACCTCCATTAGCAGGGGCAGTAGTACCCTTACCTTCACTGGCCACTGAAGTACATTCATCCTGAAGAACAGAGAAGCGATTTCCTACCTTCAGATCTTCACTCTTAACTTTCCTTACTCTGATGCGCCTTCCATTACTGTGAACCACTCGCCACTTGTAGCAGGTGCTGGACTGCACCTCACTGCTGGTAGCCGTTGCTACCTCCCCAGCTACAGCCTCCTCACAGCGAGAGACAGACTGCACCTCACTGCTAGAAGCCTCATTCCCCACAACTCCAGCCACCTCACACTCTCTCCCAGACCCATTGAGGTGGACCTTCAGCCTCCTAATCTCCTCCTGGAGAAGCAAGACCTCCTCCTTCAACTCTCCAACCTCAATTTTTAAAACACTGCAGAAGCAAGCCATGCTTTGTAACCGTCCACACTAATCCCCAAAGCAGCTCAGGGTCTGTGACCTCACGTGACGACTGACCACTGTTTTTGAAATTTTGTAGTTTCCAGTGTTGTGTTCTATAGTGTCGGTGACGGTGATTAGTGAGGCTTCTAGGCACCGTCGGCGTCTGAGGTCTGGTTCGGTGAGAACGAGTTGTGCCTCGTTCCAGTTCATCAAATGCCCCGTGGAGTCTCTGTGGAGGACACAGGCGTACCTTACATCGTCTCTGTTAGAGGCATTTCGATGCTCATTCAGGCGGACTGCAAGATCTCTGCTTGTCTCGCCTACATATTTCTTGGGACAGAACCCACAGGGGATAGTGTAGACGCCTGCTGTAGAAGTTAGAGGTGTGGGGCTGCGTTTAGTAGTGAGGTCTTTGATAGATGATGTGTTTATGGTGGAAGCGTTGATGTTACTCATAGCAAGTGCCCGGCGAGTATTCGTGGCAACATCGCCACATGGGAGTACTATGAAGACTAGCCGGCCACCTTGCCAAATACCTTTCAGCGCTTCTGGGCACTATCAGTCAAGCCCACCTCAAACATTCAGGTGACCTTCTCTCCCGAATTTCCAACCTGAATGTCAAAAACAAAAGCATGGCTTCCTTCGATGTCACAGCCCTCTTTACCAACGTTCCTACTGACGCTGCAATCAACATTCTGAGACAGAGGCTCACTGAAAACCACGACCTCCCTTTACCTCTTCTAGATTTCATCAATCTAGTGGAACTGTGTGTTAATTTCAACTTCTTCAAGTATCAGGACAACTGTTACAAACAATGCTTTGGGATGGCAATGGGCAGCCCGCTCAGTGCTGTGCTTGCCAACCACTTCATGGAAAACTTGGAGACAGAAATTCAGCACCCTCATTCCCAACACCGTTACCTGGCTAAGATACGTTGATGATATATTGGTTTTCTATCCGAGACGTCTCAATATCCAGGCCCTTCTCAACAAGATCAATGCAGTTGAACCATCAATAAAGTTTACACTTGAACTCGAAAATGATGGCAAACTTCCTTTCCTCGACGTTCTACTGTGCAGATCTCCCGACAGTGACAAACTTCTCTTCAAAGTGTATAGAAAACCTACCAACAAGGACGAACTTATTCACTTTTATTCACACCAAGATACCCGCACTAAGAGAGGAGTCCTCATTGGCTTCTTCTTGAGAGCTCTTCGCATCTCCAGCCCTTGTTTTCTAGAAGAAGAATGCATTTACATAACACAAGCCTTTACACGTCTTCAGTTCCCATCTTTCTTCATCCGAGATTGCAGACTCAAGGCACAAACTATCCTCAACAAACCGCCCATGGAACAGCCCCCTAAACAGTTCATAGTACTCCCATGTGGCGATGTTGCCACGAATACTCGCCGGGCACTTGCTATGAGTAACATCAACGTTTCCACCATAAACACATCCTCTATCAAAGACCTCACTACTAAACGCAGCCCCACACCTCTAACTTCTACAGCAGGCGTCTACACTATCCCCTGTGGGTTCTGTCCCAAGAAATATGTAGGCGAGACAGGCAGAGATCTTGCAGTCCGCCTGAATGAGCATCGAAATGCCTCTAACAGAGACGATGTAAGGTACGCCTGTGTCCTCCACAGAGACTCCACGGGGCATTTGATGAACTGGAACGAGGCACAACTCGTTCTCACCGAACCAGACCTCAGACGCCGACGGTGCCTAGAAGCCTCACTAATCACCGTCACCGACACTATAGAACACAACACTGGAAACTACAAAATTTCAAAAACATTGGCATACATGATACTTAAGCAGCACCAACCCAACAACACAGGAGTCACATGATTTCATCGTATAATGTCTTTCTACCTCTGTATGTCTTGGAAGGGCCCGGGCCGGGAAAATACCGGCGAATCTTTAACAACAATACCTCTGTATGTTAGAAGTGATCAAGGTCCCAGGACCGAAACGTTTTCTAATAAATATGTTATAGTGTTTGCTTACGTGTCTTTCTAAACCAAAACAACCGCTACCTATGATGAGGACGGGTAGACGATGAAATCATGTGACTCCTGTGTTGTTGGGTTGGTGCTGCTTAAGTATCATGTATGCCAATGTTTTTGAAATTTTGTAGTTTCCAGTGTTGCGTTCTATAGTGTCGGTGACGGCGATTAGTGAGGCTTCTAGGCACCGTCGGCGTCTGAGGTCTGATTCGGTGAGAACGAGTTGTGTCTCATTCCAGTTCATCATATGCCCCGTGGAGTCTCTGTGGAGGACACAGGCGTACCTTACATCGTCTCTGTTAGAGGCATTTCGATGCTCATTCAGGCGGACTGCAAGATCTCTGCCTGTCTCGCCTACATAGTTCTTGGGACAGAACCCACAGGGGATAGTGTAGACGCCTGCTGTAGAAGTTAGAGGTGTGGGGCTGCGTTTCGTAGTGAGGTCTTTGATAGATGATGTGTTTATGGTGGAAACGTTGATGCTACTCATAGCAAGTGCCCGGCGAGTATTCGTGGCAACATCGCCACATGGGAGTACTATGAACTGTTTAGGGGCTGTTCCATGGGCGGTTTGTTGAGGATAGTTTGTGCCTTGAGTCTGCAATCTCGGATGAAGAAAGATGGGAACTGAAGACGTGTAAAGGCTTGTGTTATGTAAGTGCATTCTTCTTCTAGAAAACAAGGGCTGGAGATGCGAAGAGCTCTCAAGAAGAAGCCAATGAGGACTCCTCTCTTAGTGCGGGTGTCTTGGTGTGAATAAAAGTGTATAAGATCGTCCTTGTTGGTAGGTTTTCTATACACTTTGAAGAGAAGTTTGTCACTGTCGGGAGATCTGCACAGTAGAACGTCGAGGAAAGGAAGTTTGCCATCATTTTCGAGTTCAAGTGTAAACTTTATTGATGGCCCTTCTCAACAAGATCAATGCAGTTGAACCATCAATAAAGTTTACACTTGAACTCGAAAATGATGGCAAACTTCCTTTCCTCGACGTTCTACTGTGCAGGTTGTTTTGATAAGGACCTGCCTCGCATGGGCCAGCAGGCCTTCTACAGTGTTCCTCCATTCTTATGTTCTTATGACATTCCTCAGGTCACATGCGTCACATCTCACTCTCCGCCTATATATATAATGTCTTTCTACCTCTGTATGTTAGAAGTGATCACGGTCCCAGGACCGAAACGTTTTCTAATAAATATGTAATAGTGTTTGCTTACGTGTCTTTCTAAACCAACTCCCTAGAACGCAGGTGGGAGAGATACATTTTTTTTAACAAACCGGCCGTATCCCACCAAGGCAGGGTGGCCCAAAAAGAAAAACGATAGTCTCTCTTTTTAAATTTAGTAATTTATACAGGAGAAGGGGTTACTAGGCCCTTGCTCCCGGCATTTTAGTCGCCTCTTACAGCACGCATGGCTTACGGAGGAAGAATTCTGTTCCACTTCCCCATGGAGATAAGAGGAAATAAACAAGAACAAGAACAAGAAAGAATATAGAAGAAAACCCAGAGGGGTGTGTATATATATATATATATATATGCTTATACATGTGTAGTGTGACCTAAGTGTAAGTAGAAGTAGCAAGACATACCTGAAATCTTGCATGTTTAAGAGACAGAGAAAGGACACCAGTAATCCTACCATGTAAAACAATTACAGGATACCGTTTTACACTCACTTGGCAGGACGGTAGTACCTCCCCGGGTGGTTGCTGTCTACCAACCTACTACCTACAAGATACATTATATACACTTGGAAAATCCTAGAGGGATTAGTACCAAACTGCACACGAAAATCACTCCCTATGAAAGTGTAAAGGACTCGGCAGACAATGCAGCATTCCCCCAAATGAAAAGCAGGGGTGCCACTGTTCAACTGCCTCCCAGCATACATAAGGGGGATTACCAATAGACCCTTGGCTGTCTTCAAACAGGCACTGGATAGCCACCTAAAGTCAGTACCTAACCAGTCGGGCTGTGGTTTGTACGTCGGGTTGTACAGTAATAGCCTGGTTGATCAGGCCCTTACACACCACGAGGCCTGGTCATAGACCAGGCTGCAGGGGCATTGACCCCCGGAACCCTCTCCACGTATACTACGTAATCTGACATCATATTGTTTTGAAGAGCCCTGCTGGTGATGCTGGTCATCATGCTGAACCTCGTGTGAGGAACTGGCCATTTTTCCTCTCTTCTCTTCTGGTCAGGTTTGGTTAAGACGCCAGAGCCTGTAACAATGTTCGAAAATGAAGGTTTGCTGTGCCAGCTGAGCAGCAAGAGAGGTGAAAGTGGTAAAAACTGCCTGGATACATCCGGTATATGTTCAAAAGGCATTGTTCATCATAAAGTTACTTACAAATGCAACAGAAATAGTCAACAAAGAAAGTGAGCAGAGGGTAGTGAGTGGTTAAGATGGATGAGATCAAATTCACAGAATTTGCACGAAACATAGATATTATTGCTATAACAGAGACTTGGTTCAACCTGAAAGACAGAGATATGCATTCTAAATGACAAAAAAAAATGCTATAAATAATTCCACAATGATAGGGTCAAGAGGAAGGGTGGTGGAGTGGCGATGTATATCAGAGATAATTTAAACTGTTGCATTAGACGAGATATGAAAGTGGAAGTGACGGACACTGAATCTATTTGGTTGCAGTTTCTTGAGGGGCGTCAAAAACTAATCTTGGGTGTGATTTACAGACAGACCTTCCCCGAACACTTGACCGGGAACGAGGTGAACCTCCGTGGGATGAAATTACTAAGCCATTTGGATACGAAAATGTTGTTTTAATGGGGATTTCAACTTTAGACAAATTGACTGGGTTAATTTAAGAGAAAATTTCGAGCCGAGCGACTTTCTTGATACGATCTAGGATTATTTTTTAAAGCAGTTTGTGACAGAACCAACTAGAGGAATTAACCTGTTTGACTTGGCTTTTACTTGCAGGGAATCACTAGTTAATAACCTTGAAGTCAAAAAATTAGCTTGGGGAAACCGACAACAAATCACTTGCTTTCACTATATCATTGTAGCGCTTAGTTATGATTCTAATGGAATTATCTATAACTAAGTCAGAATCCCTGACTTTCGATTTATTGATTTCAAAAGGTGAGGAATTACTTGGGTGGGTGACCTGGTGTGGCCTGACTGGTCATTATCCTGTGGGTCAAGTATGCGGTGATGATTGTCAATATGATATTTTCAAAGCATAGTTCAAGCTGCCCAGGCAACTTTTACTTCAAACCGGGGAAATTATATAAATTAAAAATAACTCAACGGATAAACAATAGATGAAAATATTTCATAGGTCAAAACAGAGGCATTTACTGAAAAATTAGAAAAAGCGAGAGGGCACTTAAGAAATCAATGTATTCAGCTAAAATGAGACATAAAGGAATAACAGCGTCAAATGAAATTAAGTTTAAATCACAAGAGATTCAAAGATTAACCCAAAAGGTTTCTTTCTGGTATATAGGAGTAAGATTAAGGAGAAGATCGGCCCACTTAAAAGTTGCTCAGATCAGCTTACTGTCAGTGACAAGAAAATGTGTTAGATAAAAGGACACAAGTGCAACTAATGTGACATTTCATTGTCGCAACGTTTCGCTCTCCAGGAGCTTTGTTAAGCCGTTACAAATAATATAGGGACACAGAGGAGTATATAAAGGTACAAATGTTCATGTTCATATAGGTTTTTCAGGATGGGTCCTGGCCCGGGTCTTCTCCATGTGGTGACCCGGCAGTGGCTCCCGAAGGAGTGTCGGAGTTGATACAAGTGAAGTATCGTTTACAGCCCTATAGCGAGGGCAGCCCTATAACAAAGGCACGGTGAGTCTTCTGCAGGTGAAATGGAGTACCGCTTACAGCCCCATGGAGGGGGGTAGCCCTATGACAAGGGCGCAGTGACTCTCAATTCCAACTGTGCCGTTTCTGGCACTTAGGTCGCAGCCTGAGTGCCAAAACGACTCGGGAGATTCTCTGGAGCTGTGTGTTGAACACCTGACTGGCGTCTGACAGAAGTATGGGGAAGAAGCTTGATTGATTGACTGTTTTGTCAGGAACTGAGTCCTGACATGGGTCAAGATGGGAACACTCGGAAGCTGAACGCTTCGCCATCATCATCTCCACCAGCGTCACTTGGTTACGTCATGTGGATTACGTCCTCATAATAACTCCCAAACTTTTTGATGTGCAGAATCTTCAGGAAAGGCTCTGTGCAGCTGAACCTATTGTCCAGTTTAAACTTGAAGAAGAATCAAATAACAAATTACCCTTTCTAGACGTCCTCATTCACAAAGTAGATAACACCCTACGGTTTCATGTTTTCAGGAATCCTACAAACAAAAACGATCTCACACACTTCTCTTCCAGTCAAGATACTAAGACCAAAAGAGGCATCATCAATGGATTTTTCCTAAGAGCATACCGAATTTGCAGTCCAGAGTTTCTTGACGAGTAGTGTACGTACATACACTAGATCTTCGCTGCTCTACATTTCCCTTCCTTTCCCATCAAAAACAACAAGAAAAGAGCCCTTCAGATCATCAGGTCTCCACGCACTAACACTCCTAACAAAGTTATAATCCTTCCCTACAGCCAGGTTGCACCGAGCGTCACTAAAGTACTCGTACAAGCTTACACTAGAGTCGCCATTGCAACCAGTACCTCCATAAAAGATCTGACTAGGACGAAATATATGAACACATTAATGCATGTAGGAACGATAGTTTGAACAATGCCTGGATAAAGGCATGGTTGACAGATAGGCGGCAGAGAGTTTGCATAAATGGGGAGAAATCAGAGTGGGGAAGCGTCACGAGCGGTGTTCCACAAGGGTCAGTATTGGGCCCCCTGTTGTTCACAATCTACATAAACGACATTGATGAGGGCATAAAGAGCGACATAAGCAAGTTTGCCGATGACACCAAAATAGGCCGTCGGATTCATTCTGACGAGGACATTAGAGCACTCCAGGAAGATTTGAATAGACTGATGCAGTGGTCGGAGAAGTGGCAGATGCAGTTTAATATTGACAAATACAAAGGTCTAAATGTTGGACAGGAAAATAACCATGACACATGTTAACTAAATGTAGATCTTAATATTACGGATTGCGAAAAAGATTTAGGAGTTCTGATTAGCAGTAATGTGAAACCAAGATAACAGTGCATAAGTGTTCGCAATAAAGCTAACAGAATCCTTGGCTTCATATCAAGAAGCATAAATAATAGAAGTCCTCAGGTTGTTCTTGAACTCTATATATCCTTGGTTAGACCTCATTTAGATTATGCTGCACAGTTTTGGTCACCGTATTACAGAATGGATATAAATGCTCTGGAAAACGTACAGAGGAGGATGACAAAGTTGATCCCATGTATCAGAAATCTTCCCTATGAGAGTAGACTGAGGGCTCTGAATCTGCAGTCTCTAGAAAGGCGTAGAATTAGGGGGGATATGATCGAGGTGTATAAATGGAAAACAGGAATATATAAAGGGGATATAAATAGCGTACTGAAAATATCTAGCCTAGACAGGACTCGCAGCAATGGTTTTAAGCTGGAAAAATTCAGATTCATGAAGGATATAGGAAAGTACTGGTTTGGTAATAGAGTTGTGGATGAGTGGAACAAACTCCCGAGTACAGTTATAGAGGCTAAAACGTTGTGTAGCTTTAAAAATAGGTTATATAAATACATAAGTGGGTGTGGGTGGGTGTGGGCGGGTGTGGGTGGGTGTGTGTGGGTGTGAGTTGGACCTAATTAGCTTGTGCTACTTGGTCAGTTGCCGTGTTCCTTCCTTAAGTGAATGTTACCTGACCTGACTAGGTTGGGGCATTGGCTTAAGCCGGTAAGAGACTTGGACCTGAATCGCATGGGCCAGTAGGCCTGTTGCAGTGTTCATTCTTTCTTATGTTCTTATGTTTTTACAGCACGGGAATTCCAAAAACCACCTGATGAAATTCAACGACGCCCGACTAGTTATTAAAAAAACAAATTTCCTTAGATATAAATGCCTTGGATTATCATTACTCGCTATTTCTAACACAATTAAACAAAATCATCGCTGATGTATTAGCAAGAATTTTTCTCAAACCAATAAACCTCACAATCACACAGCTACTACTACTACTACTACTACTACTAAAATTACTACTACCATCACAAGTACTGCTACTACTAGCTAAAACGATAATATTATGTTTTGCACCTCTGTACTTATACCCCTCTGTGTCTCAGTATTGTTTGTAACGGCTTGATAATACTCCTGGAGTAAAATGTCACATTAGTTGCACTTGAGTCCCTTTACCTAACATATTGTCAGTAATTCTACTAATATTATTACACAAGAAAATGCGTACAATCTTCATCACTCATTTCATCTCGGTTTTTATGCAGGAAGATACGTGAAAAATATCAGAAATAATAAATTATGCGAAACATCCACGGGAGGAGTAGAATGATAGCTCTAGGCCTTTCTTGTTGCAATCAACACATCATTAGGAGCATGCAAAGTTGCAGAAAAGAGGAGGATATCCAAGCAAATACGATCCCAAGGGACGTCTTCACTTGAGTAAGGGAGAGGGAGAGAAAAGGGAACAGGAAATGCCCCTGGGCATACCAGTACCCATAGCCAGAAAGGTTGAATATTGTGTCATTAGAAATAGCCCACAAGCACCGAAATTGTAATAGCCTAAATAAATGTAATGGTCAGACTCCGCTATGATATAAGTAATTTTATATACATAATTATATTGCCAGTGATATAGAAGTCACTGGCAGTTTTCTATGGAGTAACCATACACGAGAAGACGGGACCGTTTAAAAGTAAGACATCTATAAGTTATACAAAGGAAACGGGGCTCATTAAAAGGGGAGGCATCTGTAATTACAAGGAAGACGGCCACAGTTATTCACTCCACAGGATTCTGAGGAAAACTCTGGTTCAACCTTCAGAAAAAGCAGGAAAAGTATGCCCTAATCCCTCGGTGTGGCACTACATTTAAGACAGTCTAATGCATGCATATAAGAACCTATTTCTGACTGTGTACTATTGCCTCAACTAAAAAAGTATCTGATTTGAACATCCCACCACTGATATTGTATAATGAATGCTTATCATGCTTAATAATTGCCGACTCCACAATATTCCTCTCAGGTCAAGAGGAACATGGGATGACTACTGCTTCTTCCTGCCAATTTGCCGGGTTATTACAAGCTCTAATGTGGTTGAAAATCGCGTTCGACTCCCGTACTATATGTATTGAATAACGGTGTTGACATCCTCACTTCTAGAGGTTTTACAGTCTGCCCCAAATAGGAGAGACTGGAACCGTTGAAACCAATTCTGTAGATACCACCAGCATGCTGTTGGGAGAAAATTCTTTATCAGAATGCTTCTAACACTCCGTGAATTTTTAAAAACTACTTGTATATTAAATCTTTTAAGGACATTCGGCAGGATAGATAAATTCTCATTGTACGGGAGGACCAGCACATTCTTGGTCTGAGGTGTTATTCCAGGCTCTGTTTTATAATAAGTTTTCTTAGCTGCCTGCAAGGCAGACTCCACGAACTCCTTGGGATACTGCAGTTTCAAGCCAATGTCAAATATTTTCCTAATTTCTTCATCAAGGAACTCCGGACTGCACACTCTATAAGCTCTCAGAAACATAGCAAGAAATACACTCCTTTTAACTCTCGTCTCATGGTTGGAATGTTAGTGAATGTATGAGCACACATTGGTCGCCTTCCTTTATACTGCAAACTTAAACTTTCTATCAAACCGGTGTTATCAACACATCTAAGAATGGAAGTTTACAGTCCACCTCTTTCTCCACGGTGAATTTAATAGACAGGACCAAAGTGTTAGGTCTTGGTAAAAATGTATCATGGGCCATAATTCTTGGCCAAAGACACAAGATGTCATCCACATATCTTAACCATTTAGCTCTACATGGCAGGATATCTTTCAACAATCTAGCCTCGAAAACTTCCATATACAGATTGCTCAATAGGGGGTACAACGGATTACCCATAGCCATTCCCTGCCTTTGAGCATAGTATTTCTACTCAAACTTAAACTTGATCGATGAATTTCAGCATGGTTTTACGAAGGAGCATTCCTGCCTTACGAATTTACTAAAATTTTTCACGAAGGTACAAGAGAATATGATATTGTGTATATGGAGTTCAGTAAGGCTTTTGATAGTTCCACACAGGAGATTGTTGAGGAAAGTAGAGACACACGGAAGAGAAGCGCAATATTTTCCTGGACAGAAGCGTGGTTGACAGATAGGCAACAGAGCGTCTACATAAATGGGAAGATAACAGAGTGTGGACACTTCACAAGTGGTGTTCCTGACAGGGGTCAGTGTTGGGCGCTTTGTTGTTCACAATACATAAATGACATTCATAAGAACTTAAAAATGGAGGAACACTGCTGAAGACCTACTGGCCCAAATAAGGTAGGGAATAAATTGCTACTTTCTTTGCAGGAAAGATAACCGATGACACCAAAATATGTTAGGCAAAAGGTCACAAATGCAACTAATGCTACATTTTATTGTGGCAACATTTTGTTCTCCAGGAGCTCTGTCAAACCGTTATGACTTTACAAAGCTCCTGGAAAACGAAATGTTGCCACAATAAAATGTTGCATTAGTTGCGCTTGTTCCCTTTTACCTAACATATTGTCGGTAATTTTACCAACATTACAACACCAAAGAAGGCCGTCAGATTAATTCTGATGAGGATATTAGAGCACAATGGGAAGATCTGAATAGACCGATGTAGTGATCGGAGAAGTGGAATATGCAGTATATTATAGATAAATGCATAGTAATAAGCATTGGAAAAGAACAAAACCATGGCCCTTATGAACTAAATAATATAGATCTTAATCACACTGAATGTATAAAATGTTTAAGAGCTGTGGTTATCAATAATCTAAAGCCAAGACAACAGTGCGTAAGTGTTCGCAATAAGCAAATAGAATTCTTGGCATCATGCCAAAACGTATAATTAGCAGGAGACAATGATGAAGCTGGAGGCAATGAAGTAGGCAAGCGTAGAAGTGGGGATTAAGTTAAAAGGTACAGGACAGCAATAGACATAATTAGGAAGAAGGCGAGACACCCTGTTACATGCGGCGTTTTGCGAAGAAGGGGTGTTGGAAATGAATGGTTGTCTAGAGCAATTGGAATTAATTTTTGGCTAGACAAACACTGTAAGGGTATTGTAGTACAATTCATTGACAACTGGGACCACTTCTACGGTAGAAATGACATGTATGCCAGGGATGAGGTTCACTTATCCAGGGTATGTGTGGGTTTTCTTGTTAGTACAGTTGAGGGTATTGTTAGGACTTTAAACTAGGATTAGTTAGAGGTATGGGTTTAGGAATGGAAAATAATGAGTGTGGAAATATTGACTTAGGTTTTGATATTATGAATCTTAATAACAGTCATCGAGAAACACAGGTAATGATAATAACAGAAATTGTGTAAAAGCAAAGGTGAATAGGAAAGAGGTGCAGAAGAAAAACATATTAATGCATTTTATGCTAACAGTCGAAGTGCAAAAAATAAAATTAATTAGTTATGTTTGGTAGCATGTGCTGGGAACTTTGATGTCATTGCAATAACTGAAACATGGTATAATTTAAAGAGTCGGGATATGATTGCTGAATGTCATATTCAAAGGTATACGTTCCTCCATGTAGATAGATATAACGGGAAAGGGGGTGGAGTTGCATTATATATATGAGAAAATATAAATTGCTGCATAAAAACAGGTATAAAAATGGACGAATTATTAACAGAATCAGTTTGGGTAGAATTTCTAGAAGGCCAATAAAAACTATTTCTAGGTGTAATACCAACCTCCAGGCTTGGATAACGATAGAGGAAGGGAGAGTTCTTTGGGACGAAATTGTTAGGGCTTCTAGACACGATAACGTAGTAATAGTGGGGGATTTTAAATTTAGTCAAATTGACGGTGCTTCTTTGACCAGTAATCTGGAGTCCAGTGACTTCCTGGAAGTAGTTCAGGACTGTTTTCTGAAACAGTGTGTAACTGAGCCTACCAGAGGTAATAGTTTGCTCGACCTAGTCTTGTCAAATAAAGAAACACTCGTGGGTTTATTTATTTAACAAGACTAGCGGGCTCTCCTTTCTTAACTACCTGAGATTGTGATGATGGCTTATATCGACTATTAACAGCTAGAAATTCATCGATTAAAGGGTATATGCAAGAATTATCACCGGAACAACGTCGTCGATGATCGAACCAACGAATCAATGCTAGTTGGAACTGAAGGGATGAAGCTGAAGGAGGTCCAGTAGACTGCTGTGAAAACCAACAACTCCATCTCCATGTTAGCAGACGGATGTGAGTCGACCGTCCAAGACCTTCCAACGAGGACAATTCCAACAAGGAACACCGTTAACGACCCAGAGAAGAATGCCAGTGAGGACATTCCAGTGAAGGCCATCTCTACAATGACTGTCGAGAACGTCATGCACACTGACAGCCGAGGTAAGAACATCATTTTAGTTGGGGAGAGTCAGGTCAAGTTTATGAATAGGGCCTTTTGTCTTAGAGACAGGAAGAGGAGGCAGAGGGTGTGTTTTCCAGGGGCTGGGATGGAGGATATTGTTAGCCATCTGGACTACATTATGAGAAGTAATTGGAGCAATCCTATTGTTTCAGTGCTGGAGGCAACGATGTTGGCAGATGTAAGAGTGAGGACCCGATTAGCAGGTATAGGACAGGAACTTAGATTATTAGGATGAAGGGTGGGAGACCTGTGATATGTGGGATTTTGCCGAGGAGAAAAGTAGGAAATGAATGGTTGTCCAGGGCATTTGGTGTCAAATGCTGGCTGGATAAACACTTCTAGAAAAATGCAGTGACATTCATAGACAATTGGGACTTCTTCTGTGGCAGAAATGACTTGTATGCCAGGGATGGAGTTCACGTATCTAGGTCCGGGTTGTGGGCACTGGCCAATGCAGTGGAGGGAGCTGTTAGGTCTAAACTAGGCATAGTTAGTGGTATGGGTTTTAGTCGGAAAGCAGTGAATTTTCAATGTAACGAGAGTGTGTGTTTTATGGAAAGCAGTTATAAATATAATGAGGTAGAGTCATTGGTGAATATTTAAGAACCAGTGACACTAAGTGACAAGGACAATAATTGGGATAGTGGAAGAACAGAAATGAGCAGGAAGGGAAAAGAGAAGGAAGGATTTCTGAATTTATATTCTGATAGTCGTTGCACTAGAAATAAGATGGACGAGTTGAGATTAGTTGCAATGCGGGTAACACTGGTGTATTGCAATAACTGAGACCTGGTTTAATATGAAAAGTCGAGACATGCCTGCTGAATGTTACATTCAAGGTTTTAATTTTTTCCATGTAAATAGATTCATCGGAAATGGGGGTGTGGTGTCACTGTATATCCGAGATCGCTTGAATTGTTGCATAATAACGAGTATAAAATCAGAAATAACACACACTGAGTCTGGGAAAAAATTTCAGAAGAGCAAAATTTTATTTTAGGCGTGATATACCGTGCCACAAACTTGGATACGGACCAAAGAAGACTACTGTGGGAAGAAATTGTTAGGGCCACAAGACACGATAATATAGTAATTCTGGGGAATTGCTTTTCAAAGCAGTTTGTTACAGAACCTACAAGGAGAAATAACCTGTTTGACTTGGTTCTGGCAAAGAAACCTTTATTAATAATTTAGAAATTACAGAGGAACTTGGCGCAAGTGATCTGAATGGAAGTATGATAGTAGGGATAACTCAGTATCGGTCCCAGATTTTCGCTTAGAATACAATGGGCTTAGAGAACACCTGTCATCTGTGGACTGGGGTAACCAAGAGAGCTATCAATATGACAGCTTTCTAAACACTATACATGCTGCCCAAAGGACGTTTATTCCTTATAACAAAATAAGATAGAATAGAAATGATCCGAAATGAATGAATAATAGGCTCAAACATTTTTTAGGACAGAAGAAAGGAATTTATAGGATCATTAAAAGAAGCGGGGATCATTTTACAAATCAGTATATTCATATTAAGAGGAAGGTTTCTAAAAGGAATAAGAAAAGCAAAAGGGAACTATGAAATTAAAGTTGCTAGGGATTCGTAAACTAACCCGAAAGGATTTTTCCAGGTTATAGAACAAAAGTTAGAGATAACTCTGTGCATCTTACTGATAAGGAGAATGAAATGTACTCGATTTTTAAAAAATATTTTCTTTCGGTTTTTACGCCAGAAGACGCTAATAATATCCCAATAAATAATTTTTATAGTGGGTCTGAAGTAGATTATGTAATATCACAGTCACTAGTGATGTGGTTATCAAACAGATAGAAAGATTGAAGCAAAAACCCCCGGGCCCCTGATGCACTTTTTCAAGGGTTCTAAAGGAGTGCAAAAGGGAACTTTGTGAACCATTGACCAACATTTGTAATTTATCTCTTCAAACAGGTGTAGTGTATGATATGTGGAAGACAGCCAATGTAATTCCTATTTTTAAAACAGGGGACAAGTAGTTACCGTCAAATTACCGCCCAATAAGCCTGACCTCTATTGGAAGCAAATTACTAAAGTTAGTTTTAGCTGATATTAGAAGAAGCCATCTTGATAAGCATAATTTGATTAATGGTACTCAGCATGGATTCACGAGAGGCCGTTCCTGCTTAACTTATTTACAGACTGTCTTCAGTAAAGCTTTTGAGGCTGTTGATCACGATAAAGAATTTAATATTCTTTATTTGGATGTTAGTAAGGCTTTTGATAGAGTACTGTACCAGACACTGTTAAAAAAAAGTGGCAACTCATTGCACTGGGGAAAAAAATGCTGTCATGGACCAAATCATGGCTCACGAACAGGAAGCAGTGTGTTCATAAACTGGTTTAAATCTGAGTGGGGATCTGTAAGAAGTGGTGTTCCACAGGGATCACTTTTATCTCCGTTGTTGTTTATAATATGTATCAGTGACCTTGACGAGGAAATTACTAGTGATATGAGCAAATTCACTGATGACACGAAGATAATAGGATAATTGATTCAAACGTAGATGTCACGGAACTTCAGGAGAATTTAGACAAACTCAGTTCGTGGTCAGAAAAGTGGCAGATGCAGCTCAACGTAGATAAATGTAAAGTTCTGAAGCTTGGGAATATCCATAATCCTAGCAATTCTAAGCTAAATAATATAGAACTTTGCCATACAGATTGCGAAGGACTTGGGGATTATGATAAGCAGCAACCTTAAACCAAGATAGCAATGCCTATGCGTACGTAGTAAGGCAAACAGATTACTGGGATTTATATCAAGAAGTATAAGCAACAGAAGTCCAGCGGTTATATTACAGCTTTATGTATTATTAGTAAGGCCTCCTCTAGATTATGCAGCTCAGTTCTGGTCTCCATGTTATAGTATTGATATAAATTCATTAGAAAATATTCAGCGAGGAACGACAAAATTAATACATAGTATTAGACATCTTCCGTATGAAGAAAGATTGAAGTTCCTGAAATTACATTCACTTGTAAGACGAGGAATGAGGGCAGACATGATCGAAGTGTATAAGTGGAAGATAGGTATTAATAAAGGGCATATAAACAAAGTCTTAATGATATCCTTCCACGAGAGAACCCACAATAATGAATTCAAATTAGATAAGTTTAGAATTAGAAAGGGCACAGGAAGGTATTGGTTTGGAAATAGCGTAGATGATTATTGGAACAGTCTACCTAGTAGGGTGATTGAAACTAAAACCTTGGGTAGTTTCAAGTTTAGGTTGGATAGG
Organism: Cherax quadricarinatus; assembly: GCF_038502225.1. NCBI lineage: Eukaryota > Metazoa > Arthropoda > Malacostraca > Decapoda > Parastacidae > Cherax > Cherax quadricarinatus. Next base: position 11,389,646 of record NC_091327.1, read on the forward strand.
TACATGAGTGAGAGGGAGTTAAATTTCAGTGGAACTTGCACATGAGTTAACAGATTTATCAGAGCTTATTGTTAGGGCAGCACTGAAAGTGGGTTGGGCAAATATTCTGTTAGTGGGTTGGATTTGTAAAAGACCTGCCCAATATGGGCCAACAGGCCTACTGTTCTCATTTTAGTTATATATTTTTAGCACTTTAAACTTCTGGAGCATTAGAAAATCACTTATCAAACTGAGAAGTTAATCAGAATTGACATTGTTTTGAAATCTAAACTGGAATTTTTTTATGCAATTTCCTTTCTCTGTTCAGGTGAAAAATTTAACTTAGAAAGTACAGCACATTTTATAGTTTAAACTTAATTAAATAAATTATTTTTAGTTTAATGTTCGAGCATAGTGAGATTAATTAAGATTATTCTATTGGTTTCCAAAATATATCAGAGATTAACTTCTCTCCCTTCCTACCTGAAAACCAATCTCCACGTTTCTCAGTAGTCGTTAGTATGTTAAACCCTACGAACATCGCTCGTAAAGTTGATTATCTTTTTGCAAGAGTAATTGGAAAGCCGGTCACAAATTCGGGTAGAGTGCAAGCGTTTGGCTTGCTTTGTACTCGCTAAGCTGTACTCACCTAGATGTGGTTGGAGGGGTCGAGTCACAGCTGCTGGCCCCCCTCTTCACTGGTCGCAACCAGGTCACTCTTCTTGCTCCATGAGCTTTATCATACCTATTCTTAAAGCTATGTATAGATCCTGCCTCCACTACATCACTTCCCAGACTATTCCACTTACTGACAGCTCCGTGATTGCAGAAATACTTCCTGACATCTCTTTGATTCATCTGAGTCTTCAACTTCCAATTGTGACCCCTTGTTGCTGTGTCCCATTTCTGGAACTTCCTGTCTCTGTCCACCTTGTCAATTTCCCTCAGCATTTTATATGGCGTTATCATATCCCCCCTAACTCTCCTGTCCTCCAGTGTCGTCAGGTCGATTTCCCTTAATTAGAGCTGCGGGACTAGTCTTGTTGCGAACCTTTGCATTTTCTCTAATTTCCTTACGTGCTTAACTTGGTGTGGGTTCCAAACTCGTGCTGCATAATCCAATATAGGCGATTCCTTATTGAGGTGTCGGAATGCTATTCATAGGTTTGCTAGGCGCCCATATGTTACAGCAGTTATTTGGTTGATGTGCGCCTCAGGAGATGTGCTCATGACTTTGCACTTGATGGGGCTGAACTCCAGGAGCCAGTTTCTGGATCAGGCCTGCAGCCTGTCCAGATCACTTTGCAGTTCTTCCTGGTCCTTGTCCGATTGAATTCTCATCAATTTCACATCCTCTGCAAACAGGGGCACTCCTGAATTTACTCCTTCCGTCATGTCGTTTACATATTCCAGAAACAGCACCGGTCCTAGGGCTCGCAAAAAAAAAAAAAAGTGATTGTAAGCAACTCACGGAACGGGTGAATCTTATTAGGCCAGCATGGTACGGTAATTAGCGCTCTGGCCTGCAAGTTTTAGGACTGGCTCGCCATGTCATTAAATCCCACCTATTCCGTGACGTGACTCTGCACTTATTCTGGTGTCTTGACATGCTTTGGTGAAACGGTTCACGCACAACTGCATCATGGCCACACAAGACTAGCGCATAGCAGTCTGGAGCTGCATACTCTTAGGGCTTTCATATGTTGTATATAGGGTTGTAATCAGAGTACACAGTACTTTATCCACAATGCCAAACTCTGGTTATCTGACATTTAGGATAAAATACTGTGTACTCCGACGACGGGTTTGCAGGTTCAAATCTGTCGTGGACATAGAGATAATGTTCGTAAATAATTTCGCCTGTTTTCGAATTGTAAAGTATAAGGCAGTAAACGACAACTGTTGAGATTCGTAAATGCTAATCATTGATACATAAATCATGCATTATGTATACACCTCTGGTGATATGCTCGTTGAGTGAGAGTTGCAGTCCTGGACTCCCAGATTCAATATTCAGAGTCCGGTCATCGCTTGATTTCGTAATTTTCGTAACCCTACATTTATCTTCTGGAACTGAATTGCAGTTACCTCTTGCGTGACTCAGTTCAGAAGTTCAGATCGTGTTGTCCTCTCCTGCTTCAATTCTTTTCAATATTTTCACATCTGCTAACAGGAATTCATAAGAATGCAATTCTTAGATTTGCTAGGCAGCAGTTTTTTGGTTGATGTGCGCCTCAGATGTACCCGGTGTTATACTAACCCCAAGATCCTTTTCCTTGAGTGAGGTTTGCAGTCTCTGGCCCCTAGACTGTACTCTGTCTAAGGTCTTCTTTGGCCTTCCTCAATCTTCATGACTTTGCATTTGGTGGGGTTGCACTCCAGGAGCCAGTTTCCGGACCTGGCCTGCAGCAGCCTGTCCAGATCCCTTTTTAGTTCTGCCTGGTCCTCGTTCGATTGAATTCTCCTCATTAACTTCACATCATCTGCAAACAGGGGCAGTTCTGAGTCTCTTCCTTCCGTCATGTCATTCACATATACCAGAAACAGCACCGGTCCTAGGACTGATCCCTGTGGAACCCTGCTTGTCACAGGCGCCCACTCTATGTGTGTGTGTGTGTGTGTGTGTTCTCAACCTATTTGTGATTGCAGGGGTCGAAACATAGCTCCTGCCCCGCCTCTTCATTGATCGCTACTAGGTCCTCTCTCTCCCTGCTCCGTGATCTTTATCATACCTCGTCCTATAACTATGTATGGTTCCTGCCTCCACTATGTCACTTGCCAGACAATTTCACTTCCTCACAACTCTATGGCTAATGAAATACTTCCTAACATCTCTTTCACTCATCTGAGTATTCAGCTTCCAATGTGGCCCCTTGTTTTTGTGTTCCATCTCTGGAACATCCTGTCTCTGTCCACCTTATCAATTCATCGCAGTATTTTGTATGTCGTTATCATGACTTCTCTAACCTTCTTGTCCTACAGTGTCGTCAGGCCGATTTCCCTTAACCTTTCTTTGTAGAACATTCCCCTTAACTCCGGAACTAGCCTTCATGCAAACCTTTGCACTTTCTTAAATTTCTTGACGTACATGACCAGGTGTGGGTTCCAGACTGGTGTTGCATATTTCAGTATGGACCTGACGTACACGGTGTACAGAGTCCTGAACGATTCCTTACTGAGGTATCGGAACGTTATCCTCAGGTTTTCCAGGCACCCATATGCCGCAGCAGTTATCTGGTTAATGTGTGCCTCAGGAGATGTGCTCGGTATTATACTCACCCCAAGATCATTTTCCTTGAGCGAGGTAGGCAGTATTTGACCACTTAGCCTATACTCTGTTTTGCCCTTCCCCGATCTTCATGGCTTTGCATTTGGCGGGGTTAATTCGAGAAGCCAGTTGCTGGACTGTGGTTCCAGCCTGTTCAGGTCTCTTTGTAGTCCTGCCTGATCCTCATCCGTTCTAATTCTCATTAACTTCATATCATCTGCAAACAGGGACACTTCTGAGTTTATCCCTTCCATCATGTCATTCACATATACCCAAAATAGCACTGGTTCTAGGACTGACCCCTGTCATAGCCGCCCAGTCTGATACCTCGTCACTTACCATGACTCATTGTTGCCTCTCTGTCTAATATTCTCTGCTCCATCGCAGTGCCTTTCCTGTTATGTGTGCCTGATCCTCTAACTTTTGTGAGGAACTGTGTCGAAGGCCTTCTTGCAGTCAAGAAAATACAGTCTATCCACCCCTCTCTCTCTTGTCTTGTGTGTGTGCGTGTGTGCGTGTGTGCGTGTGCGCGCGCGCGCGCGCGCGCGTGTGTGTGTGTGTGTGTGTGTGTGTGTGTGTGTGTGTGTGTGTGTGTGTGTGTGTGTGTGTGTACTCACCTAATTGTGGTTGCAGGGGTCGAGACTCAGCTCCTGGCCCCGCCAGGAGCTGAGCTCTGGAACTAGCCTTGTTGCAAACCTTTGTACTTTCTCTAACTTCTTGACGTGCTTGACCAGGTGTGGGTTCCAGACTGGTGCTGCATACTCCAGTATGGGCCTAGCATACACAGTGTACAGTGTCTTGAATGATTCCTTAGTAAGGTATCGGAACGCTATTCTCAGGTTTGCCCGGCGCCCGTATGCTTCAGCAGTTATTTGGTTGATGTGTGCCTCCGGTGACGTGCTCGGTGTTATGGTCACCCCAAGATCTTTCTCCCTGAGTGAGGTCTGTAGTCTTTGTCCACCTAGCCTATACTCTGTCTGCGGTCTTCTTTGCCCCTCCCCAATCTTCATGACTTTGCATTAGGCAGAGTTGAATTCGAGAAGCCAGTTTCTGGACCACGTGTCCAGCCTGCCCAGGTCTCTTTGCAGTCCTGCCTCATCCTCATCCGATTTAATTCTTCTTATCAGCTTCGCATCATCTGCGAATAGGGACACTTCAGAGTCTATTTCTTCCATCACGTCATTCGCATATATCAAAAATAGCACTGGTCCTATAACTGACCCTTGTGGGACCCCGCTCGTCACAGGCACCCACTGTGATACCTCTTCACGTACCATGACTCGTTGTTGCTGCCCTGTTAGGTATTCCCTGATCCATTGCAGTGCCCTCCCTGTTATATGCTCCTGATCCTTCAGCTTCTGCACTAATCTCTTGTGAGAAACTGTGTCAAAGGCCTTCCTGCAGTCCAGGAAAATGCAATCAACCCATCCCTCTCTCTCGTGTCTTACTTCTGTTACCCTGTCATAAAACTCCAGAAGGTTTGTGACACAGGATTTGCCTTCCATGAACCCATGCTGGTTTTCATTTATAATCTTGTTCTGTTCCAGGTGTTCCACCACTCTCCTCCTGATAATCTTCTCCATGACTTTGCACACAATACATGTCAGAGACACAGGTCTGTAGTTTAGTGCCTCATTTCTGTTTCCTTTCTTAAATATGGGGACTACATTTGCTGTCTTCCATTTCTCAGGTAGTTGCCCAGTTTCAAGGGATGTGTTGAAGATTGTGGTTAGGGGCACGCACAGCATCTCTGCTCCTTCTCTAAGGACCCATGGGGAGATGTTGTCCGGTCCCATCGCCTTTGAGGAATCAAGGTCACTTAGCAGCTTCTGCACCTCCTCCTCGGTTGTTCGTATGTCATCCAACACTTGTTGGTATATTCCCTCTTGATGTTCCCTTCTGTGCTGTCTTCCCAGAGCCCTTCCTGTCTCTACTGTAAAAACTTCCTTAAATCTCCTGTTTAGCTCCTCACATGCCTCGTGTGTGTGTGTGTGTGTGTGTTTAAAAGGAAACTAACTTAACATTAGCCTTGAATCCACTTACTAGAGACATACAACTGCCCAAGACAGCAGCATGAGTAATGGTGATAGTTTCAAGTAAATCTTTCAGAACTTTTATCAGTCGTTTATGAGTCTAATGATAATACTGTCACTTCTGAATATAAACTTTAGAGTTCTTTTTTATTTTAATTGTTGTATTTGTGGCTCTATGTGCGATTTCCTGTGAATTTCTCGAAGAACGGGTTCCTAGGAATTATAAAATCTGAAATTATTAATTTCACTAATATAAGTATGCCTATTAAGATATGATTTAATTTCCCATTTTTGTGGGTAACAAAATGAGAGATGACTTGTAGGATAAAGTTCTAAACCAGAATCTATAAATGCGTGTGTTATTTGTAGGATCAAGGTCTCACAATCGGCTCATTCCATTACCAGAATCTGCCGAAACTGAAAGAATACAAAAAAAAAAAAATTGAATGACTTATATACATGTACATTATAATGAAGTCACCAAAGATAATAACAGGGCTAAATTAGCAGATTGTCACAAAGTGATTAGATATATATTTTTTTTTTACAATACTGTCGTCTCTTATCGAGGTAGGGTAACAGTCATTCAATCACTGTCTTGTCAGAAGAGCGTCGACATCTCAGTTCAGAGGCCCTCCAAACTACTTCGGAGTGATGGCACTGTACTTCCCATTTCCAGAACTCAAATCCGGCTAACCGGATCCCTTTATAAATGTTACCCTGCTCACACTCCAAAAGCACGTCATATCATAAAATACTTGTCTCCACTCCTATCTGACACGTTCATGCTATCCTGTTGTATTTCCAATTTTCTGTCATTCAAATCGTTTTTTACACCCTACCTCCAACCATTCTTAAGATGATCCCTTCCTCTCCACCCTAGATTTACATGCCCTGCTAGTCGTCTATTTTGCTCCATCCTCTCTGAATGTCCAGACCACCTCAACAACTCCATATGCTAACTCCACACCTCATAATCCCCAAACTCCGAATTTTCTGCATATTAAAGCTACACATTGCCTTCAAACACGGCATATCCATTGCCACCAACTTTCTAATTGCTGAAGCTTTCAAAACCCATGCATCGCACCCATGCATCGCACCCATAAATACTCTGGTATTATAGTACCAACATTGTTTTTATTATAATGCTCTGGTACAATCCTTATTAGCCTCACTGGATAAGTTCTTTTTCTCCACAGAGTCTTTATTGCAACACCCACTTTTTTTTTCTTTGGTGAGTTGTATGGTTTATTTCATCTCTCGTAGAACCGTCTGCCGACAAATACACTTCCAAATATTTGAATACACTTAGTTTCTCTGTTCTCCATCCAATCTGTTATCCAATTTCTAATTACCGGTTATTTAGATAGTTTCATCACCTTGCTCTCTCCTTTGGTTATTTTACATTTCCTTCTTTTGCGTACTTTCCACAAACTCTTTTACCAATATTTAAATCTCCTTATCTCCCAAAGGAACAGTGTCATCGGCAGACATCAACTGTGAGAACTCTCACTCCATGCTAGATTCACTTTCCTTCAATCCTACATGCCTACCCAACACTCTAGTGTTCACTTCTTTTACAACCCCATCTATAACTATGATAAAACAATCATGGTGACATTACACAACTCAGTCTAAGGCCTAATTTTACTATATAATAATTTCCCTCTTTCGTCAATAGCCCGAAGATGCACTTTACTATCCACCTAAAAGCTCTTTACTGGTGTTCCATATAGTTGCAACATTTGCCTAATTGCCACTTATCCACCCAGTTATATGACTTTTCTAAATCAATAAATAAAATCAGAAGTTCCTTATCTTCATCTAAGTGAAGTTCACTAGGTGCTTCAATGTAAATACTAGATACTAGATCTACGCATCCCCTCTTGTAAAAATCTCATTGTTTCTCACCAATCCCATTCTCTCTTACCCATAATTCTCTCTCCTATACGTATATATATATATATATATATATATATATATATATATATATATATATATATATATATATATATATATATATATATATATATATGCAATAAGATCACAGTAAACAGGTGATTTCAGAATATGCAAAACAACCACTCTCAAAGAATAGAGAAATTCCAAGTGCTTTCGTGACTACTCATATTATCAAGGAATGTGTAGCATATATATATATATATATATATATATATATATATATATATATATATATATATATATATATATATATATATATATATATATATATATATACGTGTAAATATATAATTATAGAAAGGACTTAGTTTTTAATGAGTTCTTGCTAATTTGCCTATTCGGCACTATATATATATATATATATATATATATATATATATATATATATATATATATATATATATATATATATATATATATATATATATATAATGTATATATATATATATATATATGTGAATGTATTCAGATATTTGGGAGTGGACGTGTCAGCGGATGGGTCTATGAAAGATGAGGTGAATCATAATAGAATTGATGAGGGGAAAAGAGTGAGTGGTGCACTTAGGAGTCTGTGGAGACAAAGAACTTTGTCCTTGGAGGCAAAGAGGGGAATGTATGAGAGTATAGTTTTACCAACGCTCTTATATGGGTGTGAAGCATGGGTGATGAATGTTGCAGCGAGGAGAAGGCTGGAGGCAGTGGAGATGTCATGTCTGAGGGCAATGTGTGGTGTGAATATAATGAAGAGAATTCGTAGTTTGGAAGTTAGGAGGAGGTGCGGGATTACCAAAACTGTTGTCCAGAGGGCTGAGGAAGGGTTGTTGAGGTGGTTCGGACATGTAGAGAGAATGGAGCGAAAAAGAATGACTTCAAGAGTGTATCAGTCTGTAGTGGAAGGAAGGCGGGGTAGGGGTCGGCCTAGGAAAGGTTGGAGAGAGGGGGTAAAGGAGGTTTTGTGTGCGAGGGGCTTGGACTTCCAGCAGGCATGCGTGAGCGTGTTTGATAGGAGTGAATGGAGACAAATGGTTTTTAATACTTGACGTGCTGTTGGAGTGTGAGCAAAGTAACATTTATGAAGGGATTCAGGGAAACCGGCAGGCCGGACTTGAGTCCTGGAGATGGGAAGTACAGTGCCTGCACTCTGAAGGAGGGGTGTTAATGTTGCAGTTTAAAAACTGTAGTGTAAAGCACCCTTCTGGCAAGACAGTGATGGAGTGAATGATGGTGAAAGTTTTTCTTTTTCGGGCCACCCTGCCTTGGTGGGAATCGGCCAGTGTGATAATAAATAAAAATATATATATATATATATATGTCGTGCCGAATATGTAAAACTGGTCAATTAGCAAGAACTCATTTAAAATTAAGTCCTTTCTAAAATTTTCTCTTATACGTTTAAAGATATATTTTTTTCATTAATGTTGATGTAAAAATTTAAAATTTTGCACCAAAAGGAACTTAGAAAACTTACCTAACCTTATTATAACACGAACAATTTATTTTAGCCTAACCCAACTAAATGTATTTTAGATTTGTTTACAATAATTTAATACTAAACAAACACAGTGAAATATATTGTTTTCGTTAGGTTCAGAAGAATTTTGGCGAAATTATTGCATACACAAATTTTCACTTGTCCTATATGGCAAGATGAGCGTTGCTATTTAAGCCAAGATCGCAAGTTCTGCCTATTCGGCACTACATATATATATATATATATATATATATATATATATATATATATATATATATATATATATATATATATATATATATGAGTGGGCATAACAACCACTGTGGAAAAGTAGTGAGCTTCCAAGCGTTTTCGTGATTTCTCACATTAAGAAACTGTGTGTATGTACTCACCTAATTGTGGTTGTATGGGACGAGTCTTAGCTCCTGGCCCCGCCTCTTCAATGGTCGCTACTAGGTCACTCTCTCCCTGCTCGATGTGCTTTTATCATACCACTTTATGTGTGCTTGTGAGTATGTGTGTGTACTCACCTATTTGTGGTTGCAGGGGTCGAGACATAGCTCCTGTGTGTGTGTGTGCGTGTACGTATGTATGTGTATGTTATTACGTTCGTATATTCGTATGTATGTATGTATGTATGATGAATATAATACGGTATATTAAATATTAAGTCATGATTGGAGTTTGTCACTCGGTCTAAAATAGCAGGACTCTTCATCAGATCTTAATCTTATGCATGACAGACAAGTCGAGTCTCACCAGAGACTCCTTTGTTACTCTAAATTTTCTTGTTCCTTCTAGACGATGGTCCTGAGAGAGAGACGAGGGATTAGACCATCATATCTTCTCTTTCCCTTCTTCTTATTTACCCACCCTGTGTATTATCCATTCAAGTGTATGTCTCTCACATCCTTATATCTCTGCTTTTCTCCTTATTCCGTGTTCACATTTTTCTCTCTCTTCGCCGTTCGTTTTGTCTGTTTTCATTCCGTATTTAAACTTCATTTTCTAATTTTCATTCTTTTTTCCCTCAACTCCTCCCTTCTACCACCTTTCTCATTATCATTTTTAGATTCGTCTTCCAAGGCATTACAGCTGCCACAAGATTTACTCTCCCTAATCTCAGAGAGAAGACGGTGATTTACACCCGAGCGTAATGATGTACATAGATCAAACATCGCCACGATTTATAGTCAGATATTGCCAAAATTTATCGCTCATTCGGGAGAGAGAGAGAGAAAGACAGAGAGAGAGAGAGAGAGAGAGAGAGAGAGAGAGAGAGAGAGAGAGAGAGAGAGAGAGAGAGAGAGAGAGAGAGAGAGAGAGAGAGAGAAAACAAACAGGAGTACAGAACGATACTTTTTAGTGTAATGGAAGTTAGAAATTAACTGATAAAGATGTGCTAAAAATAGTTAACAGTGGACAGCTAATTATAATAAATAAAAAAAACATAACACATAAATTTAAGTAAAGAAAGAGATTTTTTTGTCGAGACAGCGGGAATCACAATGTAATTTTTTTTAGTTTTGCATCAATAGGAAATTTATTGGCTGCTTGGAAAGTGAGAGTAAATTAGTTATTAAAAATTCTTATTTTTTATACATATTTAATTAAGCTATACCTGAAATTCTGGGTGTAATATCGTTTCTAGAATTACTAGAAGCTCTTCGTATCATAATAGAATTCCGTATATAGTCTCTCATGATGCCTGTGCACTGAGAGCGTCTGTCTATGTGCACCTGAAGGGTATATATCTCTGCTTATTTACTAGTAGAATTTACTTTAATCCGAAAAGGCTCAGATTTGGGATTAAAGTCTTCTAGATCGATCATTGGTCAACGGTAGAAATGCAGCTTTAATGACCCTTTTAAGTGTTGCTAGGCTTTTAGCCCAGTTAAGCACCCAACCCTCATGATTGCTCAGGCACAGGATATGTACACCGTAAGCTGTATTCTTAGTGAATATATGCATCAAAATCACCTTTAGAAGCAGAGTAATGGGAAAGAGAATATATTATTCCATCATCTCCACCATTTTAGCACAAATTCTACAATAAATTTTACCACCGCTAACCTTTCCAATATTGATAAATCATCCACTTATGCAACACTTGGGTATCTTTATTGTGGAAACGTTTAGCCATACAGTGGCTTCATCAGTCCAATACAAAGTAGAAATGTGTAAGGAGAGGAGGAGTTTGAGGTAATCAGTCCCTCAGCCTGGAGTCGATGTGTTCAGTCCATCAACCTTGTAGAATGTACAGCATAGGGCCGTAGACGTGGCTTATGTACTGTAGTGAGGTGAGGTGAAGCAGGCGGAGGCGGGGTCATAGTGGTACCATCCACTAGTCGAAGTAGGTCTTCGTCCAAAGGTTGGACAAGTGTTGAAGAATTCTTTGTAACAAGATCCCATGATGATGCAGTGTCTGAGAGTTTGAGATAATCAGTCCATCAGCCTGGATTACATTAACTCCTGGCTGAGGAGGGACTAATTACCTCAAACTCATTCTGATCTTCACCATTCTACCTTGTATCAAGCTTGACAAAGTTCCTGGAGAGCGAAACATTGCCATGATAAAATGTCGCATAGTTGCGCTTGGGTCCTTTTACGTAACATACTGTCGGCAATTCTACCAACTTTATTGCGTGTTCCTCTGTATTGGACTGTGATGAATGGTTTGAAAAACCGACAAGTTGAAGTTTGAGACACTTATGCAACCTATGTTGCAACTTATGTTGCATAAGTGTCTCAATCTTCAGCTTGTCGGTTTTTCAAATCATTCATCACAGTCCAATACAGAGGAACACGCAATAAAGTTGGTAGAATTGCCGACAGTATGTTACGTAAAAGGACCCAAGCGCAACTATGCGACATTTTATCATGGCAATGTTTCGCTCTCCAGGAACTTTGTCAAGCTTGATACAAGGTAGAATGGTGAAGATCAGAATGAGTTTGAGGTAATTAGTCCCTCCTCAGCCAGGAGTTAATGTAATCCAGGCTGATGGACTGATTATCTCAAACTCCTGATATTCATCATTCATCTTTGTAATGGACTGATGAAGCCACTGTGTGGCGAAACGTTGCCACAATAAGGATACATAAGTGTTGCACATGTAACTAATTTATCAAGTTGTCGGTTCTCTGAACCATTTATCTACTTTCCAATACTATTATCACTTTGATTACGTCTTATATAGTAATTCCACCACTTTCTTTACATGCATTTCCAGCACAAACACTATCATCTACCTTACTATTACTATCACAGACACCACCAGCCACTCCCAATTATAAGCGCCACTAGACACACTACATAACAAAAACCACACCCATTACCAGAAACATGTTAACCATCACAGAGCAAACACGCAACACTGGTAACGAGGTGAAACAGGGAGGGGCTAAGGCAGTGGGATAAAAGTCTACCCCACATTGGCTGGAGGATGCACGCCAGTGCTCAATAAAGCTCACACATTTGCCACATGATTTTTTGTTATTTATGGTAAGTGCTAAACCCTTGTGGGGTCATTCATCACAAGGAAGGGTGGCGGCTCGATCTTCCGTTAGCTAATCCAGGCTTGTTCTTTATTTTAATTATAGCGAAATGTATAGTTGGAACTATAGAAACATTACTAATTTTCACCTTTTACCATAGAAAATGAAGTAAGCAAACCATTACTAGCATGGACTTAACAAATATATCAATATATTTTTCGAAAAAGGTGGATATTTCTTCAACGAAGATAATTACCCAGGGAGCGGATCGTCTTATGAAGAACACCTGAGGCACGTGATTTAATACTAACGAATAACGAGACAGAGAGAGAGAGAGAGAGTGAAGGAGAGGAAAGGAATACAGTGAAACGGAATATCCACAAGGAGTATACCTCGTAATTTAATAAGATAAATGAGGCAGTAAATATCGTAGCTTGGAAGACCTGGCTGGGAAAAAATGGAGGATAAAATTATGGATGTTTTGGTAAGAGGCGATGCTAGTGAGAATGGACTGAAGAAATAAAACAAGTTGCCATGATATAGGTTAGTTGAGAACACAGAAGCATAAAAATTAAAAAAAAAAAACTTAAAAAGGGTTAGGAGATACGCAAGTGACCCAGAGAACAAAAGAGATGAGAGAGTGAGAGAGAGAAAAAATGAGACATCAGGTGAGTAGAAAAACTAAGGGAGAATATAAGAACATAAGAGATGATGATGGCTTCCCTCTAACATGAGCAGCTATATCTTCAGCTTATCCCTTGAGGTAGAGTTAATGAAATCAAGAAGAAAAACCCAACGACTGAAAGGTATGTATAAAGATTATCCCCGGAACAACGTCGTCGATGATCGAATAAACGACTGGATTCTAGTCGGAACTGAAGGGACAAAGCAAAAGCTGAAGAAGGTCCAGCAGACTGCTGTAAAGACCAGCAACTATTTTTCCATCTTATCAAACGTAGGTGAATCGACTATCCAGGACATTCCAACGAAGAGCATTTCAACAAGGACTGATGTTAATGACACAGCGAGGCCCGCCAGTGAAGACGTCCCAGCGGAAACAACTCTTTTAAAGACCATCGAGAACGTCACGACGATCACAGCCAGTGGAGGGATGAACATTGTTTCATTTGGGGACAGTCAAGATAAATTTATGGATAGAGCGTTTCGTCTTAGAGATAGGAAGAGATAGAGATTAGACACTGTGTGCAACAAGGGGAGATGTGAAACTACTGAGCGAACTAAGGCCGTGGACGAGATAGTATCTCACCGTAGGTTCTTAGACAAGGAGCAGAAGCACTGTGTGAGACACTTGCACAATCATTAAGTCAGTCAATATAAAGCAACTGCCAGAGATTTGGAAAATAACAAAAATAATCTAGACATCTAAGAAAGGGGACAAACAGGTAACTTAAGCTAAAGGCGAATGTAACTGACACACATTATGTACGGTTATTGAAAAAATTATCAGAAAAGAGGTGAACCTGCTGGAAAGAGGATAATTTATGAACAATAACTACTTTCGAATTGAAAATAGGTTTCTGATAGGGGGTAGCAAGGCACAAAAGAATGGGGGAAACTAGAGGAACAGGCAAGAATAGCAGGGAACGCGCTATGATGAATCAAGGAATACTTAACAAGAAGGAAATAACAATAGACTGTCTATGAATATGTGTCGGAAGGACGAGTGAGACGAGTGTGGTTCCATGGACCGGAGCGTTTTTTTATGTACGTGAATGACATGCGGAAAATAAATGGAAGTAGTATTCCGGTTCGCAGATGAAGTAAAACTAATCAGAAAATCCGAGTACACTACAAATGGGCCAGGACACGCTGTAGGACTGGCCTGACAAGTGGGGATTAGGGGATTAGAATTAAACCCCAGCAAACAGTTATTAAAACACATGGGCAGGCAAAAAAAGATCACAGATGGAATACAGACACCAGGAACAAAGATTGCAAACCTCCGTCAAGAAGGCCCTCTGGGCTAGCATAGTACCGAGAATATTGCCTGAGCTGCTCATCTACCGAGAAACCTCTCTGATAAAAGCATGTCTGGAAAATATAATATTAGGTTTCAGCAACCTAAGTAAGAGGCCATTCACGACAGTATATGATACAGCTTTACATACAGAGTATGTAGCACAAATATGGAAGCCACACCAGATCCCGTTTATGAAGAAATTAAAGAAAGTGCAGAGGCTAACAACGAGGCAAGGGGGCATGACCTATGAGGGACTAAAATAGGTAAACATGATGACATTAAAAGACGGAAATGTCAGGGGTGACATGATAACAATATACAATAAACATGGTCTGTAAAATTCTGACATGATGGCACAGCCGGAAACTAAGAGCACAGACGAGTCACAGGAATTTTATTTCTGTATTAGAGCAGCCAGAAAGTGGAATGAACTGGACAGTAAAGTAGTGGAGACAGGATCCATACATAGCTTTAAGAACAGATATGATAGAGCTCAGAAGCCAAGAATGAGGGAACCCTGTAACGTCAGAAGAAATGGAGGGTCAGGAGCTGAGACTCGACCCCGGTATTCACATAAAAGGTGAATACAGGTAAGTGAATGTACGCGCGCGCGCGCACACCCACACCCACACACATACACCCACACCCACACACACACACACACACACACACACACACACACACACACACACACACACACACACACACGCGCGCGCGCGCGCGCGTGGGGCCAGGAACTATGATTGGATCCCCGCAACCACAAATAGGTGAGTACACACACGTGTTCCTGATACATCGACACTACACCCTCAACACTGGCAATTAACCCAACCATCTTGCATGGCCTTCAACAAAAATTCTACTCAAAATATGAGTTAACTAGCTGCCAAAATTAATGTACTCAGCATTCCTGGAAGTGAGAAAGTTCTTTGAAACTCGGAGGTCTTGATTTATGAGTTCTTACATAGTTCAGTTTACGAAGTATTTCGAAAATATTCAGGGAGAGTAATAATGTCAACGCAATTATCTCTGGCACCTGTCAACGACTGCTGCTCTAAAATATTGAGCTGCCTCTCCTCACTCTCTGAACCTTCCCTCACTCTCTGAACCTTCCCTCACTCTCTGAACCTTCCCTCACTCTCTGAACCTTCCCTCACTCTCTGAACCTTCCCTCACTCTCTGAACCTTCCCTCACTCTCTGAACCTTCCCTCACTCTCTGAACCTTCCCTCACTCTCTGAACCTTCCCTCACTCTCTGAACCTTCCCTCACTCTCTGAACCTTCCCTCACTCTCTGAACCTTCCCTCACTCTCTGAACCTTCCCTCACTCTCTGAACCTTCCCTCACTCTCTGAACCTTCCCTCACTCTCTGAACCTTCCCTCACTCTCTGAACCTTCCCTCACTCTCTGAACCTTCCCTCACTCTCTGAACTTCCCCTCAGTCTGTAAACCTTCCCTCACTCTCTGAACCTCTCCTCACTCTCTGAACCTCTCCTCACTCTCTGAGCCTTCCCTCAATCTTTGAACCTCCTTTACTCTTTGAACCTTTCCTCACACTCTAAACCTTCCCTTTAATCTCTGAAATTTCCCTCACTCTCTTACTGTAAATATTGCCTCTTAGTATGTACCTGTTCCCACTCTGGTGATTACCGCAGCTTCTACTGTCTCCAGTTTTGTTACCTGACAAAAACCAGTGGCACAGCTGCCCACCAAGACAAAACCCAAACTTCTATACGGAAGAGTTGACGGAATGTCCATAGTGGTAAGAAAATTAATACAAAACTAAATGAACACCGATATATTAGCCATAGTAGATAGACTGATGCTGGTACCAGCAACAAACACTCTCCTTCCCAGGTATAAAAAAATTGTTCATGAAAATGCTGGGTGCTTCACTAGACGACCGGTGAGCCAGAGGTGACGTGACTCCAAAAAAAAAAAAACTTGTTAGGCACAGTCGTAATTGAGGAACTAAAAGCACCAGTACTTAACAATCTGTCATTAAACAGCCTTACAAGATTATGAAGACAACAATCATAAATGCCGACGAATATTTAACATGGAAAACCCACAGGACTAAGGAAAAATATTTATCATGTGAGATTTTAGCCATGAGAAGAGAAACTGGGAATTAAGTGGAAACTTAAGCATATACAGAGCTAAGTTAGCGAAGATGGTTGTGTAGAACTTCAAGTTCGAGCACTTAAAGTAAACAACTAAACATAAAGAAGACCCAGAAAGTCAGGAAGAAACATTCCTTGACTGGAAAAAATAATTCGGTACTGTACCACATTAATAATTGATTAACACGTAAAATAAGGAGGTGGGAAAAAGAAGTTAGTGGAATGCATCAGAAAACACGTAAGGTTAAAGATGAGCGTCAGAATGAGAAGGGGTAAATGGTTTAGAAAAACCGAAAAGTTGTTAAACGAGACATTTGTGCATCATTTGGGTATCTTTATTCTGGAAACGGTTCGCCAGCCAGTGGCTTCTTCAGTCCAAACAAAGGAGAATGGTGAAGAATAGGAGGAGTTTGAGGTAATCATTCCCTCAGCCTTGAGTCGATGTAATCAGCCCATTGGTCTTGATAAGAATACAGCATATGCGCAAAGAAGTGGCTTATATACGGCAGAGAGGTGAGGTGAAGCAGTTGTAGGTGGTATCACACTCGACAAATCCAAATATGGAAGTTGGTCATGTTTCCTTACACCAGTTGTCTTGTTCACCCTTCAGTAAAATGGGTACCTGAGTCGACTGGTGTGGGTTGCATCCTGGGACAAAACCTGACCTAATTTGATAGAAATACTCTACATAATAAGCGGCTTTCTCTATCGTAGTATGTTATTAATGTCAGCTATGCCTGTATACCTTGTACATATACTTGTAGAAATAAAGATATTATTATTATTATTATTATTATTATTATTATTATT